>NC_031989.1:68067453-68086668 GCF_001879085.1 Nicotiana attenuata | reverse complement strand
CATTTACCCGGGCAAATTAGGGACAATACCGAACATATAAGTTCCAAATCACTTACTCACACAATCAGCACCTCGGTGCTCAAGCTATAGGCAAAGATCCGGCCTCAAGTCATCCAGACTGGCCCAATATATGCTCATAGGGATTACATCTCCCCCCTCGATCGGGGAATCACAAGCCATCAAGGCACATCTGATACTGAGCGCTCATGTGCGCATACGAACACGTGGAAGGAATTTCAAGAGTTTCTTTTCAAGCTGAATCAAGGACGCATGATAAGAATTGCAAGAATATGAAGTTTTCCTAAAGGTTCTGCAGCCTCTCGAGGATAAATACAGACGTCTCCGTATCGATCCGCGAGACTCTACTAAACCTGCTCATGACTCGTGAGACCTAGTAACCTAGGCTCTAATACCAACTTGTCACGACCCAAACCTCGCACCGGTCGTGATGGCGCTTCTCGTGAAGACAAGGCCAGCCAACTAACCCAACTCGACTCTTTCAAAATAGTTAAACACAAATGAACGACAAGATACGACTTAATGATATTAATTAACAGATTTACAACCCAACACAGCCCTAATCGGGGTGTCACAAGTCATGAGCATCTATAAGAATGAAATCTCCACTTTACAGTCTAGAAATACACTGAATAAGAATAATGAATAACATAGAAAGACAGTGGTGCTGCGAACGCTGGCAGTCACCTCGCTAAAACCTCTACAACTCTGCCTCCACACAGCTAATACCCGCTACCGGGTGAACAAATACCTGCAACTGCACGCGAGGTGCAGGGAGTAAAGTGAGTACTCCATCTCAGTGAGTAATAAAGGTAAATAATAACTGAGCAGCAAGAAATCACGTAAAGCAACCAACATGCCATATAGAAGCCGGGTATAATTTTCTGAGAAAACAGTAAAATTTGTGAAATCTTTAGAAATACCTTGGCTCAGTTCAAATCTCTTTTGAAAATGATCTTTTCAATAATTATGAAAATGGTTTCAAAACAGATAGTGCTGATAAGCACGGAAAATCCGCCCTTCGGGCACAAATACCACAGTATAACAGGTAAAGAGGCAAATAAGTACACAAGATGAGCACATAAAAGTTTGCCCCTCGGGCAATATCTCAAACTGAACCAGCCCCTCGGGCTCACTCTCAACAAGACTCTCAACCCCTCGGGCTCTCTCTCTCAGAACAGTATCACATAGTATCCGCTGAGGCGTGCAGCCCGATCCACATATTGTTGCGGCGTGCAGCCCGATCCACATATTGCTGCGGTGTGCAGCCCGTTCCACATATTGCTGCGGTGTGCAGCCCGATCCATAGCTCGTTGCGGCGTGCAGCCCGATCCATATGGGTACCCGCGCTCACTGTGGGGGTGCAGACTCCGGAGGGGCTCCTACAGCCCAAGCGCTATATCACTGCGGCGTGCAGTCCGATCCAATATATATATACTGCTGCGGCGTGCAGCCCGATCCATATAATATATTGCTGCGGCGTACATCCCGATCCATGTAAGTATCGCTGCGGTGTGCAGCCCGATCCATATATAATCCTCACATCCAGGCCCTTGGCCTCACATCACTCAGTGTATCCTCACATCTGGCCCTCGGCCACACTCAGTCAGAATATCATCGCAAGCCCCTCGGGCATTAATAAAATTGTAGTCCTCAGCCCAAATTATAATTTAAAATATCATTTAAGACTCAAATCTGAGTAAAAGTGGGAGTTGTAAAATAGTGGAGAAACAATATGACTGAGTTCAAGTAATAAGTCAAAATAGTAAGGAAACAGTGAAAATAATCCCTGAAGGATTCAAATAGGTTGCACGAAGCCCAAATGTAGCAATCGGCCTAAACAGCAGTGATAACAAATAAATTCCAGTCAAATACGCAGTAAATTCATCAATCGAAACGGACCAAGTCACAATCCCTAGGGGTGCTCTACCCCACGCCCACTATCCGGCGTGCAAGTCACCTCAATATAGCACTACGATGTGCAAATCCGGGGTTTCAAACCCTCAGGATATCATTTACAATCATTACTCACCTCGAACCGGTGAAATCTCTAGCTCGCGAAGCCCTTGCCCCTCAATTCGGCCTCCACGCGCGTCGAATCTAACCAAAATTAGAGCGAATACATCACAATATGCTAAGGGAACAATACCCAATCGAAAAATATCAAGAATGTCGAAATTAGCAAAACCCGAGCCCCGGGCCCACTTCTCAGAAATCAGAAAATTTAACATTAATGGATTCATCATCTTCTCACGAGTTCATACATACTAAGAACTCTCAAATCCGAGCTCAAATGACCCATCAAATCCCAATTTGAAATATAAAAACTCAAGCCCTAGTTCATCAATTTTAGGCTTAATTTGCATGAATTTCTAGACCAATTTCACAATATAATCGTGTTTTAAGTTCAAAAATCTTACCTCCAATCGATTCTCCTTGAATCCCTCTTCAATTTCCTTCAAAAAGCTCTCAAAAATATCAACAATGGAGTAAATGAGCCCCAAAATCGCGACTGACGTGTTTTAAAACATTCTGCCCAGGTATTTACTCTTCGCGATCGCGGAAAATGCTTCGCGAGTGCGGAGAACAATTTTTCCAGCACAAAATTTACTCTTCGCGATCGCGGTCGATGCTTCGGGATAGCGATGAACAGTTCCCAGCTCTTCCGGATAGCCTCCAGTATAATGGTCATAACTTTTTGCACACAACTCCAAATTATAAATGGTTTGATGTTCTGAAAACTAGACACATAGGGCTATAATTTCATATGTTGCTCATTTCCTGACTCCTTATACATTGCGAGATATAAGCTTTCAAATTCATCCCTGTGTATTAGAGACCTTCCCGGGCAGCCTATAGTGTAACCACCATAACTTTTTGTACACAACTTCAAATTCCAATTAATTTACATTTCTGAAAACTAGACACAAAGGGCTACAATTTTTATTTTGGATCATCTCCAAATTCCTTATAGATTGTGAGGTATAAGCTTCCAAAGTGGGATCAACGCAACAGAATATTTCTTCTCCGCGATCGCGAAAGGCTTTCCGCGATCGCGATTCATTGGCACGTTTCTCACATTTTACTCACCGCGATCGCAACCTATTCCCTGCGATCTCATAGAACACTGCTGTAGCCAAAAACCAGCAGTTAAGAATGGCCTAAAAATGCTCCGAAACCACCCCGAAACTCACCCGAGGCCCCCGGGACCTCAACCAAACATGCCAACCAATCCTAAATCATCATTCAAACTTGTTCCAATCTTCGGAACGCTCAAAACAACATCAAAACACAAATTTTTCGTCGGATTCAACCTTAAAATTTTGAAAAACTCTAAAAACACATTTTCAATCAAAAAGTCTAGCAAACCTCGTCCGAATGATCTGAAACTTTGCACGCACATCCCAAATGACATAACGGAGCTACTGCAACTCTCGGAATTCCATTCCGACCCCTATATCAAAATCTCGCCTATCAACCGGAATTCGCCAAAATACTATCTTCGCCAATTCAAGCCTAATTCTACACCGGACCTCCAAAACCACTTCCGATCACACTCCTTAGTCACAAATCATCTCCCGGAGCTAACCGAACCATCAGAATTCACATCCGAGCCCTCTAACTCATAAGTCAACGTCTTGGTTGACTTTTCCAACTTAAGGCTTCTTAAAAGAGACTAAGTGTCTCATTTCTTATTAAAACCACTTCAAATCGACTCGATTACACAAGATATGGATAGTGAAGCATAAGGAAGCTGAAAATGGGAAAATCAGAGCGGTAACTCATGAGACGACGGGTCGGGTCGCCACATAAACTCTTCTCTTAGAACTGAACCCCAAGTTACCCTTGTAAGTTTCGAGTTGTTCATCATAAATCGATTATTCCGAATAAGCTTTGTGACAAAGATATATGTTTAATACGTATTTCAAATGCTCTTATTATGTTGTACTACTAATTGAGGATGTTTTCAAAGTATGGATTGCATACCAACATGTTATAACTCCAAGTCGTGTTTCAAATGAAAGTTATTATGCCAAATTGTGTAGAGATTGTGATTGGTATTTCACCTCCACCTGCATATATTGGGGTGAGGAGGCAGGGCCTCTTTGTGTAGCATTTTGGTATTGTTGTTAAACCCCCACCCACATATATTGGTGTGAGGCGACAGGGCCGCTTTATGTAGGGATTTGGTATTGTCGTTACACCTCCACCTGCATATATTGGGGTGAGGCGGTAGGGCCGCTTTGTGTAGGATTTTGGTACTGTGGTTACACCTCCACGCGCATACATTGGGGTGAGGCAGCAGGGCCGCTTGAGTAGAGTTCTGGTATTGTGCTTACAGCTCCACCTGCATACATTGGGGTGAGGCGGCCGAGCCACTTTATATAAAGGTGGTTATAGAGGATCTCGACTTAAAATTTATAAATGTTATTGAAAGCTATTGATAAATTTGCTTTGGCTTTAACGGCTATCAATGTTATTCTACTGTCACCTCGATTCATCATATCCATGTTGTACTTCCATGTTCTTCACTAGGTGTTTGGTTTTCATACTAGTACTATTCGACATGTACTAACATCCCTTTTGCCGGGGGCGTTGCATCTTTAATGGATGCAGCTGGTTCCACAGTGGAAGATATTGACCAGTGATGGCGGTACTCATTCTTCCCAGCTGACGTGGTGAGCCCCATTTCATTCCGGGGTTGTGCATCTTTTGTTCTGTGTGTATTACTATGTTTTGAGGTATAGCTGGAGCCTTGTTGCCGGCACTATCATTGTACTCTTTTATATCCATTAGAGGCTCCGTAGATATAGTGTGGGTTGTGTATTGGCGTACTAGCAGGCTTGCTCGGCTGGGTTATCTTGGTTGTCGTGCTCCCTGAGGTTGAGGCGTGACATATGCGGTTGCATAATGGACCGCAAAAACGCCCTACCCTGCAACAATTTTTTTTCAACTCCCTGAAACACTGTACAACCCAAAAAGTCCATCCGCATTGGACCATTGGAACTTAGTTGCCTTCCGCGTCAATTTAGTCGACGGAGAAGCAAGAGTAGAGAATCCCTCCACGAACTTTCTGTAATACTCGGCTAAGCCCAAGAAATTGTGAATCTCCGTTGGAGTTGTAGGTCTAGGCCAATTCCTCACAACTGCAATCTTCTCAGGATCAACTTTAATCCCTTCTCTGGAGACGACATGACCCAAGAATGTGATAGATTCATGCCAAAATTCAAACTTCGAAAACTTCGCATACAACTTGTGCTGATATAGAGTCTGCAAAACTGCCCTGAGATGATCGGCATGGTCCTCTCGACTTCGGGAGTATACGAGAATATCTTCAATGAACACTATCACAAAGGAGTCAAGAAAAGGCTTGAAGACTCGATTCATACGATCCATGAAAGTTCCCGGGGCATTTGTTAGCCCAAAAGACATCACTAGAAATTCAAAGTCCCCATAATGGGTTCTCAAAACTTGTACTCAAAACATAAAAGCTCGTAGAGCCAAATTACGAATATGTGTTAGGACCGTGGTTCGGACCCTTTGTGCTGATCTATGCATTTAAAAATCAAGAATCAAAGTTTTTCAGAAAAGTGCTATTATGCGGTCTAGAATGCGGTCGCAAATCAAGTATGCGGACCGCATTTCTATCGCAAAGTGAGTCAGTGTGTTAGCAAAATTTGAGGTCAAAAATGCGGTCCATTATGCGATCGCATAACTGATATGCGGACCGCATAATCGTCGCATAATTATCTTGGAATTTTGTAAAGGGCAGTTCTGCGGTGCATTATGCGACCGCAGAACGGGTATGCGGACCGCATTTCTGCCGCAAACCCAGACAGAATGATCAAATTTTGGGAGCACTTTTGCGGTCCATTCTGCGGGCCGCATTTCCACTTTGCGATCGCAAATGTGATCGCAAACCTGACTCGAGGCTCCAATTTTCTAATTTTTAAACCCGACCCCCTGGTATTATAGCTCATTTTAAGCATATCTTCTGAGGCTTTTAGAGAGAGAGAGAGGTTCTTAGAGAGGGAAAGTGTCTCCCATCAAATTACTCCTTGAGCCTTGCTAAAACATTGAAGAAGATCAAGTGAAGACACCTAAATTTTCATTCCCAAGAGGTAAGATTCATCACCCTAGCTTTTATTTCTATAACTTAGCTATAAGGGGTCAGTAGTGAAGTAATTTATGAGTATAAGAATGAAATTCTTGCATGCATATCACACCATAGGATATTGGAAGGTAGAAAACTAAAGAGAGGGCAATTGGGGGTATAAAATGATAGAAATTCCTCACAAAAAGGGCCTAAGATCACAATGCACCTTTAGTGTTTTATGATATGCTCGAACCAAGCTAAAATTTCAATCTCGTCTCTAATTCTCGGTTCAATTTGTAATTCTTACACAATAGATCGAAGTGCTAAGAGTTTCGGAATTTGTAAGGATTAAGGAAAGCAATATTGAGGTATGTATGGCTAAAACCCCCTTTTATTAGAAATTGAGCTCCGTTGGCGTTTATGCAAATGTGGTAAGACTAGAACTTGTTGATGTGCCGATTTTTATTTCACATGAATTGGTTTGCAATTATATGTATTTCAACATGAAGAATGTGCCTTAACGTGGGTAATCAACTATCCTTGATATTTAAAGATGTGTGAAGAATACAAATCATGTGTTGACATGCCTGGGCTATAAGCCAAGATTAAAACTGATTTTGTCGTGCTAACTATGTGAAATCCTACTTATGTTTGCAACTTGAATTGCTTCTGTATGTGCCTATGATTATACATTGAAAATGGAAAAGATGTGATTAATTGTGGCCCTAAGTGCCAACAAATGGATATGATATATGTGAAATAAAGATTCCAATGAGATGAATAATGAGAAAGGAACAACGCCTAGGTAAGGCGGCCTAGCCGATCGGGCCATGATCGGACACCATGCCGCACACATGGTGGCGATGTGCAAAAATGTTGAATTTCAGAAAAGGGAAATGAAATGATGACTGAGATACATGTCTCGAATGGGGCGACCTAGCCGATCGGGTCGTGATCGGACTCCGCTCAAGATAGCGGTGGTGTTGAGAACAGTGATGAGTATGTGAAAGAAGTGCCCCAGATTGAGTTATGGAAATTATGTGGAAGATTATATGGTCCATTTATGTGATGATGTGGTGTTCGGTTAAAACCTTTGAATCACTCTTGTGATTTTCTTGTTCTTGATTGATAGTTCTTTCTAGTAAAATGGTGTTTAGTTATACATACTAGTACTATTCCATGGTACTAACGTCCCTTTTGCCGGGGGTGCTACATTTTTAAATGAACGTAGGTAGCTCCATTGCCGATAGTGCCGATTGCGCGTAGCAGGTTACCTTCTTCTCCAAGACTTGGTGAGCCCCTTCCTCCTTCAAGGGGTTGTATTGTATACCTTTTGTTGTTGTGGACTTCCATTTTTTTGAGGTATAGCCGGGGCCTTGTTGTCTGCATTGTCGTACTCATCTTTTGTATCCTTAGAGGCTCCGTAGACATATGTGTGGGTCATGTATGGGTGTTATGGGGTTCATGAACTATGTTGTAATTATAAACTCCTGCTATCTATAAATTGTAACTTTATGGGAATCTCGGATATTAACTTTAACTATGGTTTAAGCCTGTATTATAAAATGAACTCTCATGGTTAACTTATTCATAAAGAGTGGGGTAGGAAGTGTGTGATAAGGCTTGCTTGGTTGGGTTCACTCGTTCGAGCGCCGATCGCGCCTCCCGAGGTTGGGGCGTGACAGTCCTACTCCCTAATCTTCAATTGGTGGTACCTGGATCTTAAATCAATTTTGGAGAAGTACTTAGCACCCTGCAGTTGGTCAAACAAGTCATCTATCCTTGACAATGGGTACTTATTCGTTATTGTGACCTTGTTGAGCTGCCGATAGTCGATACACATCCTCAGTGACCCATATTTTTTCCTTACAAAGAAAACGGGTGTGCCCCAAGGAGACACACTCGGCCGGATAAAACTCTAACAAATCCTTCAATTGTTCCTTTAGGTCCTTCAATTCTGTCGGTACCATTCTGTATGGTGGAATAGATATGGGTTGCGTGCCTATCATCACATCAATCCAAAAATCAATCTCCCTATCTGGTGGGATCCCAGGGAGCTCATCATGAATGTCCTTTACGAATTCATTCACAACTGGCACGTACTCAAGTGTAGGTGCCTCAGCATCGATGTCCGTAACCCGGACCAAATGGTAAATACACCCCTTGTTGATCATCTTCGTGGCCTTAAGGTAAGAAATAAACCTACACTTCGGCACCAAATCATCCCCCTTCCATTCAATAACTGACTCATTTGGAAATTCAACTTAACGGTTCTGGTTTGCCAGTCAAGCTAGGCAAAACATGAATAAAT
Organism: Nicotiana attenuata; assembly: GCF_001879085.1. Taxonomy (NCBI): domain Eukaryota; kingdom Viridiplantae; phylum Streptophyta; class Magnoliopsida; order Solanales; family Solanaceae; genus Nicotiana; species Nicotiana attenuata. The sequence goes on along the minus strand of NC_031989.1, from coordinate 68,078,242 downwards.
CCAGTCCATCCCCATTATTACATCAAAATCAACCATCCTCAACTAAATGAGATTTGCAATGGTGTCCCGACCACGCACCGTGACAACACAATCCCTATAAACCTGTGCGGCCACATTAGACTCACCAACCAGAGTAGATACAGAGAACGGCTCATGAAGCTATTCCCCCAAATTCCATAGCGACATAAGGAGTGACATATGACAAAGTGGAACCGGGATCAATAAGTGCATATAAATCATGATATTGAACAATCAATATACCTGTGACAACATCTAGAGAAGTCTCTAAACTCTGGTGACCCCTCATAGCATAGAAACGGTGGGTCCTCCCGAACTCTGTGCACTACGCCCTGCGGGTGCTGGAGAGCCTCGAGCTAGAGGAGGTGTTGCGCATGTAATAGCTGCAAAACTGGCTGGCTGTGCTGTACTGTCACGCCCCAACCTCGGGGAGCACGACCGGTGCTCAATCAAGATACCCTAGTCAAGCAAACCTACTTGATGCCTTCTACCCAACCTTACCCATTAACAATATAAGAATCAGTAACAAGAGATAAACACGAGAAGAGTAAAGTGTTCAACATTCTTTTTCCATTACTCAAAAGAGCTTCATTTACGATTTCCAAAGTATTACAAGTTTCTAGTTACAAGAGAAAAACATGTTTTCCAAACACCAATACTTCTAGTTCATTACCCAACATCGAAAACCACCCACAACATGTCTACAGAGCCTCTAAGTACAACAAAAGAGTAGTATGGAAGTGTCGGCGACAAGGCCCCTCCTATACTTCAAAACACAAAGTACAACGTCAAGTGACATAAGGCCCGAAACGGAGTATGGCTCACCAAAACCTGCTAATTAGAGAGTAACTACTAACAAGGATCAAAGCTATTCGTTGAAGAACCACATCCATCCATTGAAGATGCAGTGCCCCCGACAAAAGGGATGTTAGTACATGTGGAATAGTACTAGTATGTAAAGCAAAATATCCTCTTTCGAAACAGAATGCCAATATAAGAAAGGAAAAACCATGGAAGCAGCAAGCAACAATCAATGATATCCAAATCCCAAGTTTAAAACATAACAATTTTCAAAATACGGAAATAATACATATTTTTGGTTGTGAGATCATTAGCACCGATATATCATCGTGTTTTTAGCACGGAGTCCGATCTCGACCCGATCGGCTAAGCCGTCACTCTACGAACAATGTGGATTGACGTGTGATGCAAAAAAAGGAAAGGTGTTACCAAGAGTAGGAACCACCATGCGCACAACATGCCGTCCCATCACCACCCGATCGGCTAGGCCGTCTCCCCACATATGTCGTGTGAGTCGACATCAAATCCAAGGCTATCAACAATCTCATCCCAATCAAGGGGAATAATCTCAACACATCAATCTCATTCCAAATAAGGGGAATAATCACAATCCACTCGTACACCAGCACGTATAGTTTCGGGTATGGGCCTTATGACCCACCCTTCCTCGGTTCGCTAATGATACTCCCAAAAATAGTTTTGTTTCGCATACAAAGGAACATAAGTACAAATACATTCACTTCATAACTTTCACACCATATATAGCTTCATTAGTACTTTCAACCACTCACAACATCATTATTTCATTGGCTCTATTGGCCATACATATAATTCTTCATTCATGGCACAGTGGCCGTATCTCATATTCCTCACTTTCATTTCTTTACCTTCAAGGAGCATCATCATAAACATAAACATATAGACTATTTCGGAAAATCATAACTTTAAGATCATTAGAAATGAAGGCTTTAAACACAATAGATTCCTTTCCAAAGAATGGAGCAAAATGACTAGCAATTATAAAATCATAAACGGGTTATACACCGCTTATTCTTGAAATACCCTTTTTTCGAAAGGGAAATGCACAATTTTAACTCATGAGTATATAAGAACTAAAATCACATTGGAAATATTTATGAAGGAGAGCATGGTGATTTACGATTGAAACACAAATTCAAATCAAATGCACTAGTTACAACAACCATGGCCACGTTTTATATCTTACTCTCACTTCTTTCACTTCCAAACATCATCATAGGTTATCAACAATTAAGGGCATTCGGAATCAAGACCTCAAATATGTATATGAGCAATATGAGTCTTAAGCACATTGGGTTTTCTTTCTAAATTAAGCTTAATAAACTTTCATTTGAGACATTAATCGAAGTCATTACAGTTTAATACATAAACTAAACTTGAACACATTCACGAAAGAGATCATGACAAGGTAGGAGCAATTGAAACCCATTTTGAGTATATACATCTTTCAACACAACACTTACTTGGGATAATCGGATCTATTAGTAACAACTCGGAACATGGGAATAGGAACTGAGCCAACTATACTTGAAACTTACACGAACTTCATGGAGTTTGATTCTAAGAGAGAAGCTTGGCCAACATACCTTGCTTGAGCTTTCCTTAGATTACCGCAACGTCCCAACACTTCTAGCAATATCAATCTATAGGAGGATGGAAAAAATCGCATAATAATTAGAAGGATTCTCATGGTATAATTCTCCTGGGAAGGTTGTCAAACACCTACTATGCAAAATAGACTACAAAGCTCTACAATGGCAATCCCTTCCTCCCTCAACCAATTTCAACAAGAAACTACGCAAAATAGTTCATCAACCCTACATATTACCACCTATTATCACATGCATGGCCTATTTCTAACCCCACAATACACTTAAACACATAACCTCTTGCATGAAAGCTTAGGAGTAGGACTTACCCGGATAGATGATGGTTTAGTGAGAGATTCCCTTGAATCCTCATGATTGGGAAAGGATTGATGATCAAAGAACTTGGGGATCCTTTCTCTCTTTCTAGAACACTCCCTTTTCTCTAAAATATGTGTTTAACCTTGCAAAAATAACCCCAAAGTCATTTTATAAGAAATGGGTTCGGGTTATGAAAATAGAAAATAGACCCTACGAACTCAACTTTGCAGTCGTAGAGTGGATCGCAGAACATATATGTGGCCTGCAAAATGGACTGCCAAAGTGATGCCAAAATCTTGGCTGGCCAGGACAAGTCTGCGGCCGTGAAACGGACCGTAGAATTACCCTCTGAATTTCTTCATGCCAATTTTGCGATGGAAGTGCGAACTGCAAAATGGGTATGTGATCGTATAATGGACCGCAGAAACAACCTTCAAAATTCAACAAATTTTCTGCTCAACTCCGCAATGGATATGCAGTCCGCGGAACGGTTCTGCGGTCGCGAACTTGGCCGTAGAATCGCCTTCTACTGCAAAAATTTCCATCAACTCCTCAATGCATTCTTCATCCCAAGAAGATTAGCTATTACTTTCGAACACATTAGCCTACCTCGGCACCACAAAACCTTAAATTCCTTAGCGAAAATTTATGGGGCTTTACACGTACCCTGACCATGCTCTGGGGGGACGAACATCAATCCCTTTGAATGTGACCCCTCATACCATACCCATAGCATATGGTTTGGTCCATGAAGCAGGCCCTAAAATGCATATTGCCATAGCTAGGGCATGGGGGCCTCCGCTGCTGCTGGAATCTCCCTCCAGGCCGACCTTGCTGGTAGGATCCCCTATCGCCCTGGCTGGGCTTGGAATGGCTCCACTGCTACTGACTGGACCCTGATGGCTGTACACTAACTGAAGATTGAGCAAAGGACTGGGATGGCCATGACGACCCTCCCCTAAATGTTGACCTGCCACCACCACCACCAGAAGAACCACCAAAGTTGCTTGGGGAATGGGCCTTATTGCTACCCTCTCGCTCCATTATATTCTTCAATTTGCGGGTCTATATGGCTTGAGAAAATGCCACCATCTACCCATAGTTCATATCAGAATTCAAGGCAGCTGTAGAGGCCTCAATAAAAACCAAGGGGCTAAGGCCCTATACAAACCGGCGCACTCTAGCCTCCATAGTGGGCAACATGTAGATGGCATACTTAGATAGGCACGTCTACCTCATATAATATTCCCACATAGTCATGCTACTCTGTTTTAGGCTCTCAAACTCAGCAGCATGAGCTGCCTTAGTCTCGGCAGGCAAAAAATGATCAATGAAGGTGTCGGCAAACTCCCTCCACCTCGCCGGAAGGTTCCCCTCCTCACGGGACTCCTCCCACATCTCAAACCAAGAATAGGCCACCTCTTTTAGGCGGTAGGAGGCCAATTTCACTCCCTCCGTCTCAGTAGCACACATAACTCAGAGAGTCTTGTGCATCTCATCAATAATGTCCTGGGAGTCCTCCTCAGGATTAGTAGCCGTGAACACTTGAGGATCCTACTGAAGAAACTTGTGCACCCTGGAACTAACAGAATCCCCTTGATTGCTGGAAGAAGTAGGTGCAACATTCGATCTCTAGGCCTGAGAAGCCACTATTTGAGCCAACATCTGTATGGCTCCCGTAAGGTCCCATCAGAAATACCGAGATTAGAAGCTGGGGCTGGAGGTGGAACTAGAATATCGATCGGGGGTGGAATAGATGTACCCTGAGTAGGAGTAGCGATTGGTGCAGTCTGAGTAGGAGTAGTAGAATCAGGTGGTGTAGTAGTTGGGGATTACCCTCACCACTTGGGTGCTCAACCGCATCATTAGGTATAGAATCAACTACCACTCCTGGGGTGGAATTATTCCTTGGACAATTCTTGCTTTCTTCCTAAGCACCATATACTGAAAATTAGAGCAATGCACGAGTTAAAGGTGGAATAGTGTTATAATCAGCTCTATCGCACGATCTAGAACATCAAAGAAGGGTATTATTCCTAAATGCCCGAGTAGCCTCATAATTATAGATGTGGTCGACAATACACCGATAAGAGGGACTCTACTAGACATGGCTCCGAGAAATCCTGGGACACTTTTAAAACCTAAGGCTCGGATACCAAGCTTGTCATGTCCTGACCTTGGGGAGCGTGACCAGTGCTCAACCGAGATAACCCGGCCAAGCAAGCATGTACAATGCTTTCTACCCGAACATACCCATGAATAAAGACAAGATATATTTTCATTAATTTGACTGAGAAGATCATGTGAACAACACCAAACTAATTACCAAAAGTCACGCCATTTATAAGTCTCCAAAATATTACATTACACATTCATAGTTTAGAAGTGGAACACGTGATACAAATACAACATTACTAGTTTGGCTTTCTCATAACCAAGGCAAAACCCACACTATGTCTACGGAGCTCTAAAAGATACAAAAGAGTAGCATGATGGTTTTGGCAATGGCTCCGGCTATACCTCAAAAAAGTATACGTAGAAGACAAGATAAACGAGACCCTGAAATGAAGAGGGGCTCACCAATCAGTGTGCTGCTATCACTGATCAATACTGCCTGCTGTGGAACCACCTGCATCTATTACAGATGCAGCGCCCCCGGCAAAAAGGACGTTAGTACATATGAATAGTACTAGTATGTAAAACAAAACACCCGCTCAATAGAACGAGCAACAGTAAAATGAGAAGTAAACATAGAATAATTGAGAGCCTCAAACAATATTAAAGTGTCAAGTTAGGAGAAAGATCAATTTCAAGTATTTTTAAGTTGGGAGACCTTTAGCACCGATACACGTCGTGCTTTTAGCACAGAGTCTGATCTCAGCCCGATCGGCTAAACCATCTCACCCGAGATATCCAACCACAACACCACCATGTGCGCGACATGACGTCTGATCTCAGCCCGATCTGCTAAGCCGTCTCACCACAATGCCATATGGGTCGACATCACATCACATCTAGCTAGCAATAATCTCATCATATTTAAGGGGGAATATGTCCCCACATCAATCTCATCCCATATAAGGGGAAACAATCTCATCACATTAACACGGGGATTTTACCCCTCAACCATTCCTACACCGGCATGTGTAGTTTTAGGGTTAGGCTTATATCAACCTACCCTTCCACGGTGACTAAACTACACTCCCAAAACACTTATTATATAAAAGATTTATAGTTCATTTCATAATCTAACACATGTCTTTTCATTTCATTGGCACTAGTGTCCATAGGTGTAATTTCGTTCTTCGCACATCGCCGTATTTCACATTCCATACTCACCCCTATAACTTTCAAGCATCATCATGGATTATCAACATCAAGGGAATTTCTAGTCGAGACTTTAAGTACACATATGAGCTAAGAAGAGTCTTATGAACATTGAGTTTCTCTTCCACAATTAGGCATAATAACTTGCAATTGAAACATGATTTTCATATCACAACACCTTTGGTACATTGATCATACTAGATTACATTCTCAGAGGGAATCATAATATGATGGGAACATTTGGAACACAATTTGAGTACATATGTCTTTCAACAGAACACTTATATTAGAATAATAAAATCTATTAGGAAGGACTCGGAACATGAGAAATAAGAAATTGAGCCTATCATAATCGGAACTTACGAGGGCATCATGGAAATCGATTCTACAAGAGGAGTTTAGACAACATACCTCGCTTGAGCTTCCTCAAATTACTACAATATTACGAAAATCCTAGCGACTTTAATTTATAAGAAACATGACAAATTTAATCATAATTTGGAAGATACTCAGGATTTCAGCTCATTTGAGCATTTTATAAAGCACTAGGCATGCATTAAGGTTTGAAGGTTCTCCTATGGTGGATTCCTTCATCCCACACCCCAATGTTTACCCATTTGAGCTCAATAATTTTCCCACCAACCTTGATGGTACATGCATGCATAAATATCACACAGGAATCACACTTCTCATTACCTACTTTCTGTCCAATCCGAAATTGAGGGCTACGGAGTAGAATCTTACCTCTTGGGTGAAGACGTTGTGAGCTTTCCTTGTTGAATTTTAAAGCTTGAGCAAGAGTTGATGAACAAAGTACTTGGGGCTTCTTCCTCTCTCTCTAAAGAACTTCCCTCACTCTAAAATGGAAGATTTATTCCTTCTAAATGAGACCCAATATCTTTTAATTGAATGGGGTCGAGTTATAAAAGTCAGAAAATGGACCCTCCGAACTCAACTATGCGGTTGTAGAGTGCACCGCAGATCTGGTCTGCGGCTCGTAAAATGGACCGCAGAAATGGTACGAAAACTAGGCTGTCCTGGTCTAGTCTGCGGCTAGGTCTGCGGCCCGTATATCAATTATGCGTCCGCATAATTTCCCTTCAGAAATCTTCATGTTGTTTCTTTGACGGATGTGCGACCCGCAAACGCATAGAGTGACCGCAAAACAACCTAAAAAATTGGCCCATTTCTCTGCTTCATTCCACGGCGGATCTTCAGTCAGCGGAGTGGTTCTGTGGTCGCATAATGAACCACAAAATTGCCCTAATCTACAACAATTTTCTTCAACTCCTCGATGCACTGTACAACCCAAAAGGTCACTCGCCGTGAAGAATTTCTACATTCATCAAACACATAAGCCTACATTTGCATCACGAAATCCCAGGTTCTAGGTGAAATTTTTCGGGGCCTTAAATCATTCCACATACCCTCAAGGATGCATGGCACACTGAGTTTGAGTAGTTGCGCCAGGGGACTATGACCGTGTTAGAGTATGCTATGAGGTTCAGTGAGTTATCTCGTCATGCACCTGCTTTTGTTTCTAGTGTTAGAGAGAGAGTCTGCAGGTTTGTTAAGGGGCTCAATTATGGTCTCAAACTTGGGATGGAAAGGGAGTTGGAGACTGATACTCCATTTCATCAGGTTGTGGAGATCGCTAAGAGGATGGAGCGCTTCCGTGGTATAGACAGTGAGGATAGGGAGGCTAAAAAACCTTGTGGACCTGATAGATCTACTGATCCTTATTTTGGGGGAAGGGCATGTCATGGTAGAGGCTTTGTTGGTCAGCTAGTTCAGTTCATACTTCAGGCTTCATGTGGTGCACCAGTTATCCATGGGACTTAAAGCAGTCGTTTCGGATATCTTCCACAACCATGTCAGCAGAGAGGTTGTTTTTTGTATGGGGATATCAGGCACATAGTGAGAGATTTTCCAAAACTGCAGGCGGGTGTACCTCAGCAGGGTACTCAGGCTATGGGTTCCGCTCCATTTGCTACTACACATGCACGACCAGCTAAAGATGGGGGACATATGGGTAGAGGGTGTACTAGAGGGGGAGGACAGGCCCGTTGTTATGTTTTCCCTAGTAGGATTGAGGTCGCTGCAACAAATAATGTCATTTCAGGCATGGTTCCGGTTTTTCATAGGGATGCATCAGTTTTATTTGATCTGTGTTCTACTTATTGGTAGGATTCATCCTATTTTGCTTCATATATGGATATGTTTCATGATTCTTGTACTCTATTTATGTATCTACACTTGTTGGAGGTTCTACATTGGTAGATCGTGTCTTTCTTTCTTGTTTGTTCACTATTTAAGGTTATGTGATGCGGATGGAATTTCTATTACTTAATACAAAGGGTTTGAAGTGATTTCTGGATGGTTTGGTCATGACTACAACTGTAGTGCTCTACAGCAATGGAAAATCCATTTCGTGTTGTGATTTTGTTCCGCGGGATTGAGTTAACGAAAGGTTTTCAGTTGGTGTGATGTATATTCTACTTATGATTTAGATTTGAGGATGGAATCCTCGTGTTTTCATGTGGATCGACATGTTTCGACCGGGCTGTGTGGCGTGATGGAGTTATGATAGGATGACATTCTTTATGATTAGTTTGTATGTTTTGTTTCTCCCTTGTGGAATAGATTTGTAGTATGGTATTGATAGGGAGTTGTACTTGTCAACCTTGTTAGATAACTCTCCATGTGTCTCTCTTTTCATCTTCAATTATATTTGAATTGTGTTACTTGGGTACGGATTGCGACGTATGTGACTAGGTGGATGTTTACCTTGAAAATGGTAATTACAATTAGATTTGATTTTGTGGTTCTAAAAATACGTGATTTATTTTTATGCTAGTTGTTAGGCAGTAGATGCTAAGGGTGAGAGTATAAAATAGGATAAGAGTTGAAGGTAGTGTGACAAGCAAACCGAGTGACTAAGAATCGGGGCCTCGAGCTAGACTATACGGGGCCTCAGGGTCGAGCTAAGCGTTAGGCTGTGGACAGCCGACGAAGGACTAACAGTTCTAAGAGCTTTGATGAGGGCTCTTTATGATCAATGATGAGTAATAAATGAAGAACAATCAATGAAACACAAAAAATGTAAGCAATGTGATAAATATAAGCAACAAGATCAAGGGAGAATATGTTTAAGTTAGAGAGCAAAGAATGTTCTTGTTCTAGTATTCAATCTCATGTGTTTTACAAAATGACCAGGGTCCCCTTTATAGAGGAGGGGGAATCCTAATATGGTACATATGCATTTATTACAAAGATTCGCAGCTGGTACAGCCATTTACCAGTCTGGTACAGACTAGTATTACTCTTGTAGGTATTGTCAGCTTTGGTCACGTGCCTTGGAAACCTCCCGCTTGTCCATGGTAGCCACCAATTTGTGATGCCCCGAGGTCGAGCTAAGGAACCCTCGGGGTTAAACCTCGAGCTGCGCCTCGAACCTTCTGAAGACATGTGTGAGGCCCCGTAAAATTTTTGGCTCATAAACCAGAATCTTGTGGTGTCGGCTCCGAACACTTGTTAGGAATGTGTAGAATTCGCCGCGGCTCGCAGGCTCACCGCAGTTCGGACCCTTGGTATTGATCTAAGCTTTTAAAAAATCAAAAGAATCAATTTTCTAGAAAAAATGCCATTATGCGGCCCAGAATGCGGTCGCATATCCAATATGCGGACCGCATTACCACCGCATAACGAAACAGTGGTTTGGTTAAAACTTGAGGTCAAGATGCGGTCCGAAATGCGACCGCATAATTGATATGCGGACCGCATTTCTACCGCAGAGTGGAACAGTAGAGTTGTCAAAATTAATGTTGAAAATGCGGTCTATTATGCGATCGCATAACAAATATGCGGACCGCATAGTCGTCACATATTCTCCTTTGAATTTTGTGAATGTCAGTTTTGCGGTGCACTATGCGACCGCAGAACATGAATGCGGACCGCATTCCTGTCGCAGACCCAAACAGAATCCTCAGAGTTTTGGAGGCAATTCTGCGGTCCAATCTGCAGACCGCATTTCAACTCTGCGATCGCAGAATGCGACCGCAGATCTTGCTCGGCTTCTTTTTTTTTCTTTTTTCTTTTTCTTTTCTAAATTTTAACCCCGACCCCTTTTTAATAAAACACCCCAACCCCCTTATTTTTAACAAGCTTCTGAACAAATAAGAGAGAGGGAGAGAGGGTTCTTGAGAGAGAAAGCCACCTTCTTCAAATTTGATCCTTGAAAACTATCCGGGCAGGGAAATTTCAAAGCAATTATCTTCATCCCCATTCTTGCAGGTAAAATCCCTAACCATTTTCATTTAAATTTTGGTTTAATCTAAGGGGAGGAAGTCTCATGCATTGGTTCTTGAAAATAGTGGTTAAAATTGTGCATGCATGTCTACTAAAACCTAGAACCTAGTGGGAGTAATTGGGTGAGAGCAAAGACTTGTGCAAAGAAGGGGCTAGTAACCTAGATATGTTCGGGTAGTGGTTGTGAAGCTTGAATTTTAAGTTATGCGTATTAATTTGTGCACTATATGGATGTTGCTAGATTATTTGGTGAATTGGAAGTAGAAATTAAAAAGGGACTCAACCCCAGGTATGTATGGCTAAAATCCCTTTTTATTAGAAATTGAGCTTCATTGTCATTTATGAAAGCATGGTAAGAGTTGAATTGGTTAGCATATTGCTTGTTATTA
>NC_031989.1:68037884-68066469 GCF_001879085.1 Nicotiana attenuata | reverse complement strand
CCTTGAAGCTAGCTTATGTACCGTAAATTTGTATGATATGAAGTGAACCAGTAATGTGGTGTACACCGTGTGTTATCGTCTAAATTAATCAAAGGCATGATTCCCGTATCCAGATTGATTTGGGGTAGAAAGTGCTCGGTAAGGCTTGCTCCGTCGGGTTCACCCGATTGAGCGCCGGTCGCGCTCCTCGGATTTTGGGGCGTGACAACATGTTATAGAATGCCATGACGATCATAAAAATCGGACTCTCCGATTTTAGACGTATATAGATAGTCCCCGCGTTTCTTAGAATAGAATGATATGAAACGATTTTGACATCAACTTCCTCAAGCCTCTCACGATGGCGTCATACTTATGATGTAAGCTTTCATGATGACTGAAAACATCCCATTAGTTCATCTTCCCAGAAGCGTTTAATACACTGTCGGTTTGTTTTCCGAAAAAACGGTGATATCGCCGCCGATCCTTTTCCTAAAAAAGCATTGATTGCGCCTGTTGATACTTTTCTACCTTTCTATAAATGGGGTGTTACTTGAACCAAAATGTCATCCAGTCATTCTTCAACAGCCTTTAACCCTTTTCTTCTCTTTATCCTCATGCGAACTGTAATTTCCGTGGTTCAAGCCTATGACCGTAAGGTCACACGGCAGCGGTTTTGCCAGTTGTGCCATGGCTCTTTTCTAGAGCTTTTCCCTACTGAGTGGGATCGCACTAGTTTGTTCTTGTTGTCGTTGTTATTGGCCCGAAATAATGAGAGAGGGGCTTCAAATTATCCCCGTATCAGAGGATATGTGGACCATGAACCGTTGCTCATCTCTCTTAACTTCAACCTGGTGTGGCGCCTCATTCCTTTTGCTTTCCATGGAGTGGGGTGGAATTATCTACTAACTTTTGCATCCCACACAGGTGCAATGCCTCAAGAAGTGGCTTCACAATAGTAGTACTGACAAGTCCCGTACTCGCCAAATTTTTCACCAAGCCACAATTTTCCCTGCTTGTTAAAAGCTTTTTCCCTTTGATAGGCTATAGCTGTCTCGGAGGAGTCTCTCGAAGATATTTCTCTGAAGATCAACATGGGATCCTCGAGGGAACGGTTTTCGCAGATGTCGCGTCCGAGGATGTACCCTCGAAAGTAGTTTAGGCTCTTTAGCTGTTGTTTTTTGCTTCTTTGTTTATGTGTAAGGACCCCTCATGGGCTTTTGTAATCATCACTTATTAATACAACAATTTCTTCAATTTGCCTTTGTCTTGTGCTGGATTCCCTTCTGCCTGTGTTTGCAAAAAATCCAACCGTGTGACTTTATCGATCAGTCTGAATATTGGTATCGGACATAGGAATTCCTTTTGTTCTCGATCGGTTAATATGATATTCCCTGAAACACTTTGCCATCCCTCGAACTAAGTCTGGATTGATCTGACATAAAGTTAGGCTGCCGGGACTTCCGAGCTCGATTTAAATGAGAGCGGGAGCTCGAATTTCTTCAAAATAAAGCTTGGACCTTTTAGGCCCCGTTTATAGTCCTCAAGTAAAAGTTCGCTTGATCATCTGAAATTAAAGATAGCCCCTAGGCCTTTGCAAATAGTCCCTGAGCGAGGATACACTCGAACTCGAGCGGCCCTTGGGCTTAGTAGTCGAGCGAGCGTTTGCTCGGAATTGAAATAAAGATAGCTCTGAGGCTTTATAAATAGTCCCCGAGTGAGAACTGGCTCGAAATCGAGTAGCCCTTGGGCTTAAGAAATGGGTGAATGACCCGCACTTGTAATAGCAGAGATCATCGAGATCGGGCACCATCTCGTGTGAATAGTCCCTGAGTGAGAACTGGCTCGAAATCGGGTTGCCCTTGGGCTTAAGAATCGGGTGGATTACCCGCACTTGTAATAGTATAGATCCTCGAGATTGGGCACCATCTCGAGGCTAGGTTTATGTGGATAGCTCCTTAGAGCCCATCGTTATAGCAACAGAAATCCTCGAGATCGGGCACTATCTCGAGGCTAGGTTGACATGGGGATCTGTGACCCCTCGAACGTTGTACGGCAACGTCATTCGTATGACATGGCCATGAAGTGACCGAGGTGGTTCCGCCGGTATACTTCTCCGAAAGTGATAATGGCCTAGTAAGAATTAATTGGCCTTTAGAGTGGGGGGATAGTCGTCGCCCGCTCTATATATGAGTTTGCTTTCCTCTTATTTGAGGATTCCGCTTCATTGAGTAGCTATCCTTTTCATAGAGCTCTCCTTCCTTGCGTCAGCTCTTTTACCATTTTAATTTGAAGCTTTCGCCTAAGCTCTCATTTCCCTTTTCTTGTTTCACCACAGTTATAGCTGCTACGCCTAAGTCCGTTCACCAAGAAGAGGAGAGTTCTGCCTCTGCTTCCCGCTCGGTCGGTAATACACCGCCGGTGTTCGGTGAGCCAATCTCGAGATATTTCGTTTTAAGGAGGGACTTTACGTTAGAGAGACCTCCCAATGTTCAGGGCCATTGGGAGAATGCATCGAGGTCCATTTCATCAATAGGAGAGGAACACCTCGAGTCAATGAGGAGAGAGTGCGGATAGGGAGAAAAGGTGGTACTCCAGGTACCTTCCCTGGAAGAGAACATCATGGCCCATGTAGAGGGGTTTTCGAACGTATATACGTACCCTTTATGTTGGGCCCTCTCGATAAAGTCGTGCTTGACTTTTGTCGAAGATATCGGGCTACCTTGGCACAGGTTCACCCGTCGTTCTAGAGGATAGTATTGATGATGAGGTTCTTTGCGGAGGAAGCCGGGCTTGAGTTCACCCTTAGCCATCTTATCAGATCATATTGGCTCTTTCATTATCAAGGCCTGATAACTTTACGATGCCGATACACCAGGCCCTTTGCTACTGATGATGAAGAAGATGGGTACCGAGGGTGGATAAGTTGATTTGTCCGAGTACGGACTATCGATATTATCCCTGTTGAGTTCCTGCCATTTCCTGAGAAATGGAATTTCACACGTAAGTGGTACACTCGTATTTTTATCATTTTTGCTCGTGATGGAGGTGAACTCCGTAAAGATGTTTTCCTTTTATTTATTACGGCAAGCCCGTAGATGTCATACGAGGTACCCGACCTGGCGGATTGGACTTGGAAGCTGGTAGCTCGCTCGACCTACGATGGGCGTAAGTGGCGAGACCTGTCGAAGGGTAGATGGGAGGCAAAACACCACGGTGAGTACCGTATGATTCTTCTCTTTAAGGAATATTTCCTTTGTGCTTCCTAACTTCTTTACTACAGGCGTCGGAGAATTCTCCGAGATGTGGTCGTGCCCTCTTGGAGAGGAAGGAGGATCATCGGCTTCAGGGCCGAGGAGGGATAACAAGCGTAAGGAATCCTCGATGGGTGAGGAGATTTGTAGTGAAGCAGGGTCAGCCCGGAGGCGGAAAGAAGATGTAACCGTTGAGGTAGATCGTGTACCTAACGGCCGTTGTGCGAACACTGGCGCAGCAGAAGGGAGCGGCCATACATTGATGGCTCGAGCCGAGGGACATCCTGGGGCAGCTGAGCCTGCAATACCCGAGATTTCTAGCCTCGGAGAAGTAGCTCCTCCTTTGACCCCGTCTTCTTCTTCCGTCGGAGGTACTTCGAGGGGTGCAGATGTTCTGCCGCCATCGTCTTCTCCCGTCGAAGGTACTTCGAGGTATCCAGACGCTCTCCCGCCGTCGTCTTTTCCCGTCGAAGGTACTTCGAGGGATGTTCGAATCTAGGGACTGTCTAAGTCAAGTAGGGTCTCGAGCAGTCACATCCCTGCTGAGAGTGGTCCGTCTAGGGCCGATGAGATCAAGCCAGCGGATGCGCGCTCAACCTTTGAGGAGGCTCAGCGGCTCTGTTCTGAGGTGAGCTCTGGTTGACTTTGTTGGTTTTTCAGCTTTGCATTTCCAATTTCTCACTGAGCTTCTTTTCCACAGGCCTTTGACAAGCTTAAGTCTAAGCTGCTCCGCCGTGAAGCTCGGTTGTGAAAAGCCTTGGACGGGGAGAAATCCCTCAGGCTTCTTTGTGACAAAAGGGCAAAGGAGTTTGTATACCTTCGGTACGAGGCGAGTCGAAGTCTGGACTACGAAGGCTGCCTTGAGAGACAAGTAACCTTCGTTTCGAAGGGATTCATGTTTCTTCTTCTATCCTCGGAGACTAATATTTTGATGCTTCGGTTGCAGAGAAAGACGAGGGACCTGGAACGCCTTTGGGGTGAAGTTGGTCAAGCCAAGTATGAGTGTAATGAGCTAAGGGCCCAGATAGATGCCCAAGTTGTGGCCAAGAAGAATGCTTTGGCCAAGGCTTCTGCCCTCGAGGTGCAACTTCGGAATGCTCGTGAAAATAGCTTGGTCCAGACGAGCAGGATTCCAAAGCTCGAGTCTGACCTTTTGGATATAAAGGCCGAGGATGTGGATGCTCAGGTTGAAGCTGAAGAGATTCGAGCTAAGGCTGATAAGAAAGTGGCCGTTTATTTAAAAGATGATGCCGACGCTCGAGCTGAGTTGAGAGAGGCTTCCGATCAGGAGAGTAGAAGTAATGAATATGCCCGATGCAGATCCCGGAGGGAAACCCTCGAGGAGATCCATGCTAGGGGCTTCGATCTCTCGAAAGAGATAGCACAAGCCAAGGCGGATGAATACGACGCCAAGTTCCTCGTATCCGATACCGAAGATAATGAGGAAGAGGCCGATGGAGCCGCAGTCCCCGAGGGGAAAGTAGACTAGGCTTTTTCTTTTTGATTTTGCGTATAGTGTTCTTAGAGAACTTTGTAAATGAAGCCTCATGTTATTTCACATATACTCACAAAAGGAAGCCTTTCGGTTTCATCTTTCATGCATTTCCCTTTACTTGTGTATGTCTTTCTTTGTTTTGAATTTAGACGTTTGTCGATGGTTATCCAGGTGAACTGGACTTCGAGGAAATATCCTTAGGTTTACAAATCGGCCCTGAAGATTTTTGGGCTGGCCCGTAGGCTCTTACACGTTGGGTCGATACGACCTTTAACATAGGCTGGCGCTTAGGCTCTTACGCGTGGGGTCGATACGACCTATAATATGGGCTGGTGCCTAGGCTCTTACGCATTGGGATGATATGACCTCTAATATTGGCTGGCGCCTAGGCTCTTACGCGTTGGGTCGGTACGACCTCTAATATAGGCTTTATTTTTCCCTCGTTAAAGACTTTTTGAAGTTTTTGTGTTCGCCCGACTCTTCGACGGTTCGATAAGAACCTCGATTGTGAGCCGTTATGTAGCAATAAATGAGCACCTCGGGAGGTTTCACTCGATGGCTAAATTGTTTCGAAGCCTGTGTTTGGAGCTGACATGATCGAAGCTCTTTTGCTTATGCTGAGGGTAGCCTGATTAACCAGTTCTTTTCGAAGTATTTTTGAAGTAATTTAAAGGACTGTGATTTTATGGCGACGGTCGGGCATCCCCGAGTCGCGTTAGCTTGGCTGGTACAGCCTTGTGACCGTAGTCATTGTATTTGGCCATAGCCTTTTAGTCCCCGAGTGAAGTAGCTTCAGCGTCTATATCGAGCGTATGCCTTTTTAGGGGTCTTACAAGTTCAAATATATAGCCTTAACTTTACGATCGGGATTATGCCTTTTGTAAGGTCTTATAAATTTGAACATGCCTTACTCGAGGACTTACAGATAGGTTACTTGGCACAAGTATGATTCATGCCTGGCTTGAGGTCTTACAGATTTGGCATTCCCTTATGGAGGTCTTACACCATTGATAGCGCCTCGTGGAGGTCTTATATTTTCTAACATTGCCATGTGGTGGGCTGTCGGGCTCAAGGTCGCCCGCATGGGGTCTTATTGCCTCGATTTCTTAATGCCTCGATGGGGTGACCATCGGCGACAATCCCCGAGACGTCGAGAGTTTTTGGCTCTAGAGCTGTTCTTTGTATTATTTCATGTTGCCTCATTGAGGGCTTACGAGCTCAAAGTTTTCGGCCCGAAGGTCTTACGGCTTCAAGTTTTTAATGTTAGTCCCTGAGTGTTCGGAAAATTTCTAGCTCTGGGGCCATTTCTTGTAAAAATAGCAAACTTCTTTGAAGAGCACGACATTTTGATGGTAGAAGATATTCCTTTGATTAATTGGTACAATTATACATTTTTTCATCGTAAAGGGTTCAATTATTCTATGCGGACACGGTTCATTCGACCGTTTGGCCCGATACATCATTTTCCTATCGAGACCCTTTTTGGCTCATCTTGACTTCTTCGAGGGGGTGATCTCACGGGGGGATGCCACCCAGTATTCAAGGTTGATTGAAGAGAAGCCTTTAATACTTGTTAAGTTCTCCTTAGGTAGCATATAGACGTTTCCTCATTAAAAACCTTGCCGGTAAAACCCTTCGTGGGATAAAATCCGATCGAAGGAAAGGAGTGCAACGCATCCTTTAAAACCTAAGGTCTTCAAGCTGGAAAGCGCTTCGATTGTTCTGGTCGGACACCTGCACATATGTTAGTGTAAGATGTAAATAAAAAGGGAGGCGATTATACCTTAGTGGTGATGGCGCTTCGAGCCTCGATATGCTTCAACCGTTTGCTCCGGGGACGCGGTACAGTCCTTTGATCGTTTATTCTAGTGTAGCCGAGAATGTAGCTCGTGATTGCTACTTCGCTTTTTGCTTATCCTTTGGCTCCTTCTATGTTGAAGGTGTTGATGTCGGTACCACATCGTGCAGCGCGAACATCTCTCTCGCTGCATGTTGTTCTCCGTACACGGTTTTTATTCCGTCCTTTGTCGGAAACTTCACCATTTGATGAAGAGTTGATGGTACTGCCCTCATGCAGTGTATCCATGGCCTTCCGAGCAAGGCGTTGTACCTCAGGTCTCCTTCGATAATATGAAATTTGACATTTTGGATCGTGCAGGCCACGTAGACCGGGAGGGTGATTTCCCCTTTCGTTGTTTCGCTTTCCATGTTGAATTCGTTGAGGACTCGAGAGGCGGGCACAACCTGGTCGACCAATCTGAGCTGCTCCACCACCCTCGACCTGATAATGTTGGTCGAGCTACCTGGATCCACAAGCACACGCTTAATTTGAAATATATTTACAAGAAAAGAAATTACCAATGCGTCGTTATGAGGCTGAGACAGGGCCTCGTTGTCCTCGTCGCTGAATGTGAGAGCATCCTCGGGTATGTAACTTCGAGTTCACTTCTCCCTGGTGATGGATATCTTTGTTCTTTTGACAATGGGTTCCTGCGGGATGTCGATTCCTCCAACGATCATGTGGATGACATGTTGTGGCTCATCTGTTTCATTTTTCCCGTTCGCCTCTCATTCCCGGAACTGATTTTTGGCTCGATTGCTGAGGAACTCTCGGAGGTGCCCTTTGCAGATTAGTCGGGCTACTTCTTCTCGGAGTTGTCTGCAATCTTCGGTCCTATGACCGTGTGCGCCATGAAATTCGCACACCAAGTTAGGTTTCCTTTGCGACGGATCTGATTGTACAGGTTTTGGCCATCTAGTGTCTCTGATTATACCGATGGCGAATACGATGTCCAAAACATCAATGTTGAAGTTGTATTCAGACAATCGGGGTGCCTCTACCGGTCCTGTGTGAATGTCGAATATGGATCTACTCACGAGTCCCCGAGGAATCTGATCTCGATCTATTCTTCGGTCATTTCGGGTTATGTTACGCCTTGGGGAGTTCCTTCTATCTTTAGTGTATGGTTGGTACCTTTCCTTGTTTGGACTTGGTTCTTTTGCCAGAAGCCTGTTGGGATATACCGAGCTCGAGGAGGCTCCTAGTTGGTCGTCCTCGACCCTAATCTTTGATTGATATCAGTTATGGACATTCGACCAAGTTACGGTGGGATATTAACCCAAGTTCTGCTTCAGCTGCTTCGAAGCTACCGAGCTTCGTTCGTTCAAGCCTTGAGTGAAGGCATGTACTGCCCAGTCATCGGAGATCGGTGGTAATTCCATTCGCTCCATTTGAAAGCGAGATACAAACTCCCGCAGCATCTCATTTTGAAGACGTCAGATTTCCTTGTAACAACCTTGATGGAACCGACATGTGCCTTTATAAAAGAATCTGCCAGCATGGCGAAACGAATCTATCGAATTCGGGGCTAGGTTGTGATACCACATCATGGCCCCTTTTGAAAGTGTTCCTCCGAACTCTTTTAGCAGGAAGGATTCAATCTCGTCGTCCTTCAGATCATTGCCCTTCACCGCACAAGTGTAAGCAGTGATGTGCTCATTGGGGTTGAGGTTCCATTGTACTTCGGAAGATCGGGCATTCTGAATTTCTTCGGGATGGGCTTTGGAGCGGCATTTTGTGGGAATGGCTTTTGTACGAACTTCTTCGAATCTACACCCTTCAGGATCCGGGGTGCGCCCGAAATTTGATCGACCTTTGAATTGTAGGTCTCCACCTTTTTCATTGGCTTGTATCTTCTTTTCGCCCGATTGAATCCTCTTTGTGAGGTCCTCAAGCATCATTATCATGGCGGGGTCGGGCTGCTGACCCGTTGTTGCTTGATCTTTCTGGTACATGTTCGGCTTTAGGAGCCATTTTCGGTGCTGCTGTGCTTGGAGTTTTTTTGTGGCTTTGCAGTTGAGCAATAGCCAGCTGCTGTGCCTGTAACATCTCAAAGATGACGTGAAGGCTAACCTCTTATTCCTCCCGAGTCGGGGTCTTTTGAGATTCTTGTTGGTTTTCTTGGTGTATACTCCTGTTGGTGTGGGAGCTTATGTCGATGTGTTGGGCGTTGCATGAGACCACGTCCGCGGGAATTGGTTCTGGTGCATCCTCAGGCTTTCGTGGTGGTACACCAATACCTGGAACAGCTACACCATTTTCTCCATGGTCCTCAGGACCGTTGTTTTCATGTGCATTCACTGAGTTAGAAATTTTGACCTGAATCAAAGATTCTTGGATAAGAAAAAGTGTGAAGGATAACTTGTGTTATGTAGTAAACTAGCACGAAAACAATCACTATTATTTTTAGCCCTACGGTGGGCGCCAAAATGTTTACCTTGAAAATGGTAATTACAATTAGATTTGATTTTGTGGTTCTAAAAATACATGATTTGTTTTTATGCTGGTTGTTAGGCAGTAGATGCTAAGGGTGAGACTAGAAAATAGGCTAAGAGCTTGAAGGTAGTGTGACAAGCAAACCGAGTGACTGAGAATCGGGGCCTCGAGCTAGACTATACG
The DNA here is from genome assembly GCF_001879085.1 of Nicotiana attenuata. NCBI lineage: Eukaryota > Viridiplantae > Streptophyta > Magnoliopsida > Solanales > Solanaceae > Nicotiana > Nicotiana attenuata. The sequence goes on along the minus strand of NC_031989.1, from coordinate 68,057,282 downwards.
GGGCCTCGGGGTCGAGCTAAGCGTTAGGCTGTGGACAGCCGACAAAGGACTAACAGTTCTAAGAGCTTTGATGAGGGCTCTTTATGATCAATGATGAGTAATAAATGAAGAACAATCAATGAAATGCAATAAATGTATGCAGTGTGATAAATATAAGCAACAAGATCAAGGGAGAATATGTTTAAGTTAGAGAGCAGAGAATGTTCTTGTTCTAGTATTAAATCTCATGTGTGTTACAAAATGACAAGGGTCCCCTTTATATAGGAGGGAGAATCCCAATATGGTACATATGCATTTATTACAAAGATTCGCAGCTGGTACAGCTATTTACTAGTCTGGTACAGACTAGTATTACTCTTGTAGGTATTGTCAGCTTTGGTCACGTGCCTTGGAAACCTCCCGCTTGTCCATGGTAGCCACCAATTTGTGCTGCCCCGAGGTCGAGCTAAGGAACCCTTGGGGTTGAACCTCGAGCTGCGCCTTGAACCTTCTGGAGACGGGCTATGTAATGGCATGACGATCGTAAAAATCGGACTCTCCAATTTTAGCCGTATATAGTGGAATTTGGTGCGTCTTGTTGGTTTGTATAGCTTGTACTGGATTTGATGAGATCATTGGGTCTAGAATTTGTGCGATCGGAATTGGTCGGGGTATGTCTGGATAGGAATGTCATTAGTCAGTTTGGAGTTTGGAGTTGGTTCTTATCGAGTGAGGAAACTCCACGACTTGTGGGATTAGTGCGTGGTATGTCTTTTCACATGTTCCTTACATCATTATCAATGTTGTGAAGGTCTGGAACAAGGTTTTATTCGATATGGGGTTATTTACCGGTACCGGGTTTGGTATTGGGTAGCTATTGTCGTCAGAGTTGTTATGGGCATATGACGGATGTATTATGTTGTGTGATTATACCTTGTGGATGTATGCATGAGTTGTTGCAGCTGGTTGGGGTCGACAATGTGTATATGTGAGAATCGGGTCTTAGGGGGGAGGCCTGGGGAAGGAGATTAGGTTATAGGGTTTGTGAACTAAGGTTGAAGGAAGGATCTTCGATTAGGTGGTGTTGATGAGCTTATATGGATTGGCGTGATGAGAGATTGCCCACAGGTATATGTATGGGAGTTTATACAGTTATTTGATGGCTTTGGAGCGACTACTGGCACGTTGGAGGATAAACCTTTTGTTTAAGAGGGGGAGAATGTAATGACCCGATCGGTCGTTTTGGGCTTTAGCATTCCGTTCGGTGGTCTAAGGTCTTTCATAGCTTCATATTATGTATTATAAATTGTGTGTATGGTCGCTTTCGGTTTTCGAGTGTTTCAGGATTGATTTGGAAGAATGATTCTCATTTTAGAAGCTTTAAGTTGGAAGAATTGACCAAGTTTGACTTTTGCATATTTGGTCTCGGATGGGAGTTATGATGGTTCCTTTAGGTCTAGATGGTGATTTTCGACTTAGGCATATGCCTAGAATTAGATTTGAAGGTTCCTAGGTTGATTAGGAACTTTTTAGCAAAAATTAGCAATTTGAAAGATTAGAATTTTCTTAAGTTTGACCATGGTTTGAAATTATGGCTATCGGTTTCAGATTTTTGTGGTTAGGGATGTTATTTTGGTGTTTTGACGGCATGAACGAGTTTGTATGATGTTTTTAGAGAATCTATCATGACCCAAACCTATTGGTCGCAACGGGCACCCGGTACCTTACTCAACCAAGTATCAACATACATATCTTAATATCACATCATCATAGCTAAGTGGGCCAGAAGGGCCGTTTGAGGTAACAAGAATAAAACATGAGAGAACACTCAACATAAAATAACTCAACCTGATATACTAACTTATACATTTGACGTACGGTTACACTAAACAAAGGCTGACAAGGCCATACAATCTTTCATATAAATGACATATGTCTACAAGCCTCTATGATTACATAAACATCATGAGGCCGGGACGGGGCCCCGACATACCAAATAATACACGTCTAAATAATACTGACCAAACAAGCAACTCCGGAGCAAATGGAGCGCACCAACATCTTCCGCTGAGCCGATAGCCTACTTGAAGGACTCTCGACCTGTCTATTGGGACCTGCGGACACGAAACACAGCGTTCCCAGGCAAAAGGGACGTCAGTACAAATAATGTGCCAAGTATGTAAGGAATAAAAATCTTTATACAATAGACATGAGAGAAACATGGAGTAAAAGACTCAACATGTATATTTCAATAGCTCTGTGAATCATTTAATACTATGATGTCATACATATGCGTATAAATGTCACACCATGCATGGGTGTATGCATTCATAACATCATCAAGTCTCTGAGGGCATCCCATTATATCATCTTGGCCACTGTGGGCATATCATCAACGTATACCTGCTGATCAGGTGGTGGTGCGTATATAACGCTGTAACCATTTCCCATATCACATATACATATAATATACATATATACGCGTATATAACGTCATCTGGTTATGAGTCAATGTACATGTATAAATGAATGCAATGCATGAGAAGTACGGCAATAAAATCTCTCGGAATATCATAAGACCATTATGCCTTTGAATAATATCATGAAGTAAACTTTATCAACTTACGTATTTTTTGATACCCATGAACAGACGATAAAATAATAAGACATATGGGGAATCAAGAACATAGGAACCTCTAGTATTTCTATGAATAGAGTCATTTATGGAAGTTGTGCATTTACTCATTTCGTTTGTATCGTATGGCTCGTGCCAAAAAGAAATAAGGGATAGCCTTAACATACCTGAGCCGATTCTCTTGACAATCCCTCTAACACACGTCAACTGCGACGGAACACGTAACGGCGGATCGGAGTAGGGAAAAATCCGTATGATATTCTTGAGAAAGATTGCACTATACTCCCTTAGAATCGCAAAATCCCATTGCTATTACGCAATATAATCTCGTATGAATTTTGTTGTAGAAAATCCATTACTTAGCAAGCTTAGCGTCACACCTTAATGAATTAAAGAGATCCCTTAAAAATGAGAGCTTCATTCTTTACTTTGTATCAAGATATAAGCAAGATTCCAATTCGGATTGTTTTCAAATACCAAATGGAAAGTTAGTCTTTCACTTTTTTTAATTTGGAGGAAAGGAACGCTGCATTAGAAAGACTCATCAAAGAAGCTCCGTTTTGTTAATCTATACATTCTATAATAATCAAGAAAACTTATCAACAATCGTACAAGAACGGAAATCAATAGAGCTATACCATCTTTTGCCCTTTTGATAACATTCTTTTAACCAAATGAAATGAAGGTGCTCATTTTATTAAATGTTGACACCTTGCAAAAGTGATTCAAGAATCACATAGTTGTGCTTTAAACAAATCCCCTTGGCTGCCACGTTAATGCCTCCTCACTTATCCAATTATCCACCCATTTTCCTTAATCAATTAATTAATTCCTCCACTAGTCCAATAAATAACTAATTTGTAAGGCCCCGGAAAATTTCACTAAGTAATCTAGGATTTCGTGGTACCACGTAGGCTAATTATAATATTATATGTGCTATTATCATGGTGGGCATCAATTGGATTTGGTAAATAAGTGTATGAGTCATATATTAAGTAAGGTGGGGTCCAAGGAGAGGCCTAAGTGCAAGCCAAATGGGAAAAATTTCACAATAGGCTAAGATTCCAAAGGTACTTGCACGAGTCCACACTTTGAACGAGCATATCTGAATATATATAATGTTTTAAGTGATGAATAACCTATCATATGAAACGCCTTTGAGTCTAGTTTCCAAAACATTAAACCATTCATCATTTGGACATTCCTACACAAAGTTATGATCAAATTACTGAAGGCTGAAAAATGCGATCCTGTGTCGAATCTGCGATCGCAAATCTGTCGCATTTTTGACTTTGCGATCGCAGATCTATCGCAAATTAGGCCAGTGTTGCCTAGTTTTGGGCACCTATTTTGCGGTGCATTATGCGGCCCACATTCTTGTTTTGCGGTCCATTCTGCGATCGCAGACCCGACTTCGGAGGCTTATTTTTTCTATTTTTATAACCCGACCCCATTTTAATATATAGGCTTTGGGTTTCATTTTGGGATCATTTCCTACTAATTTTAGAGAGAGATGAGAGAATATAGAGAGAGAAAGGAGGGGCCTAGCTTCATAATCATCCAAATCTTGCTCAAGTCTTCAAGAATCAAGGAAGATAACCATAAAATTGTCCTCCATCCGGGTAAGTCCTACTTCCAAAATGTCATGCAAGAGGTTAAAGGTTCAAATATGTTGTGAGGGCTAGAAATAGGCCATGCATGTGGGACTAAGTTGTAGTATGTTATGTTAAAGAACTAATATGGGTAGTTCATGTTAAAATTGGTTGAGGGAGGAAGGAATTGTCATTTGTAAACCTTGTAGTCTACTTCACATGTTAGGTGTTTGATGAAATTCCTAAGAGAGTTACACCATGGATAATCTTCCTAATTGTTAATCGATTTCCGCTATCTCCTTATAGATTGTTATTGCTAGAGGTGTTGGTGTATTGTATAGATTTAAGGAAAGCTCCATTGAGGTATGTATGGATAAAACCCCATCTTTTAGAAATTGAGCTTCATCGGTGTTTGTGTGAATATGGTAAGGTTAAAGTTGAATTGTTGCATTGATTGTTATTTTACATGAATTGGCGTTGTAACCTTATATGTGTGAAAAATGTGTCTCAACATGATCAACGTGCTATCTTGATAACTTGAAAGTGGCAAAGATATAAATTATGTATTGAAATGTTTAGACCTTAAATTGAGATTGAAGCTACACATTTTGTGCCATCTATGTGAAGTTTCATCTATGCTTACAATTTATTTGCTCTTGTGTGCGCATATTATCTTAAATTACAAATCTAACAATGAAATTGGGGATGATGTGAGATGCGGCCTAGTGCCAAATATATGATGCGATAGTTGTGGCCCCATGTGCCTATGAAATAATATATATGAAACAAAGATTGAATTGAGATGAGTGATGGAAAAGGGAAACGCCTCGGTAAGGCGGCCTAGCCGGTCGGGCCGTGATCGGACGCCATGATATATATACACGTGGTGGCAATGTATTGATGAGTGAAACTGGAAAGTATGAATGAAGTAATGGTAACGTCTCCGAGAGACGGCCTAGCCGATCGGGCCGTGATCGGACTCCGCTCAAGAAAGCGGTGATATTGTGAATGATGATGAACAGTATTGAAAGCCCCAAACTAAAGGATATGGAAACATGATGTGAAAATTGTATGGTTCTTTTATATTGATAATGTTTTGATCAATTAAAGCTTTGAGTTATACTTGTTATTTCCTTGTTCTTGTATGAAAGTTCTTTCTAACTAGATGGTGTTTAGTTATACATACTAGTGCTATTCGATGGCACTAACGTCCTCTTTTGCCGGGGGCGCTACGTCTTTAAATGGATGTAGGTGTTTCTATAGCGGGCAGTGTTGGTCACAACTAGTGCCGCATCGTCCTTTCAGCTGACTTGGTGAGCCCCACTTCATTTCGGGGTCCTGTTTCATCTGTTAATCATGTACTTTGTATTTGAGGTATAGTCGGAGCCTTGTTGCCGGCTTTTCCATATTATTCTTCAGTTGTATTTAGAGGCTCCGTAGACAGGTTGTGGGTAGTGTCGGGTATTGGAATTAAAATAGAAATATTGATGTTTGGCAATGATGTATAAAACTTGTAATACCTTTAAAATTGTGAATGAAGTTGCTAATGAAAATGAAATGGAAATCGTTAATGACATGTTTATAGAATTTGATTAATGGAGTCCATCTCCTATTTATTCATGAATTAGTTTGGGTAGAATGAGACCTAACAGGCTTGCTCAGTCGGGTTTACTCGGTTGAGCGCCGGTCGCGCTCCTCGGATTTTGGGGCGTGACAGAAGTTCACCGCTTAACCAGGCTAGGATTTCGACTTTCGGACACTGAAGATGGTGGAGTTGTTGTCCAGAACAAGACTTGTTCCTCCTTAGTAGCCGAAGTGAAGGAGAAATAGTTTGATGGTCCCTACTTGTTGCAGGTGAAAGATATGATTCACAAGCATAAGATAATGGTTTTTGTACAAGGGGGAGATGATAGTACTTTGAGGTACCAAGATGGACTGTGTATTCCAGACATAGATGGTAAGTGTGGAATTTATAACATGATTATCTTGCTCATTTGAAAGCATGATTTGAGTGGTGATTATAGATCGACTTACCAAGTCATCTATCACGATCCAAATCAGTGGGCCACGACGGGCACTCGGTACCTTACTCAACGGAGTACCAACGTAACATATCTTTCTTATCGTACTATCATGGGTAAATCGGCCAAAAGGGTCATCATGAGATAACCAGAATAAAAAATACTAGACATAGGACGACCCAACATGATATAGAAACTTATACACGTGACATACAGGCCTATAAGACCGACAAGAACATTTGTATACGCAAAACATAGGCCGACAAGGCCATACAAGTATCCATATATATGACATCCGTCTACAAGCCTCTAAGAGTATATAAACATCATAAAGGTCGGGACAGGGCCCCACCATACCAATCAATACTTGTCACAATCATACTAACCAAATAGGCAACTCCGGAGCAAGTGGAGTGCACCAACACCTTCCGTTGAGCTGATAGCCTACTATGAGGACTGTAAACCTGTCTATCGGCTCCTGCGAGCAAGAAATGCAGCGTCCCCAGGCAAAAAAGGACGTCAGTTTGAATAAAGTACTGAGTATGTAAGGCAGGAAAGCATAAATAAGAACAGTAATGTAAAGAGAGGTAGAGAAGATACAACCTGTAACATCTGACTGCCTCTGAGGGCGAGTGACATGAAATACATGATACATAAGTATATACATATACTTTCAAAAATATACGCCTCTGTGGGCATCATCATCATCATATCGTACCCGGCCTCGAAGAGGACTCGGTAAAAACATACCCGACCATCAGAAGGCTCAGTAGAACCGTACCCGGCCACGTGGAGCTCGGTAAACCCAACTGATCAGTGGTTGCACAATAGGTGCCATACCCGGCCGACTATAGCCCAGCTCTGTAGAGTAATATATATATATATATATATATGCTGGACTCATGTTATCACGTTCTAAACCTTTAGAGTGGCGTAAGGTCGTCGCACCCTCGATTAATATTATTGACATCCATACTATCAATATGAACCTCAGTAGGATTCAAGGATCATGCATACTTTCTTAGAATAACTTTTATAAGGAAAGAACAACATGGGCAGCCTTAGTTGCTAGGAGTAGATCCGTTATGAAATAGCGTATTGTTTATGTTCATTTCACTTTAGATCATGCCAAAAGGGAATATGGGATAGCCTTACATACCTTAACTCTGTTGAGTCCTTAATAACTTCCAAGCAATTCTTCAAACAACTCAACTGAATCTACCATAGCTTACAGAGATTCAAAATCAGTGTTAAGTAAAGGCTAAGTCCGCAACATAAACTAGTAGCTCGTTTATGTAAATTTGGGCAGCATCTCCCCTGTAACAAGGGCCTCCTCCAGTACCATATACCAACAACAACAACTATACAAATCCAACATTATATAAATATCAATAACAAGACACTATATAACAACAAGTCACAACAACTTCACGACGAGCGGCAAGCTCCAATTGGAATCTGTATAACCCATATCACCCCTTATAGAACTCTTACAATAAATTAACAGCATCATTAACATGATAATGAAGTCGTTAATGAATGATTCCATCCTTATACCATATATAACAAAGGAAATAATCCATAACTCCAACTATCTTCAATTAGCAACTTTATTCACTAGTTCATGTCTAGTCCATCCATCTAACTTAATCAACATCAAGATAACCTCCAAAACATGCAAGAACACAATACACATACCTCCTACAGTAGTTTCAAGTCTAAAGCCAAGTTGTATTTATCTTACAACAGCCCTCAACGGCAATACAACACCATAGAAGTGACTTAAGCTAATCCAAGTATTATCTTGTAGTTTATCATCCTAAAATCTTAACCAACATACAAGCAAGATTAAGAAAAATTAGTAGGCTGTTATACTCACCCTATCCAGTAGAAACAACTTTAAATTTCAGCCAAACACAGCCCGCAACTATCCTCAATGACAACACAACCTCAAGAGGTGTTGTTCTTCACTAGAACTAACTTTTTATGTTGAAATATGGTGTAATCCATTTTAAAGACTTGAAATAACCTAGGGTTGATATGAAAACCTTGGGAGAGTATTTTACAGAACTTAAACCACTTAAAACAAACTCCCACACGAGCTGGAACCACCCAAAAATCAGCAACAACAAGAAGAACAAGAAACTTACTAGCGCGACGGAATTCCCGACACTTGATTTGTGTTGGTTGCCCTTTGTTTGGGTCTTGGATCATGAGAGAACCTTGAGAGAGTGTTTTGTGTCTACGGTCTGAATATACTGAAAAAGAATGAGTTAAAACAGGGTTGAGGCGTCTTATATATATCAATATATCTCATCCGCCTATGTGGGTCCCATAGAGAGCTGCTTAGTGCGGTCTCGCAAAAATATAAATATCTCTCTACTCTAACATCATATCGACAAACGGTTTAATGAATTAAAAACTAGACTCGTACATGTTCAATTTGGTTGGTAGACATTCAATAATTCCAAGTATATTTAGAGAAAAGCTCATCTACATTTGACCTACATTTCAGCACATTATGAATGCAACTTGTGATGACCTTTGCCAACTTTTGTTCCACAACTTGCTTGACATCAAAACGTAGCACACTACTATCATACGAATAAAATAACTCATAAAATAACCTCCTTATCATGTAAAGAACCTTAGTCTCACCCCAAAGTACATGTTATGATATTCCAAACTGGTCGACTTTCGACGAAACTTATTTTCTTCAATTGGTTTACCTTCTAAGCTTTCCAACCCTCTTGGTACTCGTTATTCATGATCTTTAATATTTGTAACCTTCAAGGTAACATGATTAACTTACTTTATATGATTCCAAATATAATCTTATTTCTGAGCTTACATCAATTGACTTACGACGTACTCTCACGTACGAAAAACATGGGGTTTAACATCAGCGCACTTTTTGCCAGTAAAGACCACATATTCAGCAGAAGATTATGCCAAGTTGTACATTCAGGAGATCGTATGATTGCATGGGACTTTGTTGTCCATCATTTTTAACCGTGGTGCTCAGTTTACAACAAACTTTTAGAAGTCCTTTCGGAAAAGATTAGGCATAAGGTAAACCTCATCATAGTTTTTCATCCTAAAAAAGATGGCCAAGTAGAGCGCACCATTCAGACACTTGAGGATATATCCTTGATTTTAAAGGTAATTGCGATGATCACATACCTCTCATTGAGTTTGCTAATAATAAGACCTACCATTCTAGTATCAAGATGGCAACATGCGAGACTTGTATAGGCGAAGGTGTAGATCGCCAATTGGTTGGTTCAAGTTGGTGAAGCAGAGTTGTTGCCAAATTTGGTCTATTAGGCTGTAGAGAAAGTCAAGTTGATTCAATATCATTTGAAGATGGCTCAGAGTCGCCAAAAGTCCTGTTCGGACATACGGCGTAGAGACTTATAGTTCCAAGTTGATCATTGGATGTTTCTGAAAGTTTCGCCTATGAAAGGCGTCATGAGATTTAGGAAGAAGGGGAAGATTAGTCCCCGCTATATTTGGCCATATAGAATCCTGCAAAAGATCGGACAAATAGCTTATGAATTGGAGTTGCCTCCAGAATTAGCGGTCGTACACCCGGTACTTCACGTGTCATGTTGTGACATTCAAGTTTCGAGATACTTATCTCATTTCAGTACTCAAATACTCATGTCAGTTCAATACTCAGATACTCATGTCAGTCTAATACTCAGACATTCATGCCAGCTTAGTACTCAGATATTGATGTCAGTTCAGTACTCAAATATTCGTGCCAATTCAATATTCATATATCCATGTTAGATCAGTATTCACGTATACATGGCAGATACAGTATTCGCATATATGTTTCATGTTATGTGCATTGATGCCCTATAAGGCTTGTGATATGCTATGATAGCTAGAGGCTATTACGGAGAAATGTTGAAGGTAACTTATGTTTTCATTTAGACCTTATATTATAATCTCCACGTCCTTCAGTATTCAGTCAATGCAGTAGTCATTCAATTCAGTATCCCAGCAATTCTGTAATCATGTATTCATTCAGTTTAGTATGCAAGTGTTCATCAAAGTTCATGTTTCCATAAAACCCGTTTACGTTCCAGTGCTAGCCGTAGTTACAGTTAGGAAAATCATTCGAGGACGAATGATCCCAAGAGGGAGATAATGTAATACTCCGTAAATTAGGACTAGGTGTGGACGTGTTAAATGAGTACTAATGTGATATTGTAGACATGTGAAGTTCTATCGGGATGAGTATGGGTGCAAATAGTCGTTTGGAAACAATACGGAGAGTGAGGTGCATAAGATTCGATAAAATCGACTAAGTTTATGGAGGGTATGAATTTCAGCCAAATTTCATAGATTTATGTTAGGAATTGGAGAAAACTCAAAACATGAAAGTTGTAGCCCTTTGAAATAGCTTGCCAACGATATATTTTGGAGCCTGAACATATCTATTTGCAAAACGTTATGTGCATTTTACTAGACAATGTGCACTATGTGCGCCCAGGTGCGCGCCCGGATGGTCTCGTGCGCGGCCGCGCACCTGTAGAAGTGCTACTGCCCTACTACGCGTTCCCGCGACCTGGGGGGGTATTTTAAAAGCCCTACTTCGTCCCCCACACCCCAAAATACAAAACTTGCTCTAGAAAGGGAAGCTCTTAAGAACCTAACTCCTCAAAGGTCCCTCCACCATACAAGGTAAGTTCTAATGGTGATTGTAAGTTAATTCAAATTCCCCAACACCTTATTAACATGGGTAAACCCGCTAAATCATTAGATATTTGATCGAGACATCATTGTTAAGAGAAGAAACCCTAGAACTCAAATTCAAGAGGATTGAACGTCAAAAGGTAATATCTTCACCATCTAATTGATTATAACATTGGATTAATGATTATAGACCCTAAGTTCATGAGATATGAGTTGATGAGTTTGATAGAAAAACATGAATGGTTGTTGATTTGGGTTGTTGGTTGTTGATTATTTATTAAGGGTGTTGTTTATCTTATGGGTGATGAAGAATGATGTTGATTATAACAATTTGAGATTTTAGAATTTATCTTGGAGCAAGAGAATGGGTTGTTGGGTGTAGAAACATAAGTAATGAGGTTTATGAGGCTTTACGCCCATAAAGTGTTTGATGAAATGTCTAAATGACCAAAACATGAGTATTATTACTAATATGGAATCCATTTGACTTGTATTGATATAGATTAAAGTTTAAAGGGTTAGCGAATGTTGTATTACGCTCAAGAGCAAGAAGTCAAGGTATGTGTGGCTAACTCTCTGTGTTTGGGAATGTTAGTGATTCTCCCTACACTACCTTTCTTTTACGATGTTACTACTTGCCTTAGAAACATAGTTAAGCCTAGTTCGTTGAATAGTTGCAGAACTTCTATTCTCTAGATTCGTAACTCATTCATGACTTTTATTCTGAATGTTGTGAGCTCGGTGCGTAATCAATAAAGACTTGGGTTTGATGCCCATGAGTCTCAGTCTAGATTACTTAGCATGTCATAAACAATTGAAGTTTTAGTTTTCATAACCAGTTCAAGAATACATGTCTCAGTCTAGTCCTATTTAGTATTCCAATATCATGTAACTCAATATGATTCAGTATTTCAGCATCACATATTGCAGTATGATCCTCAGTTCTTTTGGGCATCATCATTACCTTACAGTCTTCAGTATTTTCAGACAGTCAGTGTTTTCAGCACTTCATTAGAGGCTTCATAGACCAGAGTAACAGTTACACAGAGTCCCAGGCTTTTCATGTTAAGCAATGTTTGCTACAGATATGTTCTAGAATTATATTAGTGTTTCCGCCTTTTGATTTATATCATTTAGACTTTCAGTATATCAGCATGTGCTAGTTTATCTTCTGCATTCAGTATGTTATGATATCACATGTTGATTCACCCAGCCAGTTGGTTCGTTCAGTCACATGTAGTCAGGCACCGCGTGCCGTGTTACATCCAGGACTAGGTTCATGGCGTGACACTGACAATCTTGCGGATATAAACTCGAGCCAATTGCTCAGAAGAATAAGTAGTTACCTCTGGAATAAAATGAGCCGACTTGGTCAACCTATCCAGAATCACCCAAACTGCATCGAACTTCCTTTGTGTCCGTGGGAGCCTAACGATAAAATCCATAGTGATCCGCTCCCATTTCCATTCCGGAATCTCTAACTTCTAAAGCAATCCACCTGCCTGTTGATGCTCATACTTCACCTGCTAACAATTTAGGCACCGAGCTACATACTCCACTATTTCCTTCTTCATCCTTCTCCACCAATAATGATACGTCAAGTCCTGATACATCTTTGCGATACCTGGATGAATGGAGTCCCGCAAATTGTGAGCCTCCTAGAGAATCAACTCATGCAACGCTTTTACATTGGGCAAACATACTTGCCCTGCATCCGGAATGCACCATCATCTCTAATAGTGACCTCCTCGGCATCACCGTGTCCTTGAGAACAAGCAGATGAGGGTCGTCATACTGACGCTCTCTAATACGATCATGAAGAGAAGACCGAGAAACCACACACGCCAAAACTCGACCCGGCTACGAAATATCCAATCTAACAAAACTGGTTGGCCAAGTCCTGAACATCCAATGCTAATGACCTCTGATACCAACTTGTCACGACCCCAAATCCCCTCCATAGGATGTCGTGAAAACACCTAGTCTCTAAGACTAGGTAAGCCTAGCAATACACTGAAACATTAAATAAAAGCTTAATATTTCAAAACTTCAACAAATTTCGTAAACAGAAGCTCGATACGTACAATATCCCAAAACCCGGTGAGATATAAGTCACAAGCTCTAGATAAAGTGCTGAACAAACCTATACATCACTGTCTAAATGTAAAGAAATAAGAATAGAACATGATAGAAGGGGACTCCGAGGCCTGCGGACACGGGCAGGTGTACCATGAAGTCTCCAAAGCAGCAACACAACGCACTAATATCGAGGTTGATAGGATGTACCCGAATCTGCACAAAAATATGTGCAGAAGCGTAGTATGAGTACACCACAACGGTACCCAGTAAGTGCTTCACCTAACCTCGGTAGAGTAGTGACGAGGTCAGGTCAAAGCCATACTGGAGATAATAAGAAATAAGGAAGAAGATGTAATGATCTAATAAGAATGACAGGGAAGTGAAATAATAAAGAATTTATGGAAAATGACAACACGAAATCAAAGAAAGCAAATACAACACAAAAGGAAACATAAATCTTACATGTTAAGGAAACAGAAAAACAAACCATACAACAAATAGAGAAAATAAATAGAGGCACTCCCGAGGTACCGCCTCGTAGTCCCAAATCGTAAAATAACTCACAGTCTTTCCTTATACCACTGCTGGAGCCTTTATAATTTATTTTGAAATCATTTTCCCGAAATAGCATCCCGCGTTTTAGCCCACCTTATCACACCGCATGGCTTCTAGTAATTCCCCTACTAGCCATGCGTATCAAGCCCACCTTATCTCACCGCATGCGTTTCAACGCCCATACCTTATACAACCGCATGCGTATTAATAATCATAGTAGCATGGCAGAAACCTCGTGCAAATAGTAACAACCGCATGGCAGAAACTTCGTGCAACAATTACAACAATACGGCAAAAACCTCATGCAAATAACCAAACAATCACCTCAACAATAACACGAAAGCCAAAACACAACACCTAAATAAATGACATTTTACAACTTACACCTTGCCTCAATAGAATCCACGGCCTTACAACTCAACACCAAACTCACCAGCAAGATATTTCAAGGATAGCAATTTCAAGTAACGAATTCCACAGTTAAGTAATGAATACAGAATCAAGAAAAAGCAAGTAATTCAACTAAACATGTAGTACAAGTTGAAAATAGGAGATAAGACAAGTAAACATGTGAAATTGGACTAAACATGATGTACGTAACATGCTAAGTAACTAAATTAAGGCATAAAAAGGAGACTACGCAGCTAAAACCAAAATTTCAATATTTAGCCCGTGTACGCACTCGTCACCTCGCGTACACAGCTTTCACATATAAAAAATTATCACCACAGTACCAAATCCAAAGGGTATTACCCCCACACAAGGTTAGACAAGTCACTTACCTCAAACCACGCTCAATCAATCAATTAGAAGGCCTTTCTCTCGATTTTTCAACTCTGAACGGCTCGAATCTAGCCAAAATAATTGCATACTACAAATATAACTATAGGAAACTAATTTAAATAATAAAATAATGATTTTAGCAAAGAATTGGAAAATCGCCCCAAAAAGTCAACCCACGCCCACGTCTTGGAACTCGACCAAAATTACAAAAATCGAACACCCATTCGATACCGAGTCCAACATACAAGAATTATCAAAATTCAAACTCATTTTGCCTTTCTAAACTCAAGAATTTAGTTTAAGAATTAGTCTAAGAACTTTTACACCTTCTCCCCCAAAGTTTCCTCCCAAATCCTTAACTAAATGAAGCAATCAAAGATAGATTAGTAGAATTTAATCAAAAATGAGTTAGGAACTCTTACCTCAACAATCCTTCTGAAAATCCCTCAAAATATCGCCTTAATTCGAGCTCTCAAAGTCCAAATATGAATTATGGAACAAACACTCGAAAAGTCCTATTTTCTGCCCAGGCGACTTCCGCATCAGCGGCGAATGGGCCGCTTCTACAAAGCTACACCTGCAAAAGAACAATCGCAGGTGCGGATTCCACTGTATAGGCCACTCTCGAGACCTCTTGGCCTCCCTCTCCTCTCTCTCCTAAGTCAGCATACCCTCCAATCACCTAGCAACCCCCACTCCCTGCTGGTATGCGATGTCCATCTCCAACTCTCGGTCCATGCTAAATCTGATACTAGGGTTGAGCCCCTCGATAAATCGATAGACCCGATCTTTAACAGTATCAACCAAGGTCGGTGCATGCCTAGCCAAATCACTGAATTGGACCGCAAACTTCGACACAGTCATAGAACCCTGGCGCAACTGCTCAAACTCTGCACGCTATGCATCTTTAAGACTCTGGGGAACATACTCTCTCAAGAACATATCCGAGAACTGAGTCCAAGTGAGTGAAGCTGCCTCAGCCGGACTACCCAACTCATATGCTCGCCACCATGTAGTGAAAGCAACCCCACTAGACTCCGCAACACTATAGTACGGAGGACACGGTGGCACTCCTCAAGAAAACCCTGGGCATCCCCTGACGCCAAGCCACTGAAAGTAAGAGGGTGGTACTTCTTGTACCTCTCGAGCCTGAGCTGCTTCCCCTCAGAAATTGATGCCCTAACCTTAGGCTAAGCTGGGGTGACCGGCTGTACTGGTATGACCTCTGGGACCTGATTAACCTACACTTGCTACTCTGGGTATGAGCGGCGAGAGTCTATGCTCCTCCCCTAGCCTGAGATGTAGCAGGAGCAAGTGGTATCAACCCTGCCTGAGCCAAAGTGTTGAACATGCTCAAAAATTGCTCCTCTCTAGCAGCTCGTGCGAGTGCTCTGGCTGCACCACGTGGACGTGCTCGGCCTCTACCCGAGCCTCTCACGGCTCTAGCAAAGGGCGCGAGTGTCTGGTCATCTGATCCAGTTGTACATGTCCTCACCATTTATGAGAGAATAGTAAGACAGAAATTTAGAATCCAAAGTCAAAAATTTCGCACGATAAGGAATCAAAGAAGTGAAGCTTTTCCTAACAGTTCCATAGCCTCCCGAAGATAAGTATAGACGTCTCCGTACCGATCCGCGAGACTCTACTAAATCTGCTTGTAACTCATAACACCTATGAACCTAGAGCTCCGATACAAAATTGTTGAAAAACACATAACCGACCTACCTGATGCCGAAAACCACATCAAACAACACGAATTCCACAAATCGCAACACAAATTCAAGCTTAGTAGCTATGAACTTCCAAATTCTGGAACCGACGCCGATTCATACCACAACAATTCTGATTGACATCAAATTTTGCACACAAGTCATAATTGACATTGCAGACCTATTTCAACTTCCGGAATGAGAATCTGACCCTAATATCAAAAATTTCATTCCCGGTCAAACTTCCCAAAAATCTCCCAACTTTTGCCAATTAATGTCGAAACGACCTACGGGCCTCTAAATCAACATCTGGACACGCTCCTAAGACCAAAAGACTATACGGTGCTATTGGAACCGTCAAAACTCTATTCCGGAGTCGTCTTCACACAAGTCCAACTACGGTCAACTCTTACGGCTTAAACTTCCAATTTAGGGACAATGTGTCCCATTTCACTCTGAAATTCTCTTGAACCTGACACCAAGCGCCCCAGCAAGTCACATAATCATAAAATGACATAGAAGGAGCATTAAATAGGGGATCGGGGCTAATACACTCAAAACGACCGGCCGAGTCGTTACAATAAACAATAAGAATATACTCTAAGAGTCAGAGACACCTTGAGAAAATGAAAACCTCATCTACACTGCACAAAATTAATTTTGTTGGTGTTTTCTGACACCAACATAATCTAAATATCCTAGTTTATTCTCCTAACATAAGTCAATGTCAGAATAATGCTCCTAAATCCCTAAGATTTCATAGAAATCCAAATTAAAAGTACCCTAATTTAAAAAAAAAATATCTTGGATCTCAAAGAAACTCAAGAATAAAAAATACCCTTTCCAAAAATCTGCCAAACTTTAATTTTCCCAAATTTGTAAAGCAAGTCATTTTGCACAAAACCATGATCGTCAAAATCCAAAACATAATCCAAATCAAATTCCTCCTTATCACCTTCCTAATAATAACATTCTTGATTTTTAACGTTCAACATTCCAAAGAATTCATCAGAACTAGTCTGAACCAACATTCCATAATTTTGTTCTAAGTGTTCCACATGAAAAATATCAATTGAGGTGCTTTCCAACATCACAGGATAGTTGTCAGATAGTATTATAGTACTTTGTTGTGAGGGCGATGTTTGGAGAAGAACCCCTTCTTGCAAGACACGATCAATGAACCACTTATACTCTACAACAATAGCAACATTGTTTCCTCTGATTTCTGATCCTCTTCTTAGAGGCATATATTACAAACTCTTTTGCTTCCTTAGATTTTAGCTCTCGAAGAAGATAGTCAGCCAAGAAATACTCTTTCGTCATCCAGCGACCATTCAAAGAGAAGTCTTTCTTGTGCTTATAACTCAAGCTTCTTTTATACCCAAAAATGAGACTCCCATCTTCATCAAGAATTTTCTTGCCTTTATCTTGCTGTGTCCAAGTCCCTTACTTGTATTTCTTTTGAATCGAGCATCAGTAGGTTTCTTCTTATTCTTCAATTGGGTGAGGAGGTAATGGGTTTTATTGGAACTCATATCTCCAATTAATTGCCATGGCTCTTTGCTATAAACATATGCAAAGTCAATTCATCCTTCAGTTGGTAAGCATTTTCCAGCCAAAAACTTCAATTGCATTATTAATTCAGTGTCAGAGGGACGAAATTGAGCATTCTTCTCCATGGGTTCTTTCTCTGAAGAACACAAAACTTACGAAGAACAAGCACAAGAAGATTGAAGAAAGATGTATATCTAATTAATAAATTCCAGGAGGCGAATGTGTGTTTACGCGTATTTCTTGAATCTGAGGAGTAATATATAGACGGATTCTTGATTTCACTTTTGGAAAACACGGAATATGTGAATTTTAGGACACCCTAAAAAATAGCTATTACCATTTAAGAAACTAATACTCATAGTAACATTAATTATTCATTCTCTTGATTTCTTCCAACCAAATAATTTTCTAAAATTTGGAAACGTTGAAATAACCAGAACAAAATTTGTCTCTTTTTAGCATTAAAAATTGCTAAAATGTATTCCGATTTCCTAATTGGCCATAATTTTCATAATTTTTTTATTTGCTTGAACATGTTATTACTATTAGGCAAATTTTAAATCATCTAAATAATTTATGGTAATGCAAAAAATTTAATCGGACACATATGAAAGTATAAAATCATGTTAATCTACAATAATTAAGTGATGAATTGTGGAATAACATTCACAAGTGATAAAGCTTGTGTAAAAAAGACATATCATTCACTTATGCTATAATACATTCAACGATGTGAGTAATTAAGTATTTCTGATATATATATATATATATATATATATATATATATATATATATATAAGTCCAAAAGTAGGTGCTCACACAATCAACACCTCAGTGCTTAAGCTACAAGCAAAGCCCAGCCTCAAGTCCTCCAGACTGGCCAGACATCAACACACAGAAATCACATCTCACCCCTCAATTCGGGAAATGACGAGTCGTCGATGCACAGCTGATACCGAGTGCTCATGTGCGCATACGAATGCGTGGAAGGAGTTCAAGGAGTTACATTTCAAGCCGAATCAATGTCGCACAATAAGAATTCAAGAATGTGGGATTTCCTAAAGGTTCTGCAGCCTCCCGAGGATAAGTACAAACGTCTCTGTACCGATCCGCGAGACTCTACTAAACCTGCTCATGACTCATGGGACCTATGTAACCTAGGCTCTGATACCAACTTGTCACGACCCTAAAACCGACCCGGTCTCGATGACGCCTATCGTGAAACTAGGCCAGCCGACACAACTCCCGCATTAACCATTTAATCAATAACAATTATTTTTAAGCCTTTAATTAATCAAATATCTCATAATGTAAGTCTAAATGAACAGTGCGAAATAAATACACAAGCCTGACATCGGGGTGTCACAAGTCACGAGCATCTACTAAGGTCTGAATACAACTAAGAGTCAAAAATATACTAAATACAGTCTAAGAAAGACAAGAGAGAGAAAAGCAGTGCTGCGAACACCGTGCAGCTACCTTGCTAACCCCGATGACTCTGCCACTAAGCAATCAACACCCGCTACCAGGTTCAAAATAATACCTGAATCTGCACAAAAGGTGCGGGGAGTAATGTGAGCACGCCAACTCAGTAAGTAATAAAAGTAAATGAAAGATGAGCGGTAAGAAAGCATGTAAGCCACGTCATAACGCTACAGCAAATGCAGTACATTTCCAGAACAGTACAGAAATCATTTATTTCGAAAATCAAACTCAGTTTCAGTAAAAACCCTTCTTTTAAAAACATCTTCCAAAAGTTTCCAACGAGTGATAAAATAGTGAGT
>NC_031989.1:68014488-68037864 GCF_001879085.1 Nicotiana attenuata | reverse complement strand
TATATATTTATTGACTAATGAATAGTTCATTGTTATCAGCACAAGTTGTGAAGTTGTGATTTCCTCGCTTTATTTTAAAAATGAAGAGAGTATGCCACAACCTTATTTTGTCTTCCACATCTTGTAACGACCCAGCCGGCTGTTTTGAGCAATTGCATTCCGTTCAGTTATTTGAAGTCTTGAACAACATTGTATGATGTATTATGACTTGCGTGAATCGTCGATTTCGGTTTTCAGGTTATTCAATTGTTTTGGAAGAATGATTCTCAACTACGAAGCTTTAAGTTGGAAGAGTACCAAGTTTGACTTTTGTATTTGACCCTGGATCGGAGTTTTTCTGGTTTCATTAGGTCCGGATGGTAATTTTGGACTTGGTTGTATTCCCGGATTCGCATTTGGATATTTCTAGAAGGTTTCGACACATTTTGGCGAAAATTGGAAAATTGGAGCTTTGGAAGGTTGAGAGGTTTGACCAGGAGTTGACTTTGTTAATATCAGGTTCAGAATTCGTTTCCGGGAGTTGGTATAGCTCCGTTGTGTCATTTGAAACTTGCATGCAAAATTCAACGTCATTCCGGATTGATTTGATATGTTTCAGCACGAGTTTTAGAAGTTAAAAGTTCATAAGTTCATTAAGTTCGATTTGAGGTGCGATTTGTAATTTTGATGTTGTTTGATATAATTTGAGGCCTCGAGCAGGTCGGCGTTATGTTTTGAAACTTGTTGACATATTTCGACGGGGTCCTGGCGGCCTCGAGTGTGTTGCGCATGGGCTACGGACCGTCCTTCTATTTTAGACTGCTGGTTTCTGTTACCTGGTGTTCTTCATCGCGTTTGCACCTTTACTTCCGTGTTCACATAGTGTTATGGTGGTCTCAGATACTTTGTTCTTCGCTATCGCAAAGAGGTGACTGCGTTCGCGAAGGTTGAAGGATTTATGATGTCGCATTCGCGTTCTTAGTTACGCGATCGCGTATAAGGGAAGCTGGAAGGGCCTCAAGCCTTTGTTGTATGCGATTGCGTGAATACAACCACGTCCGCGTAGTCAGCTGGAAGCTATGTGTCGCATTCGAGACTGTGTGTCGCAAAGGAGGTTTGGTCAGCTGTCATCATTTTTGTCTCCGCGACCGCGAGTGATTTTCCGCGATCGCGATGAGTAAATCACTGGTTAGAATATAAGAACTCTATTTCAAGGGTTAACCATTATTATCATTTTTGGAGTTGTAGACCTCGGCTTTGCGAGATATTTCGTGGGGTTTTCAAGCAATTCATTGGGGTAAGTGTTCTTTACCCGAATCTTATTATATTTCATGAATCCATTGTTATTTTCATCATTTAATTAGTGAATTAAGTTGGAAATTTTGGGAAAATTTATACAAAATTTCAAAATGTAAAATGAGGATTTGAAGGGCGATTCGATATCGAAATTTGGTAATTCTTGTGTGGTTGAACTCGTTATCGAATGGGGATTCGGATTTTGTGAATTTTGTCGGGTTCTCAGGTGCGGGTCCAGGGTTAAATTTTTAGTTTTCTTTAAAGATCGAAGCTTTATTATCCAAAATTATTTTTTATGGTGTTTATTTATGATATTATGTTATTTTGGCTAGATTTGAGCCGTTCAGAGGTTGTTTCACACGAGAAGGTCATTTTAGAGTATCAGTTTAGCTTCTTTAAGGTACGTATTTTTGTCTAACTTTGAATGGGGGAAACTATCCCTTAGGATTCGAGTTCATTGTGCTATTGGTGTTATGTAAAAGCCGTGTACGCAAGGTGACAAGTGGGTACACGGGCTATATGTGATATTTGACCCGTTTAGGTTATCTAGACTCCTTCCATGTCTTTAGTTAAATTGTCATGACGTGTTATGTCTCTCACTGTTAATATACCCTTACATGCTTTATTTGACATTATTAGCACTTATTGTACCCAGTACTTGTTATGTAGCCCTTACATGCTTTAGTTGTAGTTATTGCCTTCCTTATTATCTTGTTACCTTTTAATTGTTGAGTAACTTCCATGACTCCTTGCTTATCTGCTACTTGTCTTAATGTCGTAATTGCACACTTTAGTTGTCACGTGCTTCACTTGTCCTGTTAACTTTTGTTTTTTGTATTATTTGTTGCGTTCCTTGATTTTTACGTGATTCCTTCATTGTCGTGCACCCATACCCTATGATTGTAGAATTTTTTGTAAATTGAATATTGGATTTTTGATGTTATTGATTTATTTATGGATCGTGTTGCATGCCGCAACAAGTGAAATAAGGGTGGATTTATGTTGATATGGTGGGATCGGGTTGCGCCCCGCAACATGTGAAATAAGGGTTGAATGATATGGTAAATAAGGGAGAATTATGATATTGAATCTGACTATATGGTGGGATCNNTATATATATATATATATATATATATATATATATATATATATACATATATATATATATATATATTTTATTGATATTTACATGGTGAAATAAGGGAGGATCGTGTTGTACGTTGGGATCGGGTTGTGCGCCGCAACAGTTTATGCGTTTTGTATTCCTTGTTGTATTGCATTGGCTTCGGTTCTTTCGTACGAGACTTTGGAGATTGGTATTCCCGGTTTTTACTGATTTTCGGGGATTGAGTTGTTTTCATTAGTTACTGCATTGTCGTCATTCCCTGTTATCCTTTCCTATTACTATTACTTTAGTGAATTGATTTTCAAGATGAATTTACTACGATGAGTCATTATCTCATACCCTATTGAGTTGTTGGTAATATAACAGTTTTAAATAAAAGAATTATTAACATTCTTACCTTATGTTACTCTTAAGTTAAACTCGTCGTTTCATTCAGTACTTTACTATTTTTAATACTTGTCATATTTCACTTTAATTGATTTCTCAACTTAATCTCCTTACCCTGTCTGATGTTTTTAATTTACTTAAAAAGAATCGTTATTAGGTTTTAATTTAATGAATTTTATATTAAATTCAGTAGCTTATCCGGTGATTTATTTTATTTTTTAAATATTATTTTCTTCACCCAAATAATTTCTAAAATAAACTCATTTTTTCATTGATTTCCTACTTCGTTCAGAAACTGTAATTTTACTTTATGGTATATAAATAAATCTCTTGAACATCTTAATTAGCAATTGACATGGATGCTATATACTGGGTTATCACATGAATTTTGTTGTGCGAAAGTGATTTGGAAAAATGTGGGCACAAGGTGCCTTGTGTGTAAAGTTTGGAAATTGGGACTTATGATCTGAGATTACGAGAAGTGGTATTTGGGATAGTTCTTGTTGAAATTCGTAAATTAGAAATGATTTGCTTGATTGAGTTGTCATTGATTTCCTTGCTTGGATACATTCATATCTCACTTGTACCCCGACTGTGTTTTTGCTTAATTATTTGGTTGTTTCTCATTGCTATTCGTGCTTCCATTATTTTCACCGTTGAATGTAATTTGGAATCCTTCTACTATTGGCCTTAAATTGATGTTCTTTCCTTGTTAACTTTATGTTATATCCTGCATAGGTTTACATGTCTGGTAGGTGTCTTGACCTGGCCTCGTCACTACTCTATCGAGGTTAGGCTTGATACTTACTGGGTACCACTGTGGTGTACTCATACTACACTTCTGCACGTTTTTGTGCAGAACCAAGCACTTCAGATCGAATTGGTCTTGAGACTTATACTCGTGCGGCTGGAGACTTCAAGGTACACTTGCTGGACGTTTGCAGGATCCGAAGTCACTTTCTGTTGTATTTATGTCCATTATTTCCCATTATTCCAGAACAGTGATGTATTCATTACATATAATTACTCATAGAAAGGATTAGGACTTGTACTACCGATTTTGGGATATTATATCATGTTGAAACTACTGGCCTATTTAGAAATTTCTTGTTCATGTTTGATAGCTGATTAGCAGAACTGGTTATCATTTCAGTATGTGTTAGCCTTACCTAGTTTAGAGACTGATGGTAGGCTATAATCTCATGTTTTAGTCAATTATTACATTCCAATTTAATGCAATTTAGTTGAGTTTGAGCTTTAATCGCTAGTGTTTTACACTAATTGTGTGTTTTATGTCTTGTAGGAGTGATTCCGAGTTATGTAGATGTTGTTCAAGTGATTTGGAGCTTTGAAGTCTGAGTAAAGGGCCAAGGAATTTAGCCGGGATCGTATTCGGGGATCAACGGATGATAGTTCAACGAAATGAAGAATCGAGCAGGCACACATACATTTTCACTCAAAACTACGTTTGGGCTCCACAATATATTGTTGGAAAGCTAATTCAAAGGGCTACAATTTTCATGTTTTATGTTTTTTTCAAATTCACAACAGAACAGGGTGAAAAGTGCGCGGCAAGTGTGCGGCCGCGCGCTCGTCGCGCATATGGGCAGAAAGTGTGAAAAGTACGCGGCCAAGTGCGCAGGCACACTTCCAGGTGCGCGGCCGCGCACGTCCTGTCCGGTAAAAGTGTCCTTTTTCTCGTAAGAGAAGGTGTAATTATTTGGGCCCAACCCTACTTGGTATATATATACATGAAAATACGGTATTTTGAGGACTTTGACATATCTAAGACCTAAGGAGGCTAAGGAGAAGTTGGAGAAGCAAGAGCACAAGTTATGATGAATTACTCCATATCCATGGAGTAGTTCTCTTCAGGGTTTGATGGATTTGGTGTATTGATATTTGTTTGTGGATTATAACTCTAGTTTATGTATTGAAATCATTTTGGATGTTTTAACCATTGTATCTACATTCACTTGTTCATGTAATCCAAGAGGCATAACTTGTGATGTTTTTGCATTCTACCTTGTTAGTTGAATTCAATTGATTCTTCTTAGTAATCGAAAGAGGCTAGTTGAATTGTTGATTAAACTTAGTTAGGAGGATAATCAAGAGAGGTTCTCCTAAAGACCAATTCACTACGAATTCTTGCATATCTTCACCGATCTCAAATTGATTCATCTTGTGAGGTTGAGACTTAATCGTGAGAGGAGTTTCTACTAAACAATTGAATTAATAACCAAGTGAATTCGAGAGACTCGCTTGAACATTTGAAGTGTTATCTAGAGATAGATCCCAAACATTTGTCTTGCACATATCCTATCAACCCTATCTTCTCCCCATTGATATCTTCCTTTGCTTACTACTTGCGTTGTTTGTCATTCTTCAATAGTTTAGACTCTTAGTTAATTTTAGTATTAAACACAAAAATCTAAATTGTTGATCATCTTGGATGGTGATCCAGCTACAAACTACAATAATACTGTTTAACTCCAATCCCTGTGGATACGATATTATATTTTAGGATATTTGACTAGCGAGCATATTTTAGTGTGTGTTTCAAGCTCATCAGAGACTAGGTACCATCGACTCCTTCAGAGGAATTTTGGGTCGTGACACATCTATTGGTGCTATCGTGTATTAAGAATTATGTAATGTTCTAGCTCATTTTATTCTATTTGATTTAAAAAATTATTTGATGTTTCACCTCATTTTATTATCCTATTTGATGTTTTCCCCCATCCATTGTTTATGATGGAAACGAACATATCATGTGAAAAGATTATAGTTGAATCGCACCTCCATGTGAAAGCCTAGTATAATGAACCATTATATTGCGAAGACAAGAGAGAAAAGAGGAAAGACCGAAAAACTAAAAGAACGAAATTCAATAGAAACCAAATTATACATTTCTTTTTTATTAACGAAAATAAGAAAAAGAATATTTATATGATGGTTTAATTTTAATTTGTTCTTTATTAAAAATAACTCAAATCGAACAAAGAACACGAGCATGAAAAGAGTTTAAACTGTCATAATTCCACTCTTGGATTATGTGTTGTTAAATTTCTTTTTTTTCTTTTCTTTTTGGACTAAGCGTTAATTTTTATTCAGAGCATCATCCTGGTCCATTTAAAAATAGTAAGAAGTTATTTTGATCAAACAATGTCTTTTGTTGGAATTTGCATTATCTCACTAATATTATGTTCAATGTCCTTGCAAAAGATATATGGCGAAAATGTAGACTTGATAGTAGTTAAGTGCTTGTAAAACAGAGTTAAAGAAAAGAGAGTTCAGTTATATTAATTCCTTTTCTTTTGTAATAGGAATTAACAACGACCATAGAGAAGTGGAACATAGAGGATTACCTGTCGAAGCAAAATTATTATGCAGTGACAGTGTCAACTTAAGGTATCATCATGCTAGTGGAAGGTACATGTCGGATTAGTTGAGGTATGCACAGGCTGATCTTAAATTAGAGTAGAAAATGCTCCCCTAAGTTAGCAGAGTGTGAGTGTAACGATCCGATCGGCTGTTTTGAGCATTTGCATTCCGTTAAGCTATTTGAAGCCTTGAGCAGCATCGTATGATGTATTATGACTTGTGTGAATTGTCGGTTTTGGTTTTCAGGTTATTCGGAATCGATTTGGAAGAATGAACGTCATGATTGAAGCTTTAAGTTGGAAGAGTTGACCAAGTTTGACTTTTTAGCATTTGACCTCGGATTGGAGTTTTTATGGTTCCGTTAGGTCCGGATGGTGACTTTGGACTCGGACGTGTGCCCGGATTTGCATTTGGATATTTCTAGAATGTTTCAGCGCTAATTGGCGAAGGTTGAAAATTTGAAGGTTTGGAAAGTTCATAAGTTTGACCGGGAGTTGACTTTGATGATTTCAAATTCGGATTATGGTTCCGAAAATTGGAATATCTTCGTTATGTTTTTTGGGACTAGTGTGCAAAATTTGGGTTCATTCCGGATTGATTTGCTATGTTTCGGCATGAATTTTGGAAGTTGAAAAGTTCAAAGTTCATCAAGTTCGAATTGAGGTGCGATTCGTTTTTTCGATATTTTTAAGTGTGATTTGAGGCCTCGAGTAGGACCGTGCTATGTTATGGGACTTGTTGGTATATTTGGACGGGGTCCCAAGCGGCCCAGATGTGTTTCGGACGAGGTTCGGATCATTTTTGTTTCATGTTGCATTGCTAAAGGTATGCTAGTTCTTGTGCTTCCGCATCTGCAGAAGAATGGACGCAGATGCGGACAATTGGTCACAGAAGCGCAAACGGGCTTTGCTAGAGATCATCGCAGATACTGAGGAAGAGGCGTACCTGCGTGTGCGCATAAGCGAAATCCTTGGGCGCAAAAGCGTTCCTATGCGCAGATGCGCGTTCAGTGGTCGCACCTGCGATGGCCCAGGAGAGGATGTTTCCCGCAGGTGCGAAGAGTCGTTTTTCCAGCTTATTCTGCAGAAGCGGGCTTCACGTTGCAGAAGCGATGCTGCGGAAGCGGCTCAGTGTTTGCAAAAGCGAAGAGGACTGGACAGAAGCTTTAAGTTCGATTGGTTGGTCATTTTTGCATATTAGGAGCTATGGAGCTCGGATTGGAGCGATTTTTGAGGCACTTTTCATCATGTAGATTGGGGTAACTGTTCTCTACTCGGTTTAATTATATTTCATGAATCTATCCTCGTTTTTGGCAATTGGTTGATGATTTCGAAAGAGGAAATTGGGGTTTTTTGTCTAAAACTTCATAAAGTGAATTTTTGAGTTTTTAACATCGATTTGGAGTTGGATTTGATTGAAACTTGTATGGTTGGCCTCGTAATTGAATGAGTTTTCGGATTTTGTGAGTTTCGTCGGGTTCCGAGGTGCAGGCCAAGGTTGGACTTTTGGGATGATTTTGGGCTTTTGATTAAGGATTCGACCTTTATCATTTGGAATTTTTTCCTTGGACTTTATTTGATGTACTTAAGTTGCTTTTGGCTAGTTTCGAGCTGTTCGGAGGTTGGTAGGCGTGAGATGGTATTTTTGGAGCATTGCTTGGCTTGCTCGACATTGGATTTGGCTCTTTCAAGGTAAATAACACTGTTAAACTTGGTGTTGGGGGTATGAAATCCCGAATTACGTGTTATGTTTTTGGTTTTGAGGTGACACACATGCTAGGTGACGGGCGTGTGGGCGTACACCGTGTGAATTGTGACTCCGTTATTTCTATGGTATTGTGTAGTTACCTGATCTTAACTGTAACCATGAAATCTCTACGTGCAAAAGTAATTGAGTTGTGATCCATGTTTGAAACCATGTCTAGGCTACATGCTTACCCTGTTGGGACCCACTAAGGTCATTTCTGCTATTGAGTGATCTGCTTTCATTGTATTACATACTCAGTCATACGCATTCATATGCATATTTTTGGGCTGATTTTTCATGGCATTGAGATCCCGAGAGATTGATGACTGAGTGAGGTTGAGGGCCTGATGGTGATGATGTTTATGGGATCGGGCTGCACGCCGCAATATGTTTTATTGATTTAGGCCATGATTGGCTTATTATAGTGCCTGGGCTGAAAGATCCCCTCTAGAGTTTGTACACACCCAAGTGAGCGCAGGTACCTACTGGCTACGAGTGCCGAGTGATTGGGAGGATTGAATGATTGTGAGGACTGAGCGGCTGTGAGAACTGAGTGACTGGGAGGACTGAGTGAATTGATACTCTGAGAGTATGCATATGGTTTTCTCATTGAGTTGCATCGCATTCGACATGCACACTTGACATACATGCATAAAGATACATTTTCCTCATGCTGTATGGTATCACATCATTCATGACTTCTCACACTTATTGGTATGTAGGAATAGAGATGTTTTTTCCTCATGCCATTTGAAAATGAAACATTTACCCGTTGAAAGATTTTTGGGAAAATTTCAGTTTTCAAACTTACTCATATTTTTTGGCGATTCGGAAAAAAAGATTTGGGTTTTCACTGATATACTTGAAAAGTAGACCTATTTTCTGGAACTTTGAATGAGCTGAGCATTCTATCTCTGAGTTACTTCTTTTATTACTTTCATTATGTTGTTATGAACTGTTGTTGGCTATTGGTGCTGGACTCCGACCTTTGTTCCAGCTTGTCACTACTTTCAACCTAAGATTAGGTTTGTTACTTATTGAGTACATGGGGTCAGTTGTACTCATACTACACTTCTGCACCTTGCGTGCAGATGTTGGCCTATGATGTTGCTCTGTTCGATGGGAGCTGGATTTGAAGTTGTACCTGTGTTACGGTTGTAGCTGCCTCTTGTTCATGGTAGCCTTAGATTTATAAAAATCTGTTTATGTACATTTCGAACAGATGATGTAATTATTTCATACCAGCTTTGTAAACTCTAAGTCTTAGAAGCTCATGATTTGTACTACCATTCCTTGAAAAATGTATGAGATTCAGATATTTTCTTTTACTTATTTGTCTTATTAAACTTCATTGAAATTTGATAGTTGTTAATTGTCTTACCTAGCGGGTTGGGTTAGGTGTCATCACGACTAGTTGGATTTTGGGTCTTGACAAGTTGGTATCCGAGCTCTTGGTTCATAAGTTCTACAAGTCATGAGCAAGTGTCTAGTAGAGTCTTGCGGATCGGTATGATAACGTCCATACCTATCTTCGAGAGGCTACAGGACATTTAGGATATACTTCCCATCTTTCTTTCCTTATCGTGCGACATTGATTTAGCTTGAAGCGTAACTCTTTGAATTCCTTCCACGCATTCTTATTCGCATGTGAACATTCGGGTATCAGCTGTGTATCGATGACTTGTGATTCCATGGATGGGGTGAGAGATGTGATTTCTGTGTGTTGATTATGGACCAGTATGGAGGACTGGAGGCCGAGTTTTGACTATAGCTTGAGCATAGGGATTTCGATTGTGTGAGCACGTGCTTTTGGACTTATATATCTTGTAGTGTCCCTATAGTGGAATTTGTGGCTCGATGGGTGGTTGGATGGCTATATGACGAGTATGATGTGACTACGGGATGTGTTCAGATGGATTGAATGTAACGAGAAGAGTTTTCTTGAGATGTAAAAAGGACTATTGGGTGCTTGATTTCTGTCTTGATTTGACGTATAGTCTCGAGTTATGGGTGTGTTAAAGGACCTTTCATGTTGGTTAATTGTGGAACGAATTAGATTCTCATGTCTTGTTGATGAGTTCAGAATCATAATGATTATGTGATTGCGTAGTAGTTGTGACTGTGGAAGGGTATAGAGAGATGTCAGTTTGAGGCAAAACATGTGGGTTATCTCTTGCGGGGTGTCCTGAGGTTGTGGGATCCCTATGTTGTTTTGTAGAGAGTTCTCTTTTTTTAGTTACTTATATGTGTTGCAATTTGAGCTGGGATAGCTTGTGGAAGTTGGCTTGACTGTTACAAGGGTGAATGCGAGATTTGCAGATAATTAGAAGTATTAGGTGGTTTGCATTACAGGAGCTCATGAAGGATTTAGTTGAATCTCACTGCGGTATTATGGCAGTAATAGATTATGGGCATTGTGAGTTATTGTGTGTTTTGATCTATGGCTTTGGGCCAAATGGGGGAGTCTGCTATCGATGATTTGATTGCATGGTTATGTGTTGTATTGGTTTCGGTTTGAGGTATACGATAAATCATTTATGGCCTGTAGAGGTTAAGATCGGGGATGACTCGAGTAAGGGAATATTTGGATACGGGTTGTATTGCACTTTATGGGTATACAAAAATCATTGGATGATTGAGTTATTATTCGTGAAGGATGTAGTGCGCGTGGAGTAGGAAATTGCTCGGTTGCTTAAAGGTGTGGATTACTTCTTAGGGTGTTGGCGTGCTAATGGGGCACAGGTCATTTGGCCCGTTTGGGCGGTGCAATTGAGATTTGAGCAGAGTAGATGACTCTCGAAAGGATTCTAATGGATTCAAGATTTAAATGTGGCAATTGGGAATTTTCAGGATTTGTATATGACTAAAATTTGAGATTTAAGTTGGATGGTGTCTAGACTTGTGGCGTTTCTATATCATTGTGGATTATACATTTCCATATCAAGAAGTTGAAGGAAGCGACTTTAGATTCACAAAAGAATTCTTCAGAGTGGGTGTCTCGGTTGTGGTACATTCGGGGTGCTTAAGAGGGAATACAACGACGTATGGACCTTAGAGCAGTGTGGTTTTATAACAGGATCTCTTGTCATGAGCTTTGGGCGAGGATCGTGGTATTCTAGCACGGAGCTGTATCGACTTGAAGGCAAATCAAAAGAAACTCGGAGAAGTAGGATAGCTTGATAGTAGGTTGGATCAGCACAATAATGGATATGATCGGTTTTTTGGGTACTTATGATGTGGCGGGTCTCTACAGGTGTTTCATGGTAATGCTCTTGGGTTTTTGGTGACCTGCGTGGCTTGGTTGAGTTAGAGAGACTTAGTTCTGATGGCTTGGATATGTGCAAATGGGTTTCGAAGAGTTCTCGATGGTTACCACCACAGTTTGAGATGGATATTTCCTACCGATGTGAGGAGCATATTGCATATTTGTGAATTTCTCCTAGATGGGATCAAAGGGAAGGTTTCTGACTGATCGGGTATGTATTCTACTAGCAACTCAGAGTTAATTATAAGATCTTCGTACTTTTCATATGATGGCATGATTGATGCGGTGTGTCGAGTGGGATTAAGATTTGTGTGTGCTAGGTCACAGGTCAGTTTTGAAGGGAAGGTCACGAATTCTTAGGCAACACAAACGATTTTAGATGACTAGGTGAGTGATATTACTATTTGTTAATGCTTGAGGAGAGTGTATATTTCAGTAGGCGCACTGTGTTTTGACTTACGGATACTTCATTGGTATTACGATACTCGCCTGGTTGATCGATTGCTGATATTCAAAATTTTCTATATGGCACAGAAGAATTATAGAAGTATTCCTCGTGGGATGATCGTGTATGAGAGATGTGTTAGACCTTCAGGCGGTGGAGTTGGGGCTCAAATATGGTGATCCGTGTGTTCTATGGATTTGGAGACTGTGAGTTCTCAGAAACAGAATGTTTCGTGGTTGTGGACTGTGAAGTTGTGGCCAGAGCTAGACAGATGGTATTGAGTGTTATGATTCAGTCATTTTGGACCTTTTGAGGGTTATTTATCTATTGTGGGTGGCCGGAGTTGATTTAGGGTCCACCAATAAGCCCAATAAGGATGTGTATTCTGCACCGGATTGTACTGCTACTGTTGAGGGATGTGTCATTCAGTTAGAGTTGAGCTTATTCATGTTCTACTATGTTATATGAGTTATCCTTCTATGCCACGAGGGTTTGTGATTCGTTGGTCATATGCACACATGGTGCGGTTCTATTGGAGCCTTATAGAGGAATTTGAGGAAGATGGGCATCTGGGTGTTGAATGATTGATTGTGTATTAGTTATGTTCTTTCAGGTTTGTGTGGCATTGTGTCATTTTCTTCTCTGTGGTTATGTCATGCACCTTGGGTACTTGATGTCAAAGTGCACGTGGTTATTAATTTTGAGCATGGTGGCTGAGTATTTCATACGGACCAGTGATTGGATGGGTTCATGCATTGCGGCGGAGTTATTCTGAGATATGGTCTTTTGTGTTAGATTCACATGTTGCCGTTCTACGGTGTGTGATGGGTTTTTAGCATTGTATTGTGGCGGTACTTGTTGAGCGTGCAGGATGGTTCTCTCGTTTGAGTCATTTTCTATGTTTGAGTACATTTAATTGTTGCGTACTGGTGCACGGATTGCACGGTTTGTGACCCTGGGTAGTATTTGTGTGGCATGTCAGTAGAGTAGCTTGTATTTGATAAGGTGAGGTCGTCTGACCTAGAATGGGTACTATCGGATTTGATTACGGCATGTTTGGAAGACTAATATCGGAAGACGGCTTAGGACATGGCTTTGGTTCCTGTCGAACAAGAGAGAGCTCCATGACTTGTTGATCTGATGAGTGGTTAAGAGTTTCTACGTGTTTCTTTAATCATTGTCAGTGTACAAAGGTTCAGAACAAGATTTTAGTTGATATGAGCTTCGTCAATGTTGTCGAGTTGGTTATCGAGCAGCTATTGCGGTCGGAAGTTATCGCTATGAGTATATGAGTTATGTGGTATATCCTGTCATTGTGTCTTGGGTCATGGTTATGGATTGATACAGCTTGTTTAGACTTATACAGTGTGTAGATGCGAAGTTCGGGTCTTGTAGTATATTTCGGATTTTGGAAATTAGATACTGTGGTTTACAAACTAAGGTTGAAGTAATGATCTTCAGTTGTGTTGTGTTGTCGGGCCTATTTGGAATATGGTGACGCGGGATCACCCCAGGTATGTGCATGGTAAGGTTACACTGCGGCTTGGCGGCTTTGGAATAATTTTTGGCACGTTTGAGGAAGAACGTATGTTTAAGTGGGGGTGGATGTAACGACCCGACCGATCCTTTTGAGCATTTGCATTCCGTTCAGCTATTTGAAGCCTTGAGCAGCATCGAATGATGCATTGTGAGTTGTGTGAATCGTCGGTTTTGGTTTTCAAGTTATTCGGAATCGATTTGGAAGGATGAACGTCATGATTGAAGCATTAAGTTGGAAGAGTTGACCAAGGTTGACTTTTCAGCATTTGACCTCGGATTGGAGTTTTGATAGTTCCGTTAGGTCCGGATGTTGATTTTGGACTCGGTCATACGCCCGGATTTGCATTTGGATGTTTCTAGAAGGTTTTGGCGCTAATTGGTGAAGATTGGAAATTTGAAGGTTTGGAAAGTTCATAAGTTTGACCGGGAGTTGGCTTTACTGATATAGGATTCAGATTGTGGTTCCGGGAATTGGAATAACTTCGTTATATCATTTGGGACTTGTGCGCAAAATTTGGGTTTATTCCGGATTGATTTGCTATGTTTCGGCATGAGTTTTGGAAGTTGAAAAGTTCAAAGTTCGTCAAGTTCGAATTGAGGTGCGATTCGTCATTTTGATGTTGTTAGGTGTGATTTGAGGCCTCGAGTAGGTCCGTGTTATGTTGTGGGACTTGTTGTATATTTGGATGGGGTTCCAAGTGGCCAGGGTGACTCATTTTCGTTTCATGTTGCATTACTGAAGGTATGCTGGCTCTGGTGCTTCCGCATCTACGGAAGAATGGACACGAATGCAAGTCCGCATATGCGGACAATTGGTCGCAGAAGCCCAAATGGGCTTCGCTAGAGATCATTGCAGATGCGGAGGAAGAGGCGGACCTGCGTGTGCGTGGAAGCGAAATCCTTGGGTGCAGGAGCGGTCCTATGCGCAGATGCGCGTTCAGTGGTCGCACCTGCGATGGCGCAGGAGCGAATGTTTTCCGCAGGTGCGAAGACTCATTTTTCCAGCTTATTCCACAGAAGCGGGCTTCACGTCGTAGAAGTGATACCGCAGAAGCGGCTCAGTGTTCGCAAAAGCGAAGAGGACTCGGCAGAAGCTTAAGTTCGAGGGTTTGGTCATTTTGGAGCTATTGAGAT
The DNA here is from genome assembly GCF_001879085.1 of Nicotiana attenuata. Taxonomy (NCBI): domain Eukaryota; kingdom Viridiplantae; phylum Streptophyta; class Magnoliopsida; order Solanales; family Solanaceae; genus Nicotiana; species Nicotiana attenuata. The sequence continues at coordinate 68,023,563 of NC_031989.1, read as the reverse complement.
CGAATTGGAGCGATTTTTTAGGCGATTTTCACCATGTGAATTGGGGTAACTATTCTCTACTCAATTTTGATTATATTTCATGAATCTATCCTCGTTTTTGGTAATTGGTTGATTATTCCAAAAGAGGAAATTGGGGTTTTTTGTCTAAAACTTCATAAAGTGAATTTTCAAGTTTTGAACATCGATTTGGAGTCGGATTTGATTGAAACTAGTATGGTTGGACTCGTAACTGAATGGGTTGTCAGATTTTATGTCGGGTTTTGAGATGCGGGCCCAGGTTGGACTTTTGGGACTATTTTTGGCTTTTGATTAAGGATTCGACCTTTATCATTTGGAATTGTTTCCTTGGACTTTATTTGATATATTTAAGTTTCTTTTATCTAATTTCGAGCCATTTAGAGGTCGGTACGCGAAATATGACATTTTTGGAGCATTGCTTGGCTTGCTCGGCATTGGATTTGGCTTGTTTAGGGTAAGTAACACTTCTAAACTTGGTGCTAAGGATATAAAACCCCGAATTATGTGTTGTGTTTGTTGTTGAGGTGACGCATATGCTAGGTGACGGGCGTGTGGGCGTGCACCATGTGAATTGTGACTTCCTTATTCTATGGCACTGTGTAGTTACCTGATCTTATATGTAACCATAAAATCTCTACGTAATTGAGCTATGATCCGTGTTAGAAACCATGTCTAGGCTACATGCTTAACCTGTTGGGACCCACTGATGTCATTTCTGCTGTTGAGTTATCTGCTTTCGTTGCATTACATACTCAATCATACGCATATTATATCTCAGTCTCAATTACCATTTATTGATACATCACATTATTATCTTTGGGCTGATTTTTCATGACATTAAGAGCCCGAAAGACTGGGGGCCTGATGGTGAGGATGTTTATGGGACCAGACTGCACGCCACAACATGTTTTATTGATTTATGCCATAATTGTCTTGTTATAGCGCTTGGGCTGAAGGAGCCCCTTCCGAGTCTGTGCACACCCCCAGTGAGTGCAGGTACCTACTGAGTGCGAGTGTCGAGCGTAAGTGCCGAGTGATTGGGAATATTGAGTACTGTGAGGACTGAGTGGCTGTGAGGACTGAGCGGCTGTGAGGACTGAGTGACTGAGAGGACTGAAAGAATTGATACTCCAAGAGTATGCATATGGTTTTCTCACTGAGTTGCATCGCATTCGACATGCACACTTGACATACAAGCATAGAGATGCATTTTCCTTATGTTGTACGGTATCACGTCATTCTTGACTTCTCACACATATTGATATATAGGCATGGAGATATATTTTCCTGATGCCATTTAAAAATGAAACATTTACCCGTTGAAAGCTTTTTGGGAAAATTTCGATTTTCAAACTTACTCATATTTTTTGGCGATTTCGGAAAAAGAAAATTTGGGTTTTCACTGATATACTTGAAAAATAGGCCTATTTTCTGGAACTGTGAACGAGTTGAGCATTTTATCTCTGAGTTACTACTTTTATTACTTTCATTAGGTTGTTATGAACTGTTGGCTATTGCTATTGGACTCCGACCTTTGTTCCAGCTCGTCACTACTTTCAACCTAAGGTTAGGTTTGTTACTTATTGAGTACATGGAGTCGGTTGTACTCGTACTACACTTCTGCACCTTGCGTGGAGATGTTGGCTATTGATGTTGCTCTGTTCGATGGGAGCTGTATTTGAAGTTGTACCTGTGTTACGGTTGTAGCTGCCTCTTGTTCATGGTAGCCTTAGATTTATAAAAATCTGTTTATGTACATTTCGAACAGATGATGTAATTATTTCATACCAGCTTTGTAAACTCTAAGTCTTAGAAGCTCATGATTTGTACTCCCAGTCCTTGGAAAATGTATGAGATTCAGATATTTTTTTTACTAATTTGTCTTATTAAACTTCATTGAAATTTGATAGGTTTTAATTGGCTTATCTAGTAGGTTGGGTTAGGTGCCATCACGACTAGTTGGATTTTGGATCGTGACAGTGAGTGTGAGTTGATTAAAGAGTTAATTGACCAAGTAGGCCTCTTTAGATATCCATGTTACGTGTATTCTCAATTACTCATGATTGATTTCTAGTTTTCATTGTCTAACTCTCTAAATATATTTAGTGATAAGTACAAATATTTTAAATAAATTATAGAAACAAAATCGCGAAATTATTAAAGCCAAAAAATAATTTGACAAAATAGCAGAGAAAGATATTGTCTTGAGGAACATAATGAATTCGGGTTCTTTCGTGTTGTGGGAATGTGTATTGGAAAAAAACTGAATTTATATTGAAGGTGACGTGGCATGACACGTGGACTGGTCAAATGGTCAAAACATGATGATCAATTGAGAGGCACGGGCGATATCAGATACGAAGAGAAGAGAGTTAAATAGGCACGAGATGCTATTCAAATGATACGAGTCTCGTATCTATTTAACTTAATTAAAGCCAGGAGGTCAGAAGGAATTGAAGATATGAATCTGATAGCATAAAGGAGTCTAAATTCAGTATTAAATGTCAAATACGTTACCTAATCAGCATTGAATAGGAATGATTATGTAACGTTTCATTTAATGTCATTTAATGCTCATAATTGCCTCTTTAAGACTGAGACGTTATACCTTTTCCTAGAAAAATCAACTATAAAAGGAGGAGATCTCAGCATTTGTAAATACACGAAATATCATTGAGATTACATTGAAGTACAAACTTATTTACTGCTTTATTATTCTCAAAAATTCCTTATTCTTTTCGTCTCCTAATTATCAGTAACCCGATTTTTTCTCTTAATTTCTAGTTTTAACCGAAATTCTATTTTTTGGTTAAACAAATTGGTTCCGTTACCGGGAATCTGATAATCAAGCATATCTCAATCTAATTTTCTTGATTGCATCAATCATGTCGAACAACAATGACAACATTCAAGGAAACCCAGAAATTCAGACAGTCCAACAACTTCAGGGAGATTCCCCACAAGGCTCTCCACAAGGTTCTCCACGAGGTTCCCCACGACGATCTCGTGAAGGCACTCCTGATGGATCTTATACAGATGGACAGGCTCAATTCGAAAACGTTGAAACCATGAATGAGGCTCTGCAAAAACTTATTGCCTCTCAAGTCAATAACGCTCTCCAAGCTTTTGTTCGCCAATTGCCTGCTGTTCCACCCACGTCTGCTCCAAACAACAATACTTTGGAGAATCCTCGTTCAGGGTTGATTAATTCTGGCAGTGGTGGAACCCCTAGTGAAACACAAGAGAGAGACCCAGGTAATCCAGTTAATTCTGAATTACAAAGTCTAGTACTAACCTTGCAGAAACAGCTCAAGGAACAAAATGAACGCATAGAACAAATACCTGGAGTACCGCCCGTGATCAAGGGTGTGGATATAGATAAATATTCCCAACAACCATGGAAGCCAAGCGCTGCTCCCCTTCCAATTCCAAAGAAGTTTAAGATGCCTGATATTCCAAAGTATGATGGTACATCAGACCCACGAGATCACGTTACTGCATTCACAACAGGTGTCAAGGGCAATGATTTGACTAAGCAAGAAATCGAGTCGGTCTTGGTCAAAAAATTCGGTGAAACACTCACTAAAGGATCCCTTCATCTATTTCTTTCTACCATACTATTTATTAACATGGTATTCTCTTTTACCTGAAAATTCTATAAATTCGTTTGCTGAGCTTGCAGATTTATTTATCAAAGCACACTCGGGAGCTCAAAAAGTTGAAAAGCGAATGGAAGATATCTTCAAAATCAAGCAAGGAGACTCAGAGTTGCTTAGAGAGTTCGTAGATAGATTTCAACGGGAAAGAATAACGCTGCCACGAGTACCTGACAATTGGGCAGCCATAGCCTTTGCTAGTAATTTAAATGAGAAGAGTTCAGAAGCCACGAGGCGACTCAAAGAAAGCCTTCGAGAATTCCCAGCAACAACGTGGAATGATGTCTACAACAGATACAGCACAAAGATGAGGATTGAAGAAGACATTATTTTACGACATAAAACAGAAGAAAAGGTAAGCTCAAGGCGTGTTGAAAATGAAAAGAGATCCGGTAAAAACAGGTACGAGCCATACATGGGACCTGCGAGAAAGGACTCACGGTCAAGACAAGATAATCAAAGGTACGATCACAGACCTAGGAACAGGGAATCAGGCTCCTCATCAAGGTTTGGGAATGATCGAAACACACGCGGGTTACGAGATGATGATGGAAGTTTGAAGGCAAGATTTGGTGGATATAATTTCAACGTCACTACCTCCGAGCTCGTAGCTGTTTTGAGGAGCATGGGAGATAAGGTACGGTGGCCAAAAGAGATGCGGTCAAATCCAAATAAGCGCAATCCAGATCATTGGTGCGAATTTCACAATGATCACGGGCATAAGACTTCAGAATGTAGATTCTTGCAAAGTGAAGTGGACCATCTATTGAAACAAGGGTATCTCACTGAGTTATTTAGTGAGAAAGGTAAGCAAGCCTACATGAAAAATAGGCAAGAACCACCAAAGCCCCCATCACCCAAGAGAACCGTGAATGTTATAAGTGGGGGAGAGGATATTTATGGAGTAACATATACGGCTTCAAATAAAGTTTCCAAAGTAACAATCACGCACGGGAAGCGAGTGCGACAGACCTTAGAAGATGAAAGTATCACTTTTGATGATGCAGATACAGAAGGAGTAATCACCCCCCACAACGATGCACTGGTAATATCTTTACTTGTACATGACACTAATATAAAGTGAGTTTTGATTGATCCAGGAAGTTCCGTAAATATTATACTACTAAGGGTATTACGTGAAATGCAAGCTGAAGACAAAATGATACCGAAGGCGCATACCTTGTCCGGGTTCGACAATTCAAGTGTAGTAACAAAAGGAGAGGTAGTTCTAACAACTTTTGCTGCAGGTGTTGTTAAAGAAACTAAATTTCAGATAGTAGATATGGAAATGGCTTATAATATGATCATGGGGAGACCTTGGATCCATGATATGGATGCTGTCCCATCAACTTTACATCAAGTTATTAAATTCCCATCTCCATGGGGAATATGCCAAATCAGAGGTGATCAACAAACATCTAGGAGCATCAATTCCGTTGCAGATTCAACTGTTAATGGTGGAGACAAATAGCAATTACAGAATTTAGGTGAGGGTAACATGGAAACAACCTCACCTGAGCAAAAGCAAACGGATATGGATTCAAGAACTGATACCATTCAAGAACCGGAGGAGAATGAGAACATCAAAACAACGATAGAAGAGCTAGAGTCCGTGGTGTTACTTATACATTGGCCCGAGAGAAAAGTGTACATAGGAGCTAATCTTAGCCCGGAGGTAAAACGTAAGTTAATTGAATTTTTAAAAGCTAATGCAGACTGTTTTGCTTGGTCCCATACAGACATGACAGGTATACCACCGGAGGTGATGACTCATAAACTAAATGAAGATCCATCGTATCCTCCCGTCAAGCAAAAGAAAAGAAAACAAGGAACTTTCAAAAATAAGGTGATTCAAGAGGAAGTTCAAAAGTCGCTAAAAATCGGTTCAATTCGTGAGGTAAAATATCCCAACTGGTTAGCTAATACTGTTGTGGTTCCTAAGAAGAACGGTAAGTGGCGAGTCTATGTAGATTACACAGACCTTAATAAAGCATGTCCAAAAGATTCCTTTCCTTTACCCCACATAGATCAGTTAATTGATGCTACTGCAGGGCATGAACTATTAAGTTTTTTAGATGCATATTCAGGCTATAATCAAATCAAGATGGATCCAGGTGATGAGGAAAAAACTTCTTTTATAACAGACAGGGGGACTTATTGTTACAAGGTAATGCCCTTCGGTCTTAAGAATGCAGGTGCAACGTATCAAAGGTTGGTCACCCAAATGTTTCAAGAACATTTAGGTAAAACCATGGAAGTATATATAGATGATATGCTAGTTAAAACTCAGCATTCAGAAGATCATATATCGCATTTATCTGAAACGTTTAAAATTTTACGAAAATATAATATGAAGTTGAATCCAGAAAAATGTGCATTTGGTGTGGCATCAGGAAAATTTTTAGGTTTTCTTGTTTCTAACCGTGGTATTGAAGTGAATCCTGCACAGATTAAGGCCATTGAAGAAATTCCAGATATACTTTCCAACAAGAAAGAGGTTCAAAGACTAACAGGAAGAATCGCAGCTTTGGGAAGGTTCATTTCTAAATCATCGGAAAAATGTTTTAAATTCTTCTCGGCTCTTAAGAAGCAGGATCATTTTGAATGGGATGAGGAGTGTCAACAAGCACTTAGGGATTTGAAAACATACTTGTCAAATCTACCTTTGCTAGCAAAACCCAAGGCCGGGGAGAAACTTTTCATCTACCTTGCTGTTTCAGAAGTTGCGGTAAGCGCGGTTTTGGTACGAGAAGAGCAGGGTAAACAATCTCCTATCTATTATGTTAGTAAATCTTTGTTAGATGCAGAGACACGGTATCCACAATTGGAAAAATTAGCACTTGCTCTAATCATGGCATCTAGGAAGTTAAGACCTTACTTTCAATGTCATCCCATTGTTGTAGTGACTGCATACCCCTTACGTAATATATTGCATAAACATGAATTGTCAGGGAGGTTAGCTAAATGGGCCATAGAGCTAAGTGAATATGAAATCACGTACTTACCTAGAACAGCAATAAAATCACAGACATTAGCTGATTTCGTCGCTGACTTTAGCCAAGGGATGCAATTAGAAGCAGAAAAAGAAGTACAAGTACTTAATGGGGCTAATCCAGGAACATGGACCTTATTTACTGATGGCTCATCTAATGTAAAACGTGCAGGATTAGGAATTGTTTTAGTACCACCTTCATGTGAAACTATTAGGCAAGCCATTAATTGTCATTCCATAACTAACAATGAAGCGGAGTATGAAGCTGTGATTGCAGGTTTAGAATTGGCACGAGAACTTGGTATAAATCAAGTAGTGATCAAAAGTGACTCGCAGCTTGTGGTTAATCAAATGCTAGGGACCTATACAACTAGGGAAGCAAGGATGCAGCAGTACTTAGAAAAGGTACGGGAACTGATAAAGCAATTCCAAACTTGGAAGGTCATACAGATATCGAGAGATGAAAATGTTGAAGCAGATGCCTTAGCTAATCTCGCATCCGCAGCTGATGTGGCAAAGGATGCAAATGCTGCAATTATACATTTGTTTCACTCAGTTCTCGATCCAGATAAGAATGAGGTAAATTTTAATAATTTAACTTGGGATTGGAGAAACGAAATTGTTGCTTTTTTACAGTATGGTACCATCCCTAGTGACAAAAAGCAAGCACATGCACTTCGCAAAAAAGCTGCTCGTTACTGTTTAAAACAAGGGAATCTTTATCGTAAGATATTCGGTGGTCCATTAGCAAGATGCCTCGGACCTTCTCAAACGGAATATGTAATGAGGGAAATACATGAGGGGCACTGCGGGAATCACGCAGGAGGAAGATCATTGGTTAGAACTTTGATTAGAGCAAGATATTATTGGCCTAAAATGGAGGAAGAAGCAGAAAGTTTTGTAGCTAAATGTGATAAATGTCAAAGGTACGGTAACAACATGCATAGACCTGCGGAGTTGTTACATCCAATCATATCACCATGGCCATTCATGAAGTGGGGAATGGATATCGTGGGTCCATTACCACAAGCAAAAGGACAAGTAAAATTTTTGCTCGTGCTTACTGATTACTTCACTAAATGGGTAGAGGCAGGAGCATTTAAACAGGTACGAGAAAAGGAGGTCAGAGACTTCATTTGGCGTAATATCATCTGCCGATTTGGTGTACCAAAGGAGATTGTATGCGACAATGGCCCTCAATTTATCGGAGCTCAAATCACTGAGTTTTTTGAGAGCTGGAAAATTAAAAGAATCACATCTACACCTTATCATCCAGTAGGCAATGGGCAAGCAAAATCAACGAACAAAGTCATAATCAACAATTTGAAGAAACGTTTAGAGGAATCAAAGGGTAATTGGTGTGAAGTGTTACCCGGAGTTTTATGGGCATATCGCACGACAACAAAGACGAGCACAGGTGAAACTCCTTTCTCTTTAGTTTATTGAGCTGAAGCATTAATCCCAGTTGAAATAGGAGAACCGAGTACAAGATTCTCACAAGCAACACAAGAATCTAATGATGAAGAGATGCGGGTCAATTTGGATCTACTGGAAGGCAGGAGAGAAGCCGCATTAATAAGAATGGCAGCACAAAAGCAAGTGATCGAACGATATTACAACAGGAAAGCACGACTGTGATACTTCAAAACTGGGGACTTCGTGCTTAAAAAAGTTTTTCAATCTACAAAGGCGGCCAACGCGGGTAAACTAAGTCCAACCTGGGAAGGACCCTACAGAGTTCGAGATATTGCAGGAAAAGGAGCGTACGAGTTAGAAACAATGGACGGGAAGGTGCTTCCTTCGCATTGGAATGCAGTTCATTTGAAGAGATACTACTTCTAAGGAAAAACCCACGGTCAGGTATCACCATGTTAAATTATATTTTTTGAGAATTGTTAAAATTTTACTAATGATTTTAGATGATAGGCAAAACGCTAACCCGTACTAAATGATGAGTCACGACCTGTAAGGCAAAATGGAATAAACTAAAACTCCTAGCCCAGGGTTACAATTATTCTGATAGAAATATACACGGGATAAGCAGTCTTCATCTATAATCGCACCCCCGAGTCCCGTATGTATTTCCTTTTCAGGAAAAGGACCAGGTGAAGGAGACTACCAAGTGCTCGAGGCTTCATACTTCAACACTCAAACACTTGGGGGACTACATAGTATATACATTCACGTGTATCAAAAAGGCATAGAAGATTTAGAAAATCAAGCCTAGAAGAATCAAGTACGGAGTGAAAGTTACGAAGTCATGGCATTCATCATAGTATTCTTTCCCATGAGAACAATGGCACTCATCATAGTATTCTTTCCCATAAGAATAATGGAGTCATTTCTCAAACTCTTCCTAATGTTCTGGAGCTAAAAGGACTATGTACTAAAACGGGTCATAAGGAAAAA
>NC_031989.1:67915557-68010786 GCF_001879085.1 Nicotiana attenuata | reverse complement strand
GGTAAAAAGCTTGTGAAGAAGAAGACAAAGGAAAGAGGGGGCAAGTTTATATATAAACTCAACTGTCGATAATTAAGAAGTGTAATGATGGAAAGCCTATAATAAAGGCAACTATCACTTCGTGAATAGTGGAGTTAAAAAAGCCTTAGAAAAAGGCTGCAAAATCGCAGAACTAATGAGAAGGTGACACGTATATGGTGCATTAAATAGAAGAGACAATTGAAGCGTCGACACTGTCATAGCATTGATTATGGCAAAAATTCTCTTTTTAATGAAGATCCACTTCCCAAATATTTAATTGATAAATAAATGGAAAGTGGGGGGACTATCTGTATTGGGAAAAAACTGAATTTATATTGAAGGTGACGTGGCATGACACGTGGACTGGTCAAATGGTCAAAACATGATGATCAATTGAGAGGCACGGGCGATATCAGATACGAAGAGAAGAGAGTTAAATAGGCACGAGATGCTATTCAAATGATACGAGTCTCGTATCTATTTAACTTAATTAAAGCCAGGAGGTCAGAAGGAATTGAAGATATGAATCTGATAGCATAAAGGAGTCTAAATTCAGTATTAAATGTCAAATACGTTAGCGAATCAACATTGAATAGGAATGATTGTGTAACGTTTCATTTAATGTCATTTAATGCTCATAATTGCCTCTTTAAGACTGAGACATTATACCTTTTCCTAGAAAAATCAACTATAAAAGGAGGAGATCTCAGCATTTGTAAACACACGAAATATCATTGAGATTACATTGAAGTACAAACTTATTTACTGCTTTATTATTCTCAAAAATTCCTTATTCTTTTTGTCTCCTGATTATCAGTAACCCGATTTTTTCTCTTAATTTCTAGTTTTAACCGAAATTCTATTTTATGGTTAAACAGAATGGTTATTTGATTAGGTGCCTGAGATAAGTTTTGTATCATGAAATAAAATGAGTATGCCAAGAGTTGTAAGATGGAGAAGAGGTTTCAGGCCTTTTTTTGGGGGGTCAAATTGAAAAGTTTTTGTTTAATTAAGTAATTGATGTGTGCAAGTTGAATCTTTTGGACTAAAGAGTCACACGTCACAATTGAAATCCTCTCTGCAAAACTTGATCCTATACAGGATAACTATTTAAGCTCTTCAAGTGTGCCTTCCATTTATATTTTTTTCTGTCCTATTGTATGAAGCTGCAGTATTAATTTTTTAATTCTTGCCAGCTTTCCTTCTTCTGTTTATTGAATCTACACGAGTTCCTTTTCTGTCCAGGTATGGTATAAGTAGGGATGGTAATTGGGGCGGGGCAAGAAAAAAGGGAAACTTATACAAATGTCCCAAATAAATCTCAACTTATCAATCTCTAGCCATTAGTCATAGACTTACTAAAACTAGCCAACAAAAATTGAAAAACCAAATAATAGGGTTCTTTCTCTCAAAGAATCACATGCAAAAATTACCTTTCATATTTTTAAACATGATTAGCAACATTAGATACAAGACGGAAAGGAAATTTTATGGACTGGGTAGCAAATAAGGTGATAAAATACAAAAATCTATACAATATTCCAAAAATTTAAACAAAAAAAGGAACTTTTTCAATGGGTATAGTTGAAATTCATTGAAAATATATAGATAAGTCAACATACAAAATTTGAGGAAGATTGGAGGTGATTTGACTGATTTTGCATCAAAATTCGTAATTAAATCGAGTTCAAAAAAGTCTTCTGCGACACATGTATCAAACATGTATCACGCATGTATCTCACACACAGGTATACATGGATATACATATGATACACAATTGATACATATGTGATACACAAATGATACATAGTGTGATACACATATCATTTTTTTCATGTTCAGCTTTTACTTCGAATTTTCAATTCAAACCACCTCAAAACTTCACCAAATCATCCCAAAACTGAGATTCAAGCTCCTTAAGTTGTGCCCAATCTATTCTAATAACACCCACTCAAAACAAAGCAAAAATTTGATATTTTTTTGCTACAAATAGATAATTTGCTAATTTGGCTAATATTAGTTATATTTTATCAATTGGCCAATTTTTGTAATGAGTTACTTATGAATGGACATAGCTGGTAATTTCCCAAGAAAAAACTATATTTTTGAAGAATCTTAATGGGGTAGGGAAGGTTGTAGGTCAGGCCTTAGTCCCAATAGTGGGCCATTAGGTAGCCTGAGGCCCAATTCATTTCTTGCTTACTTTATTGTCCATGTCTTCTTTTCTTTCATAAATTGATAAAGAGAAATTTTCATAAAGCACTATCTTTTAGTGGTAATTAGCTATCTATAGATACCATTTGCTATATTATTGTAGATACGTTTTCTGTTATTATAAGATGTATTAGATGTATTTAAGCTACTGTATTCACGAATACAATGGCAAAAATAGGCGTGAATCAGGGAAGTCCAGCTAATCAGTTGTTGTATTCTGTATTCGACTGTATTCATAGCGTGAAACATGGGATTACAACTGGACATATTATTGTATTCGACTGTATTCACAGCGTGAAACAAGGGATTACACTGTTTTTAAATGGAAAGTAAATCAATTAACATAATTGACTCCTAATATAACTCAACAAACTCAATTATAACACACACATTTTGTATTTTCAATTATAAAAAAGATTCTCAATCGAAAAACACCCCAAAAATATAGCAATCTTCAGAGAAATTATATAATACATCTGAATACATAAATTATATTAATTAAAAAAATATATGAATACATTCATGGAATACAACGAGACAATGAATACAATAAAATATATGGAATACAACGAGATACATTGAAATAGAATGAAAAAAAAGACAATGAATACAATGAAATACATGAAAATACAATCTCACACCTGACTCTTCAGACCCCAATTTCCTCAGTCCCACACCAACTTCAGAAACAACAATCAGCCTAGAAAAATTTCCAATAGAGAAACGAAGAAAGTCAGAGATAATTCGCGATAGAAAATCAAGAACTGGGCTTGTGAAGCAGGATCGACCAAACTTTGAGATTGGATGGAAGAGAACAAAGCCTAATTTCCGGCAGCATAGAAAATCTGGTAGCCTAATTTTCGACGCAGATTGGATGAACGGATGTTTGCCTAACCTCTACGGCGCATAAAAAATCTGAATGGACTCTATCCGAATTGTCGAAACCATATGTCACCATATTTGACGTGGTAACATATATGCGTGCTCCGATGAAATTGGAGAAATTGGGAACGGAGAGAACGTATGTGATGTGAGTGAGAGGAATTTTGAGTTTGAGCATCGTGTTTTCAGGTAATGAGGGAAGAGAATGGCATGTATCAAAGTAGAGAGAGAAAAAAAAAGTATAACTGAATAGTGTATTTAGTGGATTAGGGTTAGGAGGTAACCAAAATTAGATATTTTGCTATAAACATTAAAAGGTATCTATAGAATATAATTTTTTTAAATAATATTTATTTAAAATAAATAAGGTGTTAACTTTTGTCATATGAGGTAAAAATTTCATTGATAAATATGTACTTGAATATGTATGCTACTATTCTCTCTGCATGACTATTGCCTTGTGTCACTACCCTTCTTTTGATAGATTTGAGTGGTTGCCAAATAATGGGAGTTAAATGTACGTATCATTATGCAGGCAGCCACAATAAATGTGCTTCGTATTACTCTATATATCCATGTTAAGTACTCCCTCCGTTTCAATTTATGTGAACATGTTTGACTAGATACGGAATTTAAGAAAAAATGAAAACTTTTGGAATGTGTGGTTCTAAACAAATCAAAAAGGGTCTAGAGTATTTGTGTGGTTATAAAAGCTTCTCATTAAGAGTAGAATTGTAAGGTTAAGCTAAATTGTTACTAAATTTAGAAAGGGATCATTCTTTTTGGAACGGACCAAAAAGAAAATAGGTTCACATAAACTGAAATAAAGGGAGTATAATTTGCGGTGAGTATGTATAAATGTACAAATTATTAAAAAGTGAATTAATTCATAGCGGTCCCCTCCCGGAGGCATTGCATTCATCTTCATCGTATAGTTGAATGAGGACACAGGCACATAATGCTAGTTGAGTGGAAGTGAAACCAATCCCAGCCTGAGCATGCTGTTGTATTTATTTTTGGTTTTAGAAAAAAAGAGGTGAAAGTGAATGTAAACGGGGCAGGACAGAATTTTGGAACAGGGCAGGGCAGGGTGGTTCAAAATCTTAGTGGGTCAAAGGTTGCCCTGCCCCGTCCCGCCCCGCCAGCCCTACCGCAATTGCCATCCCTAGGTATAAGTAGATGTTGCAAAGAGGAAACCTAGAACACCTGCTCATGGTCTAATGTTATTTCACCTTCCTAGATATCCAAGCGATCTGATCTTTGTCGGGATCGAAATAATATGGTGCATGCGGACGCTAACAATAAAAATTTGGTGGACGATAAATCAAAGTGCAAAAGAAAAATATATTAAACTAAGGATAATAATTTATTATGATTTGATCAATTGACCCACATTAGTCTACTATAAAAGAAGAGAAAAAAAAATCTCTCCCTGAAAGACTGTCTAAAAGAATACATTGTGGATATTGTTGTTATGAGAAACATAAATCATCAATTTATAGAAGTGTAAAACTTCTCCTTCAAGAAAAAGGATAAGGCATATGAAGGATATTTATTCCTTTTAGGAGTATTTTTCCCTTTTGTTGGTTCTTGATAAAAGAAATTAAGGGAAATAACTGGGAAGATGACAAGAAAATAAAAAATATACCGGAATAGATGTAAAAGGAACTGAAGCTGAAAATTCTATATTATTTTACTGCATTTGGACTACAATTTATAAGAGAAATACTAACTTAAAAGACCTAAAAATCAGCACAAAATATGCTGAAAATAACTAACTCCTAGAGACTAGTTCACTCCTAAAGACTAGTTCAAAATTATTTCAAATTCAAACTAAATTACTGCAGTAAATAGCTGAAACAGTAAAATAATTTTACTGAGAGCAGCTTCTAAAGCATATTTCTAACACTCCTCCTTGCTTTTGAAGCTGCAAATTCTGAATTTGTCCCTTGTAAACCTTTAATTGGAAGCGACTTTGTACGTAAATCTGCCAATTGATCTTTGGACTTGTAGTGAATTGAGTTCACTTCTGTATTTTCCTACATCTCATGATTGTTAATGAAATAAGTTGGCTCGTTTTTCAGCTTCATTTGCATCTTGCCTTGAGACTTGTCAACTTTCTTCCAGAATTGCTTTTTTCTGAAATATTGACAACTTCTTCCTTACCTTATTTTCACATATGTTCTCAGTTGGAGAATTACCTGCACTTAGTAGATTCTTTTGGCTCCATTCTTCATCTTCGGTTGGATCAAATGAGAAATTTTTACCTCTCATTTTAACCCTTAAAATCTCAAGTCCAGTTGCATCATAAATGAAACAATATTTATCTTCAAAGGATACTTTAAATCCTTCTTTCATTAGTTGTCCAACACTTAATAAATTTTGATCAATATCAGGAACATAAAGAACATCTGAAATTTTCTTAGTATCTGAATTTGTTGGGATTGCAACAGTTCCTTTTCCTTTAGCAAGAATATAATCACCATTTCCAATTCTGACTTTCTTATTTCCTATAGACGTGAACTCTTTGAAAAGATTTCTGTCATATGTCATGTGGTTTGTACAACCACTGTCAATCAACCAAAAATAAGATTTTTTGGTTGAAAGAATAGTTGCCACAAACAAGTGATCTTCTTCTTCTTCATTGGCGACTTGGGCATCTGCTTCATGCTTTTGATATTTGCCTTTGCAAATTACAGCTTCATGACCAAGTTGGTTGCAAATTTTGCACTTTGCATCTGGCCTCTTCCAACATTTGAATGGTGGATGACCTTTTTTGCCACAGTGCTGACAAGGCGGGTAATTTTTTTTAACATTATTACCCTTGCTTTAAGTTTTGTGGTTGGCTGCCAGGGCTCCTTCAACCATACCATCTTGCCTCATAAGCCTCCTTTGCTCTTGTGCTTGCAATGTATTTAACAATTATGCCAAGGTAATCTTGGATAGATCCTTTGTATTTTTCAAGGTAGTTATGGATACTTCATATTTTTCAGGCACCGTAACAAGAATTTTTTCAACAATTTTTGAATCTTTAAATTTATTACCAAGCAATCTTACCTTGTTAACAATGCCAAGCAACCGATCTGAGTATTCTTTGACAGTCTCAGATTCCTTCATTTTCTGCAACTCGAATTTCCTTATTAAATTCAACACCTTCATGCCTCGTATTCTTTCATCTCCTGTATATTCTCCCTTCAGATAATCCCAGATTTCTTTTGCTGATTTGAGAGCCATAACTCTCGTGAAAATTGTTGCAGACACACCAGCAAACAAAGTTGCTTTCGCCTTTGATTTTCTGGTTTCTTTTCCTTGTGACTCTTGATCTGGGCCACGGTGGGATTGTTAGGCAGCGGAAGAACATCATAATCCTCTTCCACGGCCTCCCAAAGATCTAAAGCCTCCAAGTAAGTCCCCATTCTCACTGCCCACAGTTGGTAATTTTCACCATCAAAGACTGGAGGAGCCAATTGAGAAAAACTCATTTCGGTCTCCATCTCACTCAAGAAAAAGATTTTACTTAGGTCCCTTAAGAAGATGGCTCTTGATACCAATTGTTGGTTCTTGATAAATGAAATTAAGGGAAATAACTGGGAAGATGACAAGAAAATAAAAAATATACTGGAATAGATGTAAAAGGAACTGAAGCTGAAAATTCTATATTATTTTACTGCATTTGGACTACAATTTATAAGAGAAATACTAACTTAAAAGACCTAAAAATCAGCACAAAATATGCTGAAAATAACTAACTTCTAGAGACTAGTTCACTCCTAAAGACTAGTTCAAAATTATTTCAAATTCAAACTAAATTACTGCAGTAAATAGCTGAAACAGTAAAATAATTTTACTGAGAGCAGCTTCTAAAGCATATTTCTAACACCTTCCTTCCGGAAAGAGAGCCCTAATAGATTAAAAATTGAGCAAAATTCTAACAATCTTCCTAATAGCCAATATACCTTCTCACCCCTATCCGATGTAGGAGAGACTCCCAAATATGTCTGGGAATTAACTCCTTAGCCAACACCAGGCTATTCCATAGAACTTTCTGAAACTTATAACCTATTTTGATACAAAATGAACCTTATCAGTGAGCTTATTCAGCATTGAACCTGGGTGTCCAATTTCTAGCAATCATGCCCTTGCATTAAAAAAATTTCTAACCAACCAACTTGCATGCTTTGGGAGTAGGAAGACATGTGGCCAGTATGTTTGCATTTCAACACAAGACACTTTTAATGAGTTGTACCCTTCCACTGTAGGATACGTATTTTGTAGTCTAACACCTGATTCTGGCCACTATTCTATCCACAAGAGGCAGACGTTGATGCATTATAAGCTTTCTAGAAGAGAGTGGAATTCCCAGAAATCTGAAAGGCAACACCACAGATGAAAATTGCAATTCCTGTATAAGCTTCTCTTTGAACTCATCTAGTGCTACTCCCGCAACATAAAGGGAACTTTTGTCTAGATTAAACTTTAGCCCAGAAACCTCAGAGAAGTGGTTAAAAGCTCCCAACATTAACTGTATAGAAATTTTATCAGCTCTGCAAATGCCAGCATTGTTTGAATTAGCAACTAAGAAATGAGAACACTGTTTCTTATTCTCAGCATTTGTCAGTGTCGATGAAACACTTCAAACCGGAACAGGACAAAAGAAAGCTAAGTAGTAGTTGGCCTTTCATTAATGTCGTACTTCTTATTTGCAGCATATAAACACAAGAACGTCAAAATTCTTGATGAGTTATGATTGAACATCAAGAGAAAAAGAAAAATGGGGACAAAAAGTAACGCTTCACTTTCATTTCATACAGATTGATCATTGGAATGCCAAACAATTAATGTCAGTACATTAATAAATGCTCAATCATCTATTAGAAAAAATTTATACAGCTGCTTGTTGAAAAATATCTATATATAGAGGTTGCATTAATAAAGCTTAAATGATTAGTTTGGTTACAACATCTACCCTTATCTTCCAATTCCATCGTAGACAACCAGAAGTTGCTGGTCATCCTTTGCAGCACAACCTTGTCGTCGTCTGTTGTTGTTGATCTTCTTCAGCATACATCATCGTCCGTTGTTGTTGATTTAACTCATCCGAGTCCATTATATCCCATGGATCCAAGCCAAGCACATCTTCGGGCAATGACTTATCAAATCTAATCAAATTCATTTGAGACATATCAGCTACTTCAGAATATTCAATATGTGCTGAATTGCTGCTGATATCTGGCATCGAAGGATCATATCTGGCTGTGGCTTCAACAGAATGTTGCCCACAAGTAGTATAAGTCACCTCTGGTTCTACTGCGGCTAATGGCTCAACAGTATCCACTGCTATATCAACCTCGGGTACACCATCTAATATCTAATTTAATTCGGCCAACTCCTTTCCATCCCATTGATACAAGTCATCAGGCACACCAACTTGTAATGGTTCAACTGTGAAAATATAAAGTTGATTTTTTGGAAGAGTAAAAGTTATAATTAGAAGAAGTTTCTAGAAAGTTATGGAGTAATATCTTGGATATTTGTTGTACTTAAGAAATATCTAGATATTCTAGAGTCTTGGATATTTAAGGAAGATATTAGTAGAAGGTGATAGAATTGTCTAGATTATTTTTGTATCTAGAATCATCCCTAGACAAGTATAAATAGGAACGGCCTTAGGCATTTGTAATGAAGCCAAATCAAGAATACCTTCCTTCCTAAACAAAGTTCTTCTCTCCAAAACTTTCCTTCTCCTTTCAAAGCTTCCTCTTCTTTAGTTGAATCCTCCAATCTTACTTAATGATCTTGGCTAGCAGAAGGTCTCCGAATAATACTCTTCTTCTGCTATTCTTTACATGGTATCAGAGCCAGGTTCGACTTCTTGATTTCATGGTCGGGTTAGTGGTTGATTCAACTGATTTCTCTAAATGGATTTGGGTGGTCGTGCTAATGGACTGGGGATATAGTTATTCAACCAGTCTAGCTACAAGGCATGGAAGACTTGTATGGAGTCATACCTTGTTGGTGCGGATTTGTGGGAAGTTGTCAATGAGAGTAACACACGTCCTCCTGCTGACGCACCGAAAAATAGCTATGTGCGTAAGAAGTGGAAGCAGATTAATGCTAAGGCGGCGTTTATCCTAAAGAGCTCTATCTCTCCTAATTTATTTGATCATATTATAAGGTGTAAATCAGCTCATGAAATATGGATGACCTTCGATTGGCTGTTAGATAAGAAGGATGAAGCTCGGCTACAAATTTTGGAGAATGAATTAGCTAACACCACTCAAGGTAATCTCTCTATCACCGAGTATTTTTTGAAGGTTAAAAATCTGTGTTCCGAAATTTCTCTATTGAATCCGGACGAGGCTATCTCTGTAGCACGAATAAGAAGAATTATTCTTCATAGTTTAAAGCCATAATATATTCCCTTTGTTACATCGATTCAAGGATGGGTTCAACAACCATCTTTGGAAGAATTTGAGAATTTGCTGTCGTCACAAGAGCTACTAGTCAAACAGATGGCTGGTGTATCTATCAAAGAACGGGAAGAAAATGCTCTTGTCATCGATAAGAGGAACTTTAAAGGTATATCAAGAGATAGCATGCACTTTCAATCCTCAAGTGGTTCAAGCTTGCCAGGAAAGAAGGGGGATTCTTCCAATAATGGTAAAAAGCTTTTAAAATATTACTGTTGTGGCAAAGACGGGCACATAAAAAGATATTGTCGATCCAAAGAGAGCAATATGGCTCAAACCAAGAAAGCTGCTGAAAAAGAAGAAGAAAAAGAAGAAGACTGGGGAAAGTGCTTCGCAGCGGAGACTCGAGCAATAAATGCCATGGCTTTCATAAATTTTGAAAGAGACTGGATCGTGGACTCAGGATGTGGGCACCATCTCACTGGAGATCAATCCAAATTCTCCACCTTTCGCGAATACAACGGACATGATGTCATTGTTACAGCAGATAATACAGTCCATAATGTAGAGAAGGAAGGCACTGTTGTGCTCAACGAGAAGCAAAAAGACACTATCTCCCTCAACTGTGTCTTTCATGTTCCAGGAATATAGAAAACTCTATTTTCAGTTGCAAATGCTGTAGATACTGGAAAGTAGTTTATATTTGGCCCACGTGACGTGAACTTCCTTCGAAATATCAAGGTGCTCAAGGCAGATATCATTCACTCAGGTAAGAGAGTTAACGATTTATATATTTTATCTACCTCTAGTTCATACATTGAGAAGATGAGTAGCAATGATACCACACATCTTTGGCATGCTAGACTTGGACATCTTAGCATGGATAAATTAAAAGCCATGATAAAATTCAATCTAGTAAAAGGATTGCCTAAATTAAAAAAATTTGGTGGGAGAGAGGTTTGTGAAGGATGTCAATATGGAAAGACACATAATCTACCATTTGACAGATTCTTGTCAAGGTGCAACGCCGCACTAGAACTTATTCACAGTGACTTGATGGGGCCAACGAGAACTCCTTCATTCTCAAGCTATTCTTATATGCTAATTTTCAATGACGATTTTACTAGATTCACTTGGGTTTATTTTGTGAAGCACAGGTCATAAATTTTCGGTAAATTTGTGGAGTTCAAAGAAACAGTTGAAGGTGAACTGGATTCCAGAATAAGGCGGCTGCGAACTGATAATGGTGGTGAGTTCAAGTCAGATTAGTTTCTTTCCTTTTGTCTTCAGCATGGTATTAAAAGAGAGCTGACATGTGCTGATACGCCACAACAAAATGGAGTGGCTGAAAGGAAGATCCGACACTTAATTGAGACATGTAAGATTTGGCTTCATGCAAAGAATTTACCTAGAGACTTGTGGGCTGAAGGTATGAAATGTGCAGCGTATGTGATTAACAGGATGCCGCTTTCTCCAAAAAATATGAAGTCTCCCTATGAATTAATGTTTAGAGAAAAGCCTAGCGTTAAACACCTTAGGGTTTTTGGCTCTATTTGTTATGTTCACATTCCGGATTCTCAACGAAGCAAGTTGGATGCCAAGGCAAGGAAATGTATCTTTATCGGATATGATGAAAGGAAAAAGGGATGGAAGTGCATGGATCCTAAAACTCATCTCTTTGTTATTTAAAGGGATGTCATATTCGATGACGTCTCTTTGTATTATGGAGTTGCGCAAGAAGGGGTATGTTATAAACCCTTGAACCCTGAAGCATCAAATCTGCCAATCACGACTACTTCTTTCGATAATACAGTTGTCTAGGAGCTAAGAGAAAGGGGGTGTCAAAGAACTCAACGACATGAAACTCAACAAGGAGATGATTCAAGTGTTTCAGGAAGGCCAAAAAGAACTATTGTCAAGCCAGCTCGTTTTAGAGATGAAAATTTTGTCAACACATATTCATGTTTCTTTGCAAGACCAATTAAAGAACCTTTCGTCTTTGGGGAAGCAAGAAAAGCCAGAAAAGTAGTGTTGATATCTTCACCAAGACACGTCCTAAAGCATCAGTTGGTTTCTTCCGCGACAAGTTTGGGATAGCTTCCAAAAAATCACCTTAAGGGAGCTTGAAAAAATAAAGTTGATTTTTTGGAAGAGTAAAAATTATAATTAGAAGAAGTTTCTAGAAAGTAATGGAGTAATATCTTGAATATTTGTTGTACTTAAGAAATATCAAGATATTCTAGAGTCTTGGATATTTAAGGAAGATATTAGTAGAAGGTGATAGAATTGTCTAGATTATTTTTGTATCTAGAATCATCCCTAGACAAGTATAAATAGGAGTAGCCTTAGGCATTTGTAATGAAGCCAAAATCAAGAATACCTTCCTTCGTAAACAAAGTTCTTCTCTCCAAAACTTTCCTTTTCTTTTCAAATCTTCCTCTTCTTTAGTTGAATCCTCCAATCTTACTTAACAATCTTGGGCTAGCAGAAGGTCTCCGAATAATACTCTTATTCTGCTATTTTTTACATCAACAACACTAATATTCATCACCATTGATTCTTGAAAAGCCATCGTTTCAGAGTGTTCCGAATTCTTGCACATATTATAACCCTTGAAAATATTAGTAGCCAACAAGTCATCAACAGAACTCGTTACCTCATCTGTTCCATCGGAAACATCATTCAACTTCGTGATTGTGGAATTTTTGGATGAACTATTAACGTGCTTAAGCTTCTTGATGGCGCAGAGAACATAATATCTACAGTCTTCGTCGAACTTGTGAAGAATAACCTTAGAAATTAAAGCTCGTACTCCTTCATGAGCCAATGTCCATCTTTTTTATCTTTAGAGTAAAACTCTTTATTCACCTAAGACAAACTCATCTTGGATCCAATATTAACCACTGAAGATGCGTTTCCCATATTTTTGTAGTGAACTGGTTTGCCCTTGGCGTCCTGTTTCCAACTTCCCTTGTTTCCGACAGCACGACGATACCTCGCCTTGCTTTTCTTCTTCAGCTTTGTGATAAAGTAGCTAGCGATAACTACTGCTGTCCTCATCATCACCATAGGGTACTCCATTGTCGTAAATCTCCCAGGGTTCTTGTTTGCCATAGATGTCTACGTTAGTGGTAATAAATCCAGAATCATGCATCTCTTGTCCAGCGACGAATCTCATCAAGAACATAAGTCCTTCTGAATCTGTGGGACGGAAACGAAAACCTTCTTGACCAAGCTGTTGCAAGTGTTCCATGGAATAATCTCAACAAGAACGTAATTCTGTTGTGAAAGAAAACTGGAAGAACGTACTATAATAACTTGAAGAGAGCGAATGAGGTTATTTAAGAGTATTACACTGAATTTATAGATATCTAGTCTGAAGTGCCTCCGTTTAGGAAATTATTACTTAGGCAACAATTAAGTAGGGCATACGTTGGTTAATTATTTCTTCCACTCAAAATAACAAACATTTCTTTTCCCAATCATATATGGAAAACTTTTTTTTTTTCATATTCATATTCGTATCTAGCTCCTATTTAGCCATAGTTTCATATATGAATTCTTTTCTATGATTAAAGGGAGTTATTACTATAATCTTCAGCATACAAATGTACTTACTTTGTAACATAAAGAGACAATGCCAAATCATTATGCGCTAATTAGATTAATTTTTTGAATGTTGAGAAATTTAAAACTTTAATAAGGAAATAGTAGTAAAGAAAATTCCACTTGATTTCAATTCAATTTTTTTTTACTATGCGCTAATTTAATTATTTGGTGTTTGAGACCTTTTTCCCACCCCAAATAAGCTATTCATGGCCCCAGGGTCGGATGCAGGATTTTTTTGTAAGCGGTGTCGATATTTAAAGAAGTGAACAAATGAAAAAATTAATATAAAATGTTTAAAAAATACACAATTCAATTAATAAAATAAATTTAAGTTATTATAACTCTACTGGACGAGTTTTAATTTTTGAAAAACGAAATTCATAATAGCCTTGTTAAAAATAGTTCTAATTATATACTTCTGGTTTTATATAAGGCATCACACAAACCATTTAAAAACTCATCATTCCACTTAATTCCAACTCTATCTTTCTTTATACTGTAAGCTAATTCTAAGTATTTGGTGTCTGTGAATTTTTTACCCAAATAAGCAATCTATGGCTCTACCCGACCCTACCTTTTAATTCCAGAACTATCTAAAAGACATATAAAAATTGCACGACTATCGGAACACTTGATCTTAGTCAATAATCAAGCTAAAATGGAACATAAATAAGCTAATGAATCTTATAAACAATATGGAACTAATCCACAAAACCAGAAATAATGGTCTTTGCTGGGTGTGCCCATCAGCCTGCTTTTCTTTTGCTCTTGCAAATTCCCCCATTCACTCTCCCCTATGTGCATTAATGTGATCTGTTCCCTTCCCCTTTCCCTCTTTCAGAATTCCACCTCTTGCACTTACACTCTCTCTTAGTTCCTAAGTTCGACCCCCCTCCCACTGCCTAAGAGTGTTATGAACTTCCTTTCAGAACTGAACTGAAACCTCATACACGCAAATCTCGATCCTCCACAACATACCGCCTATACCACATCATCCAAGGATAACAGGTGTTATAAATAGAATCCTATTTATGGTGAATGTCCATATTTAGAGAGATTCTAGGGTTTATTACTTGGTGGCTAAGTCACCATCTCCCTGTAAATAGAGGGTTCTATTCCATTGTAATTCATCCCAAATCAATAAGAATTCTCTCTCTCTACTTTTCTCTGCAATACTCTTCTTCTTCTTTTATTGTTTCATAACACGTTATCAGCACGAGACTCTAACCAATTGAGTAGAAGCTTTGGGATTGAGCATAATGATTGTCAATTATTCCATGAACTTCCTTCATGATTAAATTCTGGATTTAAGGTAAGTATTTTACCGTATTTTTCTCTTTTATTCTATACTTTGATTTTAAATACAAGAAAAGACAACAAGGTTTGATTATAACTCTAATGGAGTTTGTAAGAAATTATAACCACCTGAAGTGGTAAAATTCTATGCCTCGCCATGATCAAATTCATGTATGATTGTGGGCAAAGAATTAAAAACCCGTCCCATTGAATTTGCTCCATTCTCATTCCCTTAAGAGAATGTGATAGCAGTATGTGATAAGTCTGAAAGAAGACAAAATTATTACTATGAATGTATCAATGGATATGGACGTGGCAATAGACGAAATTATAATCGTCATCATTGTGATAATGAGAATAATAAGGATTCTCAAATTAATCCTTCACTCTGTGAAAGTAATATTTGTCATCGATTTGACATGAGATTTTATAAAGCACATATAGATGATTATGGTCCATTCATGATGTGAATGTGACAACATCTAATTTATGAATACATATTCATTCTTGGAAGAATATGAACGTGCTAGTGGTAGTGAATATACCACACTCACCTCTAGAATGAGGTTTGAGATGATATAAGAAAATAATGTCATTATTATGGCATGAATGGTCATTGGTCACGTACCTATTGTACGCCAATATATTTTTGCAATGTGATTATTAAAGGACAACAATAATGCAAGAAACATATCTTGCATATAATTTTGACCATGACCATAATGGTATAACTTTCTCCTTGAAAGAGATATTCACCATATGGATGTTGATGAATATGTGGTAGTACCAAATTAATTGAGAGCTCTGGAAGAGCCAATTATTACTGTTTTGGAGAAACACAATTGATTATCAATAAGGTATTGTGTTGTAGTAAGTCTCAAAGAAACTTATTCAGTTTCCAAAGTATACGCGAAAGCGGTTGATTATATTGAGACTATAAATAAAGGAAAGATTTAATATCTTCTATTACTACAACTTGTAGCGGGGTAACATGTATGTGAAAAGCTACCCGCTTTATTCTCCAATTTGTACTACATAAATAAAAGAATACCACAATGAAGTGGATATTTATTGATATAAAAACCCATATCATAATAAACTTGGAGTTTATTCATAATTGCACACATCATGGTGTAAACCTGAAGTTTATCAATATTGATAATTTATCCAGTTGGCATAATTGGTTTAGCCATGTTAATTCAAGTATGATGTGCAAAAATAAAAGAGAATTTACATAGGTAAATATTAAAGAACTAGAAAGTTCTTTACGAATTCTCTTACATTGCTTGTTCTCATTAATTAATAGACCAATTAAAATTGGGATTGAATCCCATGAATGCTGGAAATATCAAAGATGAATATGAGCTCATTCACCTGCCATGTATACCACATAAGATGCATCTATGAGATGGTTACATGTGCGATTATTATTAACCCGCAACATGGTGTTTTGCGAGGTAACTTGCTCAATAATTTAATTTCGAGCATAATTTCCAGATTTTTATTCAAGATAGTTCATCTTGATAAGTTGGTTTACATCACAGTTGGTTTAGCAAAATAATTTATTAAGTGCCTCTACTTAATAGCTAAACTATTTCTTATGAGAACAAAGTTATCTATATCAGTTTGATATAGGTTATATACGAAAGTATATTACATTCTCCCCTCACAAGTGGTTCAGGGTCAGGAACCAAATAATTCCATCTTATTATTATTGATGTGCGGTGTATATTTTGATTAACACCATAACGCACAAAGATGGGTTCTCAAAGTTGAGGAAACAAGTTAGTTTTTCTAACATGAGGGGGAGACAAGATACAACAGTTGAGAAAAAGTTACATGGAATGAATTATCATTTATACATCTAGATCCTCGAATAAAATAATATGAAAGGATAATTCATGTGCAATTTATTGCAAAGCATGCTAGACGCATTTGCTGACCCAAAGAAAGTAACTATATTCTCATTGCAAATGCTCCTATTAGAATAAGTCCTAGAAGGACAAAGTCTATAAAGCATATAGACAAATCGGTTTCAAATAAACTTCTTGATAAAGAAGATGAGAAAATGATCAAAATGATCATAATAATGGAGGCAAGTGATCTAGAAGATCACATGACATAACACTTCATAAAATCTCAAGAGAGATTCAGGTACCTGAAAATATAGATCTCTATGTTATGTCTTTATGAAAAAATATTGAAACCGATATAAAATGTTCGTCGACGACATCTATGATAGAGCTAAGTATAGATGAGGATCTTAAGTCTGAAGAAACAATTCAAATAGAATTGGTTTCATATGAAAGCCATGTAGTTTTGAACATATAGTTCAAACACTTGAAAGTATAAAGTCAATGATATGTGCAATCAGTTTTCGATATCTTATTTGTCTAGCATGACATGAAAACTTGATATGCATCTAATTAAAGTCTATTATATGACTTATATGACAATCGTTGAAGGATTTAAATCGCTTGAAGCATATACAATTCTTGATCTTGAAGTACTACTTCCTCAGTGCAATTTGTGCACAAATGTATCTTGCTATAACTATAGGCATGATAATATGATAGCAAGAGTTTTCACCTCTATGTGAAGATATTGAACTGACGATTCCAACAAGATCATATGAAGACAATTCATCTCTATCATGAATGATGATTTCAAGGTGCAATATATTCATTCAAGTTAATATGGCTGATTTGTTTATCAAATATCTACCAAAGATCTTTTGAAGATGGTGCACAAGATTGGAATGCAAATGCTTAAGGATGTGAATTGATGCTCTCATCAGGGGGAGTTAATAAGCGTTGTACTCTTTTTCCCTTGCAAGGTTTTGTCCCACTAGGTTTTCCTTGCAAGGATTTTAACGAGGCAACCAAAAGGCGTACTATTAGATATGTGTACTCTTTTTCCTTCTCTAGAATTTTTTTCCCACTGGGTTTTATTTAGTTAAGGTTTTAACGAGGCACATTATGTGTTGAATAGACATTCAGGGGGAGTGCTATAAAGAGAATCCTATTTATGGTGAATGTCCATATTTAGAGAGATTCTAGGGTTTATTACTTGGTGGCTAAGTCACCATCTCCCTATAAATAGAGGGTTCTATTCCATTGTAATTCATCCCAAATCAATAAGAATTCTCTCCCTCTACTTTTCTCTGCAATACTCTTCTTCTTCTTTTATTGTTTCATAACAGTTATTAATATATGTCTCAAAACTTTTTGTATTATAAAGTGAATGTAAAATTAAATTGCGAATGCACAAAATAAAATTATAAAAAGAATTGTGTTAGTGTTTTGAAGTAATCTCAAAACTGAAAACATGTTACTAATAATTGAAACAAAGAAAGCAGTTTTTTGCTCATAAAATTGTGCACGAGCTTCATGTGCAAGTTCTTGTTAATACATATTTCCTTGGTAACGCTTTCGCTCTTCAGTTTTTGCTCAATTTATTCTATTTTTCTATTTTATATAATTCAATATTTTTATGCTATCTCTCTCTAATTAAAATCCTCTGCCTCGACATTAGGTAAGGAGTGCACTTTTAGTAGCCTCACCTTTGTCATTGTTAAACTCGTTGATCTTTCCCTCATGTTCAACTGAATAATCAACTTATATGTATCCAAGTCTTGATTTAAAAGTTCTAATTCAACTATCTTCTAGCAAACGATCACGTCCAACTATGCCTAATAAAAGAACTAGCGGTCAACATAAATATAATTCGGTTTAAGAGTCCGGAGTCAAATTCCACATGAAATTAATCTATAATCGCAACTTAACCTATCACAAGAATTCAAGCAAATCAACTCTCTAAATTATTCAAATAATATTTTATTACTTAAACTAATTAATTGCAATTAAAGGAAATGCAATAAATTATTAACTTAAGGAAGTAAATTATTGACCAAGCGTTGTAGACAAGTTTAAGGAAGCCTCGACTTATGATTTCTCTTATCGTCGAAATCCTTCTTGCTATGTTAACTAAAATCTTGCCTAATTATCTTTTACTGATTGTGAGCACTTTACTTACCCTGATTCTTTCTCGAGCAATCACTGTAATTTACTAGATATATTCTCTCGAACTACTCTAGCTAGCAATTTCTTACCGCTGACTTTGACCACGTTACAACTTTGTTATCTTTTATAAGTTGTCTTTCTTTTATTTTGATGATTTAAAAAACTTCATATGAGAACCAGATAGGGAACCTGATACAACTAGCCTTTCCGCGTTTAGAACAACAATTCAAATGTCTGGCACAAGTTTCAATGAGATCAGTGTGATGACCCAAAAGGTCATCTTTTGTTTTAGGAATTGTTTTCGTGTTCTGAGGCCTTAAAAACCTCCTTTTATCTCTCCTCGATTGGCGTGCACAGTCCGGGCGTGATACCGGAAAGCTTTTGTGTGAAAAATTTAAGAAATAATGATTTTTGGCTTAAAAATATAATTTTAGTTGACTTCGGTCAACATTTTGGGTAAACGGATCCGGACCCGTATTTCGACTGTCCCAGAGGGTCCGTAGGAAAATATGGGACTTGGGCGTATGCCCGGAATCGAATTCTGAGGTCCCTAGCCCGAGAAATGAATTTTTGAAAAAACTTGTTTGCTGGAAACTATAAGGATTTTTAGAAATGGAATAGTGTGTGATCTCGTTGGTATCGGGCCGGTATTTTGGTTCTGGAGCCCGGTACAAGTTTGATATAATATTTAAGTCATGTATGTGAAATTTGGTGAAAAATGGAGGTGATTGGATGTAATTCGGACCATTGGTTGAAAAGTTAGAAATTTTGAATTATCTTGAAATTTCTTGAATTTTGGTGTTAAATTCATTGTTTAAGATGTTATTTTAGCGATTTGATCACACGAGCAAGTCCGTATGATGTTTTTAGACTTGTATGCATGTTTGGTTTGGAGCCCCGAGGGCTCGGGTGAGTTTTGGATAGGCTACGGAGTGGTTTTTGAACTTAAGGATTTGCTGGTATGTTTCAGCTGTGTAGCATGCCTCTGATCTCGCAATTGCAAGATCAGGCATTGCAATTGCGATGTATGCAGTGACCGCAAATGTGAGCTTTTGCTTCGCAAATGCGAAGAAGCCAGGGCCAACTTTCTCGCAAATGCGAGATTTCCTTTGCAAATGCGAAGGATGTCCAGGAAGGCCAGTAGTCGCAAATGCGACATAATGGCCGCAAATGCAAAGGCACCAGAAATTGCGAGCTTCGCAAATGCGAAGCTCCAATCGCAATTGCGACATCTGCAACAGTTAAGTTAGGACTTGGTTGGGATTTTCAACCCATTTCTCAAATTTTCGAGCCATAAACTTCCCTAGGAGATTTTTTAAAGACCCAAACTTCTCCAAATCATAGGTAAGTGATTTCTAACTCGTTTTCTTCAATATATTTCATCTTTTTACATGATTTCATCTCAAAATTTAGGATTTTTCATGAAAAGCTGGGTGTTCTTGGGTAGAATTTAGGAATTTCAAATTTGGGGATTTGGACCTCAATTTGAGGTCGGATTCTGAAACCAATTGTATATCTGGTCTCGGGGGTGAATGGATAATCGGGTTTGGTCCGAACTTCGAGTTTTGACCAAGCAGGCCCGGGGTCGATTTTTTACTGTTTTGGAAAAATGTGGGGAAATCTATAATTGTGTATTGAAATAGGTTTCTTTAGCGTTTATTGATGTTATTAAGTTAATTATGGCTAGATACGAGTGAATTGGTTGTGGAATGGAGAGGTAAAGCGGTGGTTGAGCTTTGAAATACACGTTGGCTTGAGGTCGGTGTTTGGTCTAACCTTGACTTGAGGGACTAGGGATCCCCGACTTGTTTGCTATGTGAAATATCATGTGCGTGGCGTATAGGTGTAGTGACGAGTACCTATGCGTCACCAAATTACTTGTTTAGCCCGTTTCATTTTCCCGTTTCCCTATATCTTGCTTTCCTGCCTTAATTGCTAGTTGCTCATAAATATTTCCATGTCTAATTGCTTCATGTTAACTGTTGTTCTCTTTATTGAATTATTTAATTGTTTCATGTTAACTGTTGATGTTCCCGTTGAAGTATTATTGGTTTCGTAGCTGCATTTTATTATCCTGTTGGCTTATATTGATTTATTGGTGCCTTATGGTGCATCTTGGTTGGTCTCGCTGAGTAGTTTTCATTGGTGAAGTTTCATAATCGTAGTGATATTGCATTGTGTGGATTAGGTATAAGTAATGTGGGGGTTTTGAGTTAGCTTGTGAAACTCTTGCCTTTATTCTTTTGTGTTTGGTGCTTATATATATATATATATATATATATATATATATATATAGGGATCGGGTTGCATGCCGCAAGAAGGAGTAATACGGGTGGACAGGTGGAATCGGGTTGCGCGCCGCAATAGGAGGAATAAGAGTGATATGTGTTGAGGAGTAATAAGGGTGGACAGGTGGGATCGGGTTGCATGCCGCAACAAGGAGGAATAAGGGTGAGTATTGATACTATTGTTATTTATACGACGGGATCGGGATGTGCGCCGCATCAGTTGATATCATGTTTTCATTTCTGTTAAGGCCCATTATTGTGATGTTAAAACACCCAATTGGTTATAGCCGAATACTAGTAGAACATCTGGGTACCGAGTTTATTTGATGTTAGTTATTGCTTTATTACATTCAGTATTTCCTTTCTGTTTAGTATAAACTATTGCAGGTTGTATATGTTGTATGCCCCGCCGTAGCCTCACCACTACTTCGTCGAGGTTAGGCTCGGCACTTACCAGTACATGGGGTCGGTTGTACTGATACTGCACTCTGCACTTTCTGTGCAGATTTTGGAGCTAGTGGCTGATCGTGAGGTTGGTTGCTATCACTGCTTGCCGGAGACCCAAGGTTGTCCTGCAGGCGTGCGCAGGCCCTGGCGTCCTCTTCTATCCTATTTCATTTCTGTTTTATCTACTTTCGAGACAAATGTAAACTTTTCGTTCAGACCCTTATTTGTAGTATTCATAGACAGTTCGTGAGTTGTGACACCAGTTCTGGGTGGGAATTTATTACGGTTTCGTCATTAGCATAAAGATAATCTTTTAAACCGTGTTATTCCGCATTTGTTTCCACTGACTTACTTGTGTTAAGTTTTAATTATTAAAAGATAAAAGAAAAAGGTGAATTATTCAGTAACGTTGGCTTGCCTAGCGAGTACAATGTTAGGCGGCATCACGGTCCCGACGGTGGTAAATTCGGGTCGTGACAAGGTTGTATCAGAGATCTAGATTGCTTAGGTATCACAATTCACGGGCAAAACTTGGTAGAGTCTGAGGGATCGTTACAGAGACGTCTGTGCTTATCCCCAGAGGCTACAGAGTTAGGAACAGTTTCACTTCTATTCATCTCTGCCATGCGGTTTGATCTCTCAATGCCAATTAAACTCTCTACTTTGTTCTTTAGTAGATGGCGAGAACGCGTACCGCTTCATCAGCTGATCAGCAGCCCGAGCCCCTACTGGCAGCTCCTACGAGGGGCAGAGGACGAGGCTGAGGCCGAGGCCGGGGCAGGGCTTAGCCTAGAGCTCGAGCAGCAGCACCAGCGGCGGAGCCTTAGGTTGAGTTTCATGATTAAGTTCTGGCCCAGACCGTTCCAGCGGGTCCAGCTTAGGTTCCAGAGGGGTTCATAGCTACCCCGGTACTCCAGGATGCTCTGGTCCGTCTAGTGGGCCTTATGGAGAGTGTCACTCAGGCAGGCATACTTCCAGTAGCACCAGCCGTCTCTCGGGCTGGGGGTGGAGCACAGACTCCCGCTACTCACACACCGGAGCAGATGGCTCCCCAGTTTTAGACTCCAGCAGCTCAGCCAGTTAGGGCAGTCCCGCTGGGTGTTGTAGCGCAGACGGGCAATGGAGCAGCTATGTCTACAAATGCTTTATGGAGGTTGGACAAGTTCACCAAGCTTTTCACTACTACCTATGGCGGTACATCTTCAAAGGATCCCCAGGACTATTTGGACAGTTGTCACGAGGTTCTTCGGAACATGGGGATAGTGGAGACCAATGGGGTCGACTTTGCTGCTTTTCGCTTATCAGGTTCCGCCAAGAAATGGTGGAGGGATTTTTGTTTGGCTAGACCAGCTGGGTCACCAGCTTTGACTTGGAATCAGTTTTCTCAGCTATTTCTAGAGACGTTTCTCCCTATCAGTGAGAGAGAGGACTATCGGAGGTAGTTTGAGCGCCTTCAATAGGGTTCTTTGACCATCACTCAGTGCGAGACCAGATTTATTGACTTGGCCCGTCATGCTCTTCTTATACTCCCCACTGAGAGAGAGAGGGTGAGGAGATTTATTGAGGATCTCGCTCAGCCTATCAGATTGCAGATGGCTAAGGATACGGGGAGCGAGATTTCTTTCCAGGATGCAGCCAATATGGCCAGACGAGTCGAGATGGTTTTAGCTCAAGGTAGTGGTCAGGGGTCTGACAAGAGGCCACATCATTCTGGCAGGTTCAGTGGTGCCTCGTCTGGAGGCAGGGATTCTTTTGGTAGAGGCCATCATCCCAGGCCATTTCACTCAGCGCTTCAGGCATCCCATGGAGCTTAATGGAGTCATGGTCCTTATGTGCCTCCTTCAGGGCTGCCAGGTCATAGTGCACCGCCAGCTCCTATCAGAGCACCTCCTCTTCTGATTTATTATCGTGGTCAGCAGGCCTGTCAGGGTCAGTCTCAGTTTCCTCAGCCGCAGTATTCAGATGGATGTTTTGAGTGTGGTGAGTATGGGCATATTCGGAGGGCTTGTCCGAGATTAGTGGGTACTCAGTCGCAGCAGCAGAGTTCTCATGCCATGATTCAGGCACCGCTTGCCCAACCAGCTAGAGGTAGGGGTCAGGGAGCCAGAGGTAGGGGTCAGCCCGTTAGAGGTGGAGGTCAGGCAATTAGAGGTAGAGGCCAGACCGCTAGAGGTGGAGGCCAGCCATTAGGAGCCCATCCCAGAGATATAGTTCTGGTGGTGGGGCCCGGGCCTGATGTTATGCTTTTCCAGCCAGGCCTGAGGCTGAGTCCTCCGATGCTGTTGTCGTAGGTACTGTTCTGGTTTGTAGTAGAGATGCTTCAATTCTGTTTGATCCAGAGTCTACATACTCCTATGTGTCTTCTTATTTTGCTTCATATTTGGTTGTGCCTCGTGATTCTTTGAGTGCTCCCGCATATGTGTCCATGCCGGTGGGTGATTCTATTGTTGTAGACCGTGTCTATCGCTCGTGTGTGGTTGTTATTGGGGGTCTTGAGACTAGTGTGATCTCCTACTTCTCGATATGGTTGATTTCGATGTCATTTTAGAGATGGATTGGCTGTCACCTTATCATGCTATATTGGATTGTCACGCCAAGACCGTGACCTTAGTCTTATCGGGGTTTCCTCGATTGGAGTGGACAGGGACTCCTGGTGATTCTATCAGCAGGGTTATTTCGTATGTGAAGGCTCGGTGTATGGTCGAGAAGGGGTGCTTAGCGTATTTGGCTTATGTTTGTGATTCTAGTGCCGAGGTTCCTTCTATGGATTCTGTGCCAGTTGTTTGGGAGTTCCCAGAGGTATTTCCTGTAGACCTGCCGGGGATGCCACCCGACAGGGATATCGACTTTTGCATCGATTTGGCTCCGGGCACTCAGCCCATTTCTATTCCTCCGTATCGCATGGCCCCGCAAGAGTTGAAAGAATTGAAGGAGCAGTTACAAGATTTGCTTGATAAGGGCTTTATTAGACCTAGTGTCTCGCCCTGGGGTGCGCCGATATTGTTTGTTAAGAAGAAGGATGAATCGATGAGGATGTATAGATTATTGACAGTTGAACAAAGTCACCATCAAGAACAAGTATCCATTGCCGAGGATTGATGATTTGTTTGACCAGCTTCAGGGTGCCAAAGTGTTTTCGAAGATTGATTTGAGATCTGGCTACCATCAGTTGAAGATTAGGGCATCCGATATCCCTAAGACAGCTTTTCGCACTCGGTACGGGCATTATGAGCTTTTAGTGATGTTATTTGGGTTGACAAATGCCCCAGCAGCATTTATGGATTTGATGAACCGGGTGTTCAGGCCTTATTTGGATTCCTTCGTGATTGTCTTCATTGATTATATTTTGATCTACTCCCGCAGGCGGGAGGAGCATGAGCAGCATCTTCGAGTCGTTCTTCAAACTCTGACAGACAGTCAGTTGTATGCTAAGTTTTCGAAATGTGAGTTCTGGTTGAGTTCACTTGCCTTCTTGAGTCACGTTGTATCAACAGAGGGTATTCAAATCGATCCAAAGAAGATAGAGGCAGTCAAGGACTGGCCTAGACCCACATCAGCTACAGAGATCCGAAGTTTCTTGGGTTTGGCAGGTTATTAACATCGGTTCGTGGAGGGGTTTTCATCTATAGCAGCTCTGATGACCAGGTTGACCCGAAAGGATGCCCCTTTTAGGTGGTCAGACGAGTGTGAGGCGAGCTTTCAGAAGCTCAAGACAGCTTTGACTACGACGCCGGTGTTGGTTTTGCCCACAGGTTCAGGGCTATTTTGCAGTATATTGTGACGCATCACGTATTGGACTTGGTGCGGTATTGATGCAGAATGGAAAAGTTATTGCATATGCTTCGCGGCAGTTGAAGATTCACAAGAAGAATTATCCAGTTCATGATTTGGAACTAGCAGCCATTGTTCACGCGCTGAAGATTTGGAGGCATTATTTATATGGCGTGTCATGTGAGGTGTTCACGGATCATAAGAGTTTGCAGTATCTGTTCAAGCAAAAGGAGCTCAATTGGTGGCCGATGTCTTGAGTAGGAAGTATGCCAGTATGGGCAGCCTTGCGCATATTCCAGTCAGTGAGAGACCGCTTGCTTTAGATGTTCAGGCTTTAGCCAATCAGTTCATGAGGTTGGATGTCTCTGAGCCCAGCCGTGTTCTAGCTTGCACAGTTGCTCGGTCTTCGTTATTTGAGCATATCAAAGATCGGCAGTATGATTGATAACTAGGGATTTTGACGTGTTTCATGCTTCTTCTTGCTTACGCTTTGATTATAAATACTTACAAAATAGTCCCAAAAGGCTCATATGTTGTGCTTGATTGCAGGTTTGATCATTAAAGTGACAAGATGTCAAAGATCGGCTCAAAAAAAGTGAAACCTGCACAAGTATCAAAGACAAAGACAACTCAGGACAAACTAGCCTAGTGTGGCCGCAGTCCATTCTGTGCTGTCCGCACTAGGGAGATTCAGAGACTGGTTTTTAAGGCATCAAAGCAGTGCGGCCGCAGTAAATATTGTGCGGCCCACATTGAAGACACCGCGGCCGCACCACCATTCTGTGCGGTCCGCGGAAGAGAAGATCAGAGAGATGTAATTTGCCAAGGTTCAAGCCAGCGCGGTCCACGGTCATATTTGTGCGGACCGTATTAGAAACCTCCGCGGCCGCGGTCCATTCTGCGCGGTCCGCGGAGCCTGAGTTCAGAGAGCCAAGATTTCAAGTCCAAGAGCCTAGTGCGGCCGCAGTCCATTTTGTGCGGCCCGCACTGACCCCGCAGGGGTATTTTTGTCCAGTTTTTCTAGCTTAGTATAAATAGAAACTTTTCCCATTTTTAGGGTATTAGATATTTTAGCACTGTAGCTGCGCTCGTGAGAAGCCATTTTTGTAGCCATTTTTGGCACTTTTGCTTAGTTTTAATCATTGAAACTCTGTATTTACATTAGTAATTAATTAATATGTCTTTCTCTTCATCTATTTCTCTAATTTTATCTTCAAGCATGAGTAGCTAAACCCATTATCTAGGGTTGTGGCTCAATCCTAGTGTGGGTAATTGATGGGTGTTGTGATTTAAGGTTAGATTGGTTATGAGTGTTTGTTATTTGGGTCAATTTTATGGTTTAATTTATGAATTAGTGGTTGAAAACACTAGTTTGTGCTAAGTTGACTTGGTTCTTCTTGAGTAAGAGAGCCTAAGTCTCCAAAATTGACTCAACAAGGAAATGGGATGGACTCAAGAGATTTGATAGTCCCAATTAAAGGGTTAAACCTTGAGAGAATAATTACCCGACTTGAACCCTAGTTGCTCGAGCAAATATGCATACCCAATTGGTCTCGAGAGAGTCAATTGGGCAAAACCACTCTTTCTACCGAGAGGTGTAGAGTGGGTAGTATTGAGTAACGGTTATAACATATTTCCCCAATCATGTCAATCGTGCCTTAGATGCAATTACCCGTCAATTAGCCACCTAGGTGAAGGTCACTACCCTAGTGCCCTTTATACTATTAGATACAACTTGTAGCAATTTACTCTTAGTCTAATTTAGTTACAATTGTAATTTGTAGTTTGATCATAGTAGAATATATAGAAAAACCAAAAATGAATGGAAGATCAATTAAGAGCATACACGCAATCCTAAGCTAAATAGATACTCGACTCCAATTCTATCTCTCTGTGGAATCGATCCTGACCACAAATCGGGTAAAAGCTATTGCGACCCTCTCTCGCTACTTTTTAGTGGTGCGGAGTTGGCTTCGATCACTTTTTGGCTCTGTTGCCGGGGAGCTAACGGTTTTGGCTATCTATTTAGTTAGTTTTGTGTATTGTTCTTCTTTACTTCTTTGTTACTAATTTGTTTGTGTGAATACAACAGGTACCAAATGGCTTTAAATTCTAATGACCCTCTTGGAAATGTGCTTCCGGGGGAGGAGGTAGATGAAATTGGAGAGGATGAGGTGCCTCTTATACCTCCCAGACCACGATGAGGCCGCCAGGCCAATGCTAATGATAATGTTCCAGACCCTCCTCCGCCACCCCCAAGAGTGGCTCTCAGAGTATTACCAAACCAAGGATATGCAAGTGCTATTGTCCCACCCAGAATCCGGGCGGGGAATTTTCAGATAACTAATGTGATGTTGACCTTACTTGAGTAGCGTGGGCATTTCACGGGCGCTGCGGATCAAAATGCCAAACGAATGTATCCGAAGATGCTCTTAGGTTGAGACTTTTCCCGTTCTCACTTCGGGGAAAGGCATTAGATTGGCTAGAGAGACTCCCCAATCATTCCATCACAACTTGGGATGAGTTGGCGGATAAATTTATTGCTAAATTCTTCTCACCCGGGCATATGGCGGCACTTNCAATCGGGTAAAAGCTATTGCGACCTCTCTCGCAGTTTTTAGTGGTGCGGAGTCGGCTACGACCACATGGACTACCGCAAGCTGACAAGGTGACCCGCAGGATCAGTTCCCCTTGCCTTTCCTTGACCAGATGCTTGATCGTCTTGCTGGGCGTGCCTTCTATTGTTTCTTGGATGGATATTCGGGGTACAATCAAATTTTGATAGCTCCAGAGGATCAGGAGAAGACAACCTTTACTTGTCCATATGGCACCTTTACTTTTTCTCGGATGCCCTTTGGGCTGTGCAATGGACCGGCAACATTCCAACGGTGTATGATGGCCATTTTCACCGATATGGTGGAACATATTTTGGAGGTGTTCATGGACGACTTCAGTGTTGTGGGTGATTCATTTGATGAGTGTCTGAAAAATCTGGATAAAGTGTTGGCCCGGTGTGAAGACACCAATCTTGTGCTAAATAGGGAAAAATGCCACTTCATGGTTGAGGAGGGCATAATGTTGGGTCATAAAATTTTAAAGTATGGTATTGAGGTTGACAAAGCCAAAATTGAGGTGATTTCAAGAATTCCTCCCCCCACATCTGTCAAGGGGGTTAGAAGTTTTCTTGGGCATGCGGGGTTCTACCGGCGATTTATCAAGGACTTTTCGAAGGTAGTGAATCCTTTGTGCAAGCTGCTAGAAAAGGAGGCCAAGTTCGTGTTTGATGAGGGATGTATGAAAGCCTTTGAACTTCTCAAGCATAAGTTGACCACCACCCCGATCATTACCGCACCCAATTGGAGCTTGCCTTTCGAGCTCATGTGCGACGCGAGTGATGTTGCGGTTGGGGCAGTTTTGGGTCAAGGAGTGAACAAAATGTTTCATCCGGTGTACTATGCGAGCAAGACAATGAATGAGGCTCAAAGGAACTACACGGTAACTGAGAAAGAGTTGTTGGCTATTGTGTTCGCAATGGAAAAATTTTGGCCATATCTTATGGGAGCCAAGGTCATAGTGCACACCGATCATGCAGCTCTTAGGTACTTGATGACAAAGAAAGACTCCAAAGCTAGACTGATGCAATGGGTCTTATTACTTCAAGATTTTGATTTGGAAATTGTGGACTGGAAAGGTAGTGAAAACAAAGTGGCGGATCACTTGTCCCGCTTGGAGGAGGAAGGAAGGCCATGTGATGGCCTAGAGATCAATGTTGCATTTCCAGATGAGCAGCTACTTTCTGTGTCAATGAGTGATATGCCGTGGTTTGCGGATGTTGCTAATTACCTTGTGACTGGCATCATCTCGTGTGAACTCTCTTCTAATCAAAGGAAGAAGCTCAAACGGGATAGTTTGGACTTCTATTGGGATGAGCCATACCTGTTCAAGATTTGCACCGACGAAGTGATCCGGAGGTGCGTCCTTGAGGAGGAGCAATCGAGTATCTTAGAGGCTTGTCATTCCTCTCCCTATGGTGGCCAACATGGGGGGGGGGCGAGGACAGCTTCGAAAGCGCTGAGTTGTGGGTTTTATTGGCCAACTTTGTATAAAGATGCAAGTGATCTCGTGAAAAGGTGTGACCAATGTCAGAGAGAGGATGGTATTTCGAATAAAGATGAGATGCCTCTGAACACCATTCTAGAAGTGGATATCTTTGATGTTTGGGGTATTGATTTCATGGGCCCATTTGTAAGCTCGTGCGGAAACACCTACATTCTTGTAGCGGTTGACTATGTCTCAAAATGGGTCGAGGCCGTGGCTTTGCTCAACAATGGAGCTAGGAGTGTGGTTGAATTTCTAAAGAAGAGCATTTTTACAAGGTTTGGCACTCCTCGTGCAATTATAAGTGATGGAGGATCACATTTTTGCAATAGAGCTTTTGACACCTTGCTTGCTAAGTATTGTATCAACCACAAAGTGTCTACTCCTTATCATCCTCAGGCGAGTGGCCAGGTTAAAGTCTCTAATAGGGAAATCAGGAGCATCTTGTCTAAAACAATCAATGCCAATAGGACCGATTGGTCTAAGAAGTTGGACGATGCTCTATGGGCTTACCGAACTGCTCACAAGACTCCGATTGGTATGTCTCCGTACCGGTTGGTATTTGGGAAAGCTTGCCATTTACCGGTGGAGTTAGAGCACAAGGCCATGTGGGATTTGAAGAATTAAGCCTTGAATGGGATGTGGCTGCGAATCTCCGTGTTGAGCAACTCAATGAACTTGATGAATTCTGTTTCCATGCCTACTCTAGTTCTTCCTCGTACAAGGACAAGATGAAGTACCTTCATGATAAATATGCTCGTGGCAAGGAGTTTAAAGTAGGTGATTTGGTGCTCTTGTTCAACTCTCGGATACGGTTGTTTTCGAAAAAGCTAAAGTCAAAATAGAGCGGACCTTTTGAGGTGGTGTTTGTGACCCCGTTTGGTGCCCTTGATTTGAAAAACAAAAATGGGGAGATTTTCAGGGTTAATGGGCACAGGGTCAAGCACTACATGGGAAATTTTGATGATAGCCATGTAGTGGCACTTGTTCATTTCAAATGATTGGATGGTAACATGCGTCGTGCCGC
Organism: Nicotiana attenuata; assembly: GCF_001879085.1. Classification (NCBI taxonomy): domain Eukaryota; kingdom Viridiplantae; phylum Streptophyta; class Magnoliopsida; order Solanales; family Solanaceae; genus Nicotiana; species Nicotiana attenuata. The sequence continues at coordinate 67,980,701 of NC_031989.1, read as the reverse complement.
GACGTTAAATCAGGCGCTTCTTGGGAGGCAACCCATGTATTTTTCTTCTTGTTTTTATTTGATTTTCATTGTAGTATAGGATTTATTTTTGGACTAATTGGTTGTGAGATGTTACAGGATTGTGTTGATGCAGTGCAGGACATAGTGGAAAAAATTATTCAAGTCTCTGAAGTTTTCGATGCGGACCGCACTACACTTAGTGCAGACCGCACTGATGAAGGATGAAAATACCAGCTCTCTGAAGTTTGCCACTGCGACCGCATTACATTTTGTGCAGTCCACGGTGGACCACTGCGGCCGCATAGCATTTTGTGCGGACCGCAGTAGGTTGCCTTCTCAAACTTGGAAAAATGCTGTGTGGTGCGGACCACGGTCCATTTTGTGCGGTCCGCATTGGGTAGGTGAGATGGTCCCCAGGACTTTTTTCTATAAATAGTACCTGAGGCCCTCATTTTAAACTTTTCGACCTTTTAACTCTCAGAGCTTCAAACTTAATGTTCATCCCCTCTCTTTGCACATAACTGATTTCCAAGGCTTATTCTTCATCATAGCATCTTACTTCTGGTAATTTCATCCCTTTTCCATTGTTAATTTTATTATTTTCGTTACATTTTAGCTTTTCTTCTGTTCTTCTCATATTTTCTTTCGATTTGGTAGCTTAGGGTAGTTAATTTCTTGTTTAAGTTAGGATTACGTAGTTAAATACACTGGGCAAACACTTAGGGACCCTGCATTAGGTGTAAAATTGGACTTAAAGTCAAGATTTCATAAACCCTAAGTTAGTGCGGCAACTGGGCACTCAATGCGGACCGCAATGGAAATTGTGCGGTCCGCAGTTCCCCTGTGCGGTCTGCATTGGCATTTTGTGCGGACCGCATTGAAGGATGTTCTGAACATGTTCATTGAGGACATCGGCTGCATTGCATTTTGTGCGGTCCGCGGTGGCTCAATGCAGACCGCATTGCCATTTTATGCGGTCCGCAGAGCAATTATTCAGAGAGTGGGTAATCTTAACCCCACCTCTGTGCGGACCGCGTTAGCATTTTGTGCGGTCCGCATTGGTCCTTGTGCGGCCGCACTAAATTTTGTGCGGTCCGCAATGCATAGATTCAGAGAGTGGGTATTCTGAACCCCACCTCCGTGCGGACCGCATTGGCATTTTGTGCGGTCCGCATTGACCTCTGTGCGGCCGCACTACTTTTTGTGCGGTCCGCACTCTGCAACAATTTGATACTGTCTGCAACATTTTATTTCCTGCAACTGAGAACTTCAATGCCTTTTTTACTACTAACAAGCCTAATGGATGTTGTTTGCAGACAATGGTGAAACAAAGAGGCAAGGGTTCTAAACAAGCAGGTCGAGGAGAATCCTCCCGGGGAGGGAAACAGAAGATGTTAAGATTGACTCCCCAAGCCCGGCAAAACATTAAAAACACGAGGAAGCTTATCAAAACTGCTGATAGGGCTATTGATCAGTCGGGGAGTGAGTAAGAGCCCTCCCGGAAGGTATCTTCAGACTCCGTGCCAGAATTTATCCTTGACTGGGCAGAGAGAAACAGACTAAGAGACACTCCTCCAGCATCCCCCACTGCCCAAGCTTCAGTAAATGTATCTTCTGGGTCGTCTGAGGGCTAAACTGAAGGCAGTGGGGATGAATACTCCACCTCTCCCACAACTTCATTATCCCGAGAGGGTGCAGTAGGAGAAGAGAAGGCAGTAGCAGAAGAAGAGGTAGTACGAGAAGGGGGTGAACCTCAGGTCAGAGGTGTTGCTAGAACTAGAAAACCGGAGGTGTGGCAAGACCAGTTCGTGAGTGAGGTGGCCTACCATAAATTCTGGGAATCGTGGCGGTGAGGAAATTGATTCCAGAGAGAAGCTTTGTTGATAGAGACCTATTACCTCACACCCCAATGTGAGAAGACAATTTAGGGAGAGAATAGGCTAGGCGTACTTCTTGGGGGACTGTGTGGATGCAAACGAGAACTTGGTCAAGGAATTCTATACCAATGCTACCCACATCAAAAAGGGCACCAAAGTGACCAAGGTGCGAAATTTGAAAGTGTTGTTTGATGGAAAGTCAATAAATAACTACTTGGGTTTCGATGAGGAGGATGAGTCACTGTACTTGGCAAAGATGGAATTAGGTGAGGAGGTCCATCCTTGGTTGGAACAGTATCTGGAAATCCCAGGTACCACCCCTGATTGGCTGAATGCGGGAGTAAAAATTTTTAGAAGAAGTTTGAATTTCGAGGCCAAGGGATGGGAAACATTCGTGTCCAGCAGGTTGGACCCCACTATTCATGACAACTCCCTCCCTCTTCACCGGGCAGTGCTGGTAGCATCAATCACGGTAGGGTACCCGATTAACGTCGGGAATGTGATGTCTCGGGTGATTACACAGGTAGTAACTGAAGGTGACAAAAACTACCCCTTCCCCAGCTTCTTGACCATGTACCTCCGGGACCTAAAAGTTGAAAAGCGGCCATTCGATATCAAAGTCAAAGCAAAGGCTTCGTTCTCATGGTACAGCATGCAGGGTGATGACAACCCAAAGGCAAATCCTTCAAGGGAACAGCCACTGCTCCAACTGGTCAGTCTGAAGAGCCAGTTTTGGTGGTGGTTCCTACTCAGACTACCTCCACCTCAGCGGACATTCCCCCTGGTCCATCCACTTCAGCAGATCCAGATATACCCTTTACCCGAGCCTACCCAGTGACTGCACACCGACTGAGCCAGGCTCTTCGCAGCATCAACAACTTGATGCAGACAGCTTCATCCAAGTTGTCTGTCCTCACCATTACAGTGGCAGCTCAGTCGGTACCTCCACCTCCGCAGGTCCCACAGTCTATTGAGGATGCCCTCAAAGAGATTATGGAAAATCAGCAAAAAATCCTTGATACTCAGAAGAAGCTTACGGAAGCTGTGGATGCTCATGGAAAGCTCTCAAGGACCTTGCTAAGGAGGCCAAGAAGATGAGAAAGACGCGGGCTTCCAAGGAGTCCGTAAAGGAGTTGAGGGTTGAGGTTGACAGGTTGAAGGCAGATCATCTGCCTTTGGATTTATTATTCCAGGACCATGTGCCAGAAGCCCATCCCCAGCCAGAGCAGTCCCAGAGGCCTCCCAAGAGGAAGAGGATAATTCCCCGCGCAGATGATGCAGTCATCCAGTTGGCAGACCCACCGGAGACCTCCTCCAGTCACCCACAGGATGCAGCTCAGGAGCCTGTCCAGGTCCAGGCCGAGGTCCCAGTAGCAGAGCAGCAGGTCATAGGGAACCCGTCTGAGGTTCCTGAGCATATTAAGGACCTAAGGACCACTCAGGATCCCATGCAGACAGATGAGCCATAGGGAGTTTCTGTATCCTCTTCCCTTTATTTTGATGCTTATTTTGCTTAGTTGGCATTGAGGACAATGCCATCTTTGATTTGAGGGGGGTAGGCCCTACTTTGATTTGATATGGATGAATGTTTATATTTGACAGATTTTATGCTTTCGTTATTTTTCTTCTTATTTTTCATCCTTGGTATGTATATAATTTTGGTACTTCATTACATTTTTCGTACTTTTCACTTTGGGTCTGTATATAAAAGTATGTAATATTTTATATATTCATCCCCGTATAATATATTCAATTAAAATCCCCTCTTGTACATATTCATTCTACTTTCTACATTTTCTTTTATGTAGCTTCTTATTTATGTTCGTAGCTTCTTGTTTTGAGCATTTGCAATAAGCCTTCCGTTTTCTTAATGCCACGGTTCTTTTCAAAGGAGGAGTTTGTGTGAACCGGGTGGCTCTTCCCAATGATGGATGGCGTGAAAATGTTCTTAATTGTTTGAGTCCATTTTTCTTTTTGCTTTTAGTAGTTAGTGGTTAAGGGTGCCTCAAGCAAAGCTTCACTTGGGCCTAGCACATTTGCCTTTGATTTCATGGTCAAAAACAAATCGCTGTGTTTAGGAAGGTGAAAGTCGTGACCTTGAGACTCTTGCGTTGACCGATAATCATCAAGTGGTTTTTCGCGACCATTATGTGCTCAAATCTTATCTAAGTTTGTTGTGGGCCCTCGACTCTGTGTCTTTAGCAATCGCATAGCTTGTGTGGTGAGAAATTGCATTGCAAGTCCAAGTCCCGAGCCATTGGTCTAGAACTGCCCTGAATGTTTGTTGAGGCAAAATCCTAAGTGAATTTTGACTTGAGACATGATTATAGGCTCTCCTTGATCCAAATGATAGCTTGAACACTTCCATAGCCTACTAAGATAAAATCCCTAGTCAACCCTTTTAAGCCTTAAACCTTTTTCCTTCAAGAACCATGATACAAACCTTTACCCGTTCTAAAAGATACCCTCTCTTGGCACCCGATCTTTCCTTAGCAAATGGCAAAAGTATAAGTTTGGAGGGGGAGGGGGAGACGAGGATTGCAACAAAGTGGTAAAAAGGTACAAAATAAAGAAAAGGAAAGGAAATAAAAAAGAAAGAAAAGCAAAAAGACAAAAAGAATACTCAATGTGGAAATGAATAAAAGGGATTCAAGAAAAGCAATGAATGAAAGGTGTGGAAAATTGAGAAAGGAGAAAAGATTTGAAATGTATAAGAGAGAGTGACAGTGTGTCTCTCTAACCCCTTGAAAAAAGTGAAAAGACTCAAAAAGTCAAGTGAAATTGTGCCAAAATGAAATAAAAGAAGTGCTAAAGGGAATATGGAACCTACTTAGACCAAACATTGCCTACCCGGAACCAAAGCCTTCATTATGTCTCCATAAAAGCCCTATATGATCTCTAGTTGAATGAAGCTTACATTAGTGGTGACTCACATAAGGGGCAAGCATATGATACTTGGAGCCGGACTTGTGACTTTTCTTTTTGAGAGATGAGTTAATTTCCATCAACCTCGTTATGAGTGCCACTATTCTAAAGGTGAGGTTTGCTTGGGAAAAGCTGAGGATGTGTGAGTTTGGGTTCCACAATGACTTAAGTAATAGAAAGAGTTCTTTGATGTGTTGAGTCAACTCTTGATGCTCTTGTGTCGCACTTAATCCATGGTGTTTAAAAGAGTAAATGTTGTTAATGGTTTATTTGTATTGAGGGCAATTGTTAGTCCCAATTGATGCTAGATGAGGTCACTTTAGGATAGCTAAATTTTCTTGGATTTTCTCTTAAGGGGTGGGTCTTATTTTGTTTGCTTGAGGACAAGCAAAAGCTTAAGTTTGGGGGAGTTGATAACTAGGGAATATGATGCATTTTACACTCCTTCATGCTCAAGTTTTGATAAGAAATGTGTACAAAATAGTCTCAAAGGCTCACAAGTTGTGCTTGATTGCAGGTTTGATCAACAAGGTGACAAGATGTCCAAGATCAGCTCAAAAAAGAGTGAAACTTGCACAAGTACCAAGACAAGACAAAGCTCAGGCAAAACAGGGCCAGTGCAGCCGCACACCATTTTGTGCGGTCCGCACAAGTGAGGTTCAGAGAGACTGCTATTCGGGCAAAAAGGCAATGCGGCCGCACGAGGTTTTGTGCGGTCCGCGCTAGGATCAATGCGGCCGCACTCGATTTAGTACGGTCCGTAGAGAGAAGGTTCAGAGAGTTGACAAGTCCAAGTTTGAAGCCCAATGCGGTCCGCGCTCCATTTCATGGGGACCGCACTAGAAGCCACCGTGGCGGCACTCGATTCTGTGCGGTCCGCATTGCCCAAGTTCAGAGAGCCGTTTATTCAAGTTCAGAGCCCTAGTGCGGCCGCACGTGATTTTGTGCGGTCTGCACTAACCCCGCAGGGGTATTTTTGTCCAAGTTTTTCAGCCACTATAAATAGATCCTTTTTCCATTTTTAGGTTAAGTTTTGTATCAGATATCAAGCTGCGCTCGTGAGAACTGAAGTTTTAGCCTATTTTGGCATTTTAGCATTAATTTCTCAATAGACTCTTGTAGTTTTTTATCAGTAATTAATTATTATGTTTAATTCTTCTTCTAATTCTTCTGTTTCTTCTTTAATTATGTCTAGCTAAACCCATTAGCTAGGGTTGTGGCTCAACCCTAGTGTGGGTAATTGATGGGTGTTGCCATCTAAGGTTAGGATGATATTGGGTGTTTGCTATTTGGGTTAATTTTAGGTTTTAATTAAGAATTGGTGGTTGCAAACACTGATTCTAGCTTTGTGGGTTTAACTCTTCTTGAGAAAGAGAGTCCATGACCCCAAAATTGATCCAACAAGGAATTGGGATGGACCCATGAGAAATGGTAGTCCCAATTAACGGGTTAAATCTCGAGAGAGTAATCACCCTACTTGAACCCTAGTTGTTTGGTCTAATTAGCCTACCCAATTGGTCTCGAGAGAGTCAATTGGGCAAAATCACTCTCTCTACCGAGAGGTGTGAGAGTGGGTACAATTGTGCACGGTTATAGCATAAGCCCCAAATATATCAACTTATCCTTAGTATCATCTACCCGTTGGTTAGCCACCTAGGTAATGCTACGACCCTAGTGTCTTTCTCTATATTAATTACAACTTAGCAATATCTCCATAGCATAATTTAGCTTCAAATATTAGTCTTAAAGTAGAAGATATAAAAAATCAAAACCAAAAATGTTAGAAGTGATATTAGAAGCACAACCACAATTCTAGACTAAGCACATAATACAACTCCCCCTCTAGCTCCCTGTGGAAAATCGATCCCGATCCACTATCGGGTAAAAGCTGTTGCAACCCGATCTTCCTACCTTAGTGTAGTGTTGAGTCGGTAGCGATCAGCCGCACACCATTCTGTGTGGTCCGCACAAGTGAGGTTCAGAGAGGCTGCTACTCGGGCAAAAAGGCAATGCGGCCGCACGAGGTTTTGTGCGGTCCGCACTAGGATCAATACGGCTGCACTCGATTTAGTGCGGTCCGCAGAGAGAAGGTTAAGAGAGTTGCCAAGTACAAGTTTGAAGCCCAATGCGGTCCACGCTCCATTTCATGCGGACCGCACTAGAAGCCACCGCGGCCGCACTCGATGCTGTGTGGTCCGCATTGCCCAAGTTCAGAGAGCAGTATATTCAAGTTCATAGCCCTAGTGCGGCCGTACTTGATTTTGTGCGGTCCGCACTAACCCCGCAGGGGTATTTTTGTCCAGATTTTTCAGCTTAGTATAAATAGCTTCTTTTCCCATTTTTAGGAGATTAGATAGTTTTGTACATAGAGCTGCGCTTGTGACTTGGGTTATTTTGCTATTTCTAGTAATTTTAGCTTAATTTCACCATTGAATCTTCAAGTTCTTTTTAGTAATTAATTATTATGAGTTTATCTTCATATATTTCTTTGTTTTTCTCTCTAATTATGAGTAGCTAGACCCATCAGCTAGGGTTGTGGCTCAACCTAGTGTGGGTAATTGATGAGTCTTGAGTTTTAGGGCTTGATTGACTATGGTGTTTGATATTTGGGCTAATTTAATGTTTAATTGCTAAATTAGTGGTTGCAAACACTAGTTTGTGTTTAGTTGACTTTGGTTCTTCTTGAGAAAGAGATCCTAAGTCTCTATAATTAGTCCAATAGGGAATTGGGGCGTACTCAAGAGAATTGATAGCCCCAATTAAAGGGTTAAATCGAGAGATCGTAATACCCGACTTGAACCTTAATTGCTTGTGCAAATTTGCATACCCAATTGTTCTTGAGAAAGTCAATTCGGGAAAAATCACTCAAACTACCGAGAGGTATAGAGTGAGTAGAATCGAGCAATGGTTATATCATACTCCCCAAATGTGACAATCCAGCTTTAGACTCAAGAATCCGTCAATTGACCACCTTGGCGAAAGTCACTACCCTAGTGCCTTTTAATCATTTGAACAACTCGCAATAGTTTAATCCTAGCTTATTTTAGTTTAATTGAGCATTGTAGTTTTATAAAATTAGAATCATAATTAAAACCAAAAATGTGTAGAAGTGCAATTTGGAGCAAATACACAACTCCACTTTAGATAGACACCCAACTCCAATATCTAGCTCCTTGTGAAAATCGATCCCGACCCTAAATCGGGAAAAGCTACTTCCACCTCTCAGGCTACTCAATAGTAGTGCAGGGTTGGACTTGATCACGAGTCACCTCCAAAATATTCACAACACACAATGTCCGGGATTTCATACCCTCAGGACCAGATTTACAACTGTTACTTACCTTACTCCGAGCAAAATCATACTCCGCGATGCCTTTGCCTCTCGAATCGTCCTCCAAACATCCTGAATCTAGCCAAAAGTAATATAACACAATCAATATATACCAAGGAACCAATTCCACAAGAAAAACTACTAAATTGGACTCACATCCCGTAATTGGCTCAAACCCGGCCCCCGGGCCCCGTATCGAAATCTGACAAAAGTCACAAAACTAGAAAGCCCATTCACTCACGAGTCTAACCATACTAATTTCATCAAAATCCGACATCATTTGCTCCTCCAAATCCCCAAAAGTCACTCTCCAATTACCAAGCCCTAACCTCCCAAATTTCACCTCAAAAACTCACCAACTAGGTGTAAAACCACTCCGGACCCGAACCAACTGACCCGGTAAGACTTAATACAGTTGTAGAACACAAAAGAAGCAAGAAATGGGGGGGGGGGGGGGCTATAACTCTCAAAACGATCAGCCGGGTTATGCTCCCGCTTGATTATGTTTCAATGTTATAATATGGTTAAATATTTAATTCTATATGCAATCCATCCAGTATTTCATGTTTTTATGCTCCCGCTTGATTATGTTTCAATGTTATTATTTTGCTGAGTAGCTAACAATGGAATACTATCTATGAATCTATAGTTGAACTCGAAAGTGGGAACTTTGGATTGCATATAGAATTAAATAGAGCAAGTTCTTGAACCTGGGCATCGGGGAACGGATTCGCGGTTAGGATAGACATATACCTAATTGCTTGTTTGGTTGAAATACAGGATTTATAAATGCATTCTTGTTAATTTTAATTCCATAGACATACAGGCATTAAGTTAACTTGAATAGGCGAGTAAGAACTCGACAGATTCTTATGAGCAATATTAACCCTGTCAATCAACAACCCAGATAAATCAATTAGTTATTTTAAGCCAAGAACGCAACATGATTGTTAACTAGCCCGTGACCCTGGAATATTCTCCTCTACTGATTGTCATTCGAAATTGCTATTTGTTTGGTTGATTATTTTAGTTAGTTTATTAATTGATATTTTAGGTAGTAAATTAATAACGAATATCCTTTGTGAAAAATCTCTTGGATCGATAAGTTAATTGAGTTTAAATCAGTCAATAGTTAATCACAAGTCTTCGTGGGAACGATACTCTACTAACTACTTTATTACTTGATGATCACGTGCACTTGCGTGAGTGTTTTTGTCGCAACAAGTTTTTGGCGCCGTTGCCGGGGACTTAGAAATTAGCTACTTGACTAAGTTAAGCTTTTATTAGTTATTTGTTCAAGCTTTAATTTTCAGTTTACCTTGTTTGTGTTAACACGGGCTCTTCTCTTGAATGCGGAGGAGTAGAAGCGCAAACAATCTACTTCCTCTTGATCCTGAGATTGAACGAACACTTCACAGAGTTAGGAGGGAAGTAGACGCAAGAACCAGAATTGAAAGAGAGTTGGACATAGTAGTCCAACCACAACCAATAGAGATGGCAGGGAATTAGGAACGCGCGGTGATTGAAGCCGCAAGGCCCAGTCTTGCTAACATGACTCAGGCTATTGTGAAGCCTGATATCACAGGGCACTTTGAACTCAAAAAATACATGGTGCAGCTGATCCCGTCCACAGGGCAATATGTGGGTCTGCCTAGTGAAGACCCGCAGAGGCACATTCAGAATTTCTTGGAAATTACGGACACTTACAATTATCAGAATGTTTCCAAGGACTATGTCAGGCTGACACTGTTCCCCTTTTCACTGCTTGGGGATGCTAAGGAGTGGCTGCAGAAGGAACCCGCAAACTCAATCCGCACTTGGGATGATCTAGCAAGGAAATTCTTAATCAAGTTTTTCCCCACTAAGAAAACAAAGATATTGAGGAGTCAAATTCTTGGGTTCGAACAACGAGCTGGAGAGACACTTCGTCAAGCATGGGAAAGGTACAAGAAGATGCTCAAAGAATGTCCACATCATAGTCAAACTGACGAGGTATTAGGTCACACTTTTGTGGATGGGTTAGATGATGCATCAAAGATGAATCTTGATTCAGCTTGTGGGGGTAGTTGCATGGCCAGACCGTACTGTGAAATCCAAATATTGCTTAATAACTTCACTGCTAATGATCATAATTGGCAAGGTGAGGGTGATTCACAAAAGGCAATTAAGCAAAAATCAGCTGGATTACTTGAGCTCGACGACTTGTCAGCCATGAGAGCCGATATTGCAAAGTTGGCCAATCAGATGACTAGGATGACAATGCAGCAACCACAAACAATGCAACATGTACAACAAATGGCTATTTGCTGCGAATTATGTGGTGACAATCATATGAGTGACATGTGCCCCACGAATCCTGAATCCATATACTATGTGGGGAAGCAGAACAGAGGTCTACCGAATCAGCATGCACAATGCGGGAATTCTTACAATCCAAATTGGAAGAATCATCCCAACTTCTCATGGGGTGGAAATCAGCCGAATCAGAATCATTATAGACCACAAGGAAATTTCAATCCACCTCAGAAGCCACCCCAACAAATGGAAGAGAGTACAAATGATTTGCTAAAGAAGTTGTTGCTTGACAGTCAGCAGCTCAGAACCGATTTCAAAAATCTTGAAAGGCAGATGGGGCAGTTGGCAACGAATCAAAGCACCAGACCTGCAGGCGCTCTCCCCAGTGATACAAAAAAGAATCCTCAAGTGAATGCAGTTACACTCAGAAATGGGAGAGAGCTGGAGGAAGTGCCAAAGAAAAGAAAAGACAAGGCCACACCCAAGGGGGAGTTGATACCTAAGGAAACGCATGAATCAAAGAATACTGATACAATTCCAGAGCCAGTGGAGGCTACATGGCCACCACCACCTTTCCCCCAGAGATTGCATAAAAAGAATGATGATCGCATGTTCAACAAATTTCTCTCCATGATGAGCCAGGTACAATTAAATATTCCACTCGTTGATGTACTACGTGAAATTCCAAAGTATGCTAAGTACATAAAAGATATAGTGGCTCACAAGAGAAGATTGACTGAATTTGAGACAGTTGCACTTACTGAGGAGTGCACCTCAAGGGTCCAGAACAAGTTTCCTCAAAAGCTTAAGGATCCTGGCAGTTTCACCATTCCTGTGCGCATTGGTAATATTGATGTGGGTCGTGCTCTTTGCGATTTGGGGGCGAGTATAAATCTGATGCCCTTATCTTTGTTCAAGCAATTGGGCCTGGGAGCTCCAAGGCCAACTACTGTGATGTTGCAGCTGGCTGATAGATCAATAGCACACCCCGAGGGCGTGATTGAAGATGTGTTGCTGCAAATTGGAAAATTTATCTTCCCAGCTGACTTCGTTATCCTGGATTATGAAGCTGACGAACTGGTCCCAATCATATTGGGGCGACCTCTCTTGGCTACTGGTGATGCAATTATTAAAGTGAGAGAGGGAAAAATGATTTTGAGGGTGGATGATGAGGAAGCAGTCTTTAATGTATACAAATCAATCCAACTTCCCCGCCACTATGAGGAGCTCTCAATGATATCTGTTGTTGAGGCTGATGAGAAAATTCTTGACACGAGTGTATATCTAGACGACTCTCTAGAGAAAGCACTTATGTTATTCAATAGCATGGGAAACGATGAGGAGGTTGAGGAGATGATGCACATCCTGAATACATCCTGTGCTTACATGTAGGGGATACACCCCTTTGAGCCCTTGAATAGGCCAGATGGGCCTCCCCCAAAACCGTCAAGTGAGGTGGCTCCAAAATTGGAGCTTAAACCTTTACCCCCTCACCTTCAATATGCTTATTTGGGTGACTCTGACACTTTACCTGTTATTGTTTCTTCTGAATTGTCTAAATTGCAGGAAGAGAAGCTGTTGAGGGTGCTACGTGAGCACAAGCGAGCACTTGGGTGGACAATGTCTGACATTAAAGGCATTAGTCCAACTTTTTGCATTCATAAAATCCTCATGGAGGACGGACACAAGCCAAGTGTAGAGCAACAATGCCGACTAAATCCAATCATGAAAGAAGTGGTAAGAAAAGAAGTGATTAAGTGGCTTGACGCAGGTATTGCATTTCCAATCTCAGATAGCAAATGGGTAAGCCCCGTTCAATGTGTACCTAAGAAGGGGGGATGACTGTGGTTGTTAATGAAAATAATGATTTGATTCCCACAAGAACTGTCACTGGGTGGAGGATCTGTATAGATTATAGGAAATTGAATAATGCCACCCGAAAGGACCACTTCCCTCTCCCCTTTATTGACCAAATGCTTGATAGATTAGCTGGCTAGGAATATTACTGTTTCTTAGATGGTTACTCCGGGTATAATCAGATTGCTATAGCCCTAGAGGACCAAGAGAAAACCACATTTACGTGTCCATATGGCACGTATGCGTTCAAGAGAATGCCCTTTGGTCTCTGTAATGCACCTGCGACTTTTCAAAGGTGTATGATGGCTATTTTTACTGATATGGTTGAAAGATTTGTAGAAGTGTTCATGGATGATTTTTCTGTGTTTGGGTGCTCTTTTGATAACTGTTTAATGAATCTGGATAAAGTACTTGCTAGATGTGAAGAGATGAACCTGGTGCTAAACTGGGAAAAGTGCCACTTCATGGTACGTGAAGGTATAGTATTGGGGCACAAGGTGTCTAAAAATGGTTTGCAGGTGGACAAAGCAAAGGTGGAAGCAATTGAAAAATTTCCCCCACCAACGTCTGTCAAAGGCATTCGCAGTTTCTTGGGCCATGCAGGTTTTTATCGTCGTTTCATTAAAGATTTTTCGAAAATTTCCTCTCCCTTGTGCAGGTTGCTTGAGAAAGATGTCTCCTTCAAGTTCGATGATGCCCGTCTGAAAGCATTTGAGGAGCTTAAGGAAAGACTAGTGACTGCACCAATTATCATAACCCCGGATTGGGAGCAACCCTTTGAGTTGATGTGTGATGCGAGTGACATAGCTATTGGAGCTGTTTTGGGAAATAAAATCTTTCACTCCATCTACTATGCGAGCAAAACTCTCAATCCAGCCCAGATGAACTACACAGTTACTGAAAAGGAGTTGCTTGCAGTGGTGTGGGCGTTTGACAAGTTCAGATCATATTTAGTGGGGACCAAAGTCATCGTCTACACAGATCATTTAGCTATCAGATATTTGTTTGAGAAGAAAGACGCCAAGCCGAGACTGATTCGTTGGGTCCTTCTCCTGCAAGAGTTTGACTTAGAAATCCGAGATCGAAAAGGAACAGAGAACCAAGTGGCTGATCACTTGTCCAGATTAGAAAATCGGAGCCATGTAGCTAAAGGTGGGTCTATCAAAGAAACATTTTCTGATGAGCAGTTATTGGCAATCACCTCAAGTGAAGCCCCATGGTATGCAGATTATGTGAATTTTATTGCAAGTGGGGTGACACCACCAGAACTGACACCTGATACTAGAATAAATTCCTACATGATGTGAGGCTCTACATGTGGGATGAGCCATTCTTATATCGGCTATGCGCAGACCAGTTGGTGCGAAAATGTGTTCCTGAGGAAGAGATGAATGCAATGTTGCATGCCTGTCACGCATCACCATACGGAGGACATCACGGTGGAGATAGAACCGCCCAGAAAGTTCTACAATCAGGTTTCTATTGGCCAAAATTGTTTAAGGATGCACATGCCTTTGTTAAAATGTGTGACAGATACCAAAGAACCAGAACGATCACCAAGAGGCATGAGATGCCTTTGCAGAATATACTAGCAGTAGAGCTTTTTGATATTTGGGGGATCGACTTCATGGGACCTTTCCCATACTCCAATGGGCACAGGTACATCTTGGTGGCAGTGGACTACGTGTCTAAGTGGGTGGAGGCCATTGCTCTTCCCACTAATGACGCAAAGGTAGTGGTGAGTTTTGTAAAGAAGCATATCTTCACATGCTTTGGAACTCCACGAGTGTTGATAAGTGACGGAAGATCGCACTTCTGCAACAAATTATTGAATAATATCCTTGCAAAATATGGAATCAAGCACAGGGTTTCCACAACCTATCATCCCCAAACGAGTGGTCAAGTGGAAGTGTCAAACAGAGAGGTGAAGCAGATTCTAGAGAAAACAGTGAATGGAAATAGAAAGGACTGGGCTGGAAATCTCGACGACGCATTGTGGGCATATCGAACTGCATACAAAACTCCCATAGGCGCTTCTCCGTATAAATTAGTTTATGGGAAGGCATGTCACTTGCCCGTCGAGCTTGAACACAAAGCCTATTGGGCAATTAAAAAGCTGAACATGGATATGGATTTAGCTGGAGAGAAGAGGTTGCTGCAACTCAACGAGCTTGATGAGTTTCGATTGCACGCATATGAGAATGCCAAGTTGTGTAAAGAGAAGACTAAAAGATGGCATGACAAGCACATCCAACATCGAGAGTTTGAACCGGGGCAAGAAGTTCTTTTAATCAATTCGAGGTTGAAGCTTTTTCCTGGAAAGCTAAAGTCTCGTTGGTCAGGCCCTTTCGTTGTGGTGAGTGTGAAGCCTCATGGAGCTGTGGAGTTGCGGGATATGAGCTCAAATGGTACCTTCTTGGTAAATGGCCAGCGCATAAAACATTATTGGGGTGGTGACATTGCACGTCACAAGACCTCGATGGACCTGTCGGATGCTTGAAAATGTGTTGCGTCGTGCCGCAACGTTAAAATAGGCCCTGGATGGGAGGCAACCCATTGAATTGTTGTAAACGTCGTGCCACGACAAACTAAGGTGCTGGTTGGGAGGCAACCCAATGATAGTTGTAGTGTTATTTGTGAGTTTTATAGCATGCTAACCAACGCAGGTGACAAAGGGGCACGCAAAAAGACCATCGACCATGGTGAACACAGGTGAAAAAAGTGGAAAAACATGTTGCCCAGTAGCGCGATCGCGCTACAGTTCGCGCTAAAGCTCGCGCTAACTGGGTAACATTCTGCCTAAGTTGCACAAAATAAGTGTGAACGCGCTAGGCTTCGCGCTATTAGCTCGATTGCGCTACAGTTCGCGCTAAAGCTCGCGCTAAAAGTGTAACATTCTGCCTGGACTAGCGCGATCGCGCTAGCTTCGCGCTAGTCCTGCCCCAGAAATCATTGGGTTGGATCGTTTTAAAGTTTTTTTTTATTTATTTTTATTTTTCCTTTTTCTTATTTAGTCTAACTTAATCCCCCCCCCCCAGTCTATTTCCCCACCGCATAACTCCTCCCCAAAACTCACACAGCCCTCTTCCCAAACCACTTCCCCCATCTCCTAATTCTCACGATTCCCTTCCCCCCAGTCTCACGATCTCACTTCCTCCACCAGGCTCACACACACGTTCTTCTCTCTACTCACCACCATCCACACCACAGGTATGAGCCCTAGTTGCAATTTCTTCTCTTTTTCTCTTCTTAATTTTTTTTTTAGATTTTTGGTTGTAGTCCAATGTGTTTGTGTAGTAGTTGTTCTTTGCTTTTTATGTGGAGGAATTGGAAAAATATGCTGTTGTGTTGGTGTGTGGTAAGTGTGGGGTGGGTGGTACTTGATTTGTGCTATTGATGAGATTTTGTGGTGGACTCATGTTATAAAACACTTAAAAAGGGTTGTGCAGGCCTAATGCCCACAAGGTGTTTGTGGAAAGGCCTCAATGACCTTTACTATGTAGTTGTGACCACTCACGCGGGCAAAGTCTGAGTAACCGCAGTGTGTCACATCTTTGTGTTCAACCTTGCTAATGTAGCCCTGTTTTTCAGGTATTATGGCGCCATCGCACAAACGCCGCTCCATAGGTCCATCATCAAGCAGCCAAGCCGACGCACCCAGGACACAGGGGCAGCCCCTGCACACCCCTTTGACAGTAACAAATTTGTCTCAGCCGCGGCTCAAGGCCGCTTTGCGGAGAAGGCCACTAAACAGCCGATTCCGGAGAGGGGAATTGATATGAATTCACTCCAGCAGAAATGCCCTCACATGTACACGGAGCTGCTAAGGCGGGGGCTGCAGACCTTCATCAATGAGCCAGGGGAGGCCAATGCAATGGTTGTGCGGGAGTTTTACGCTAATCTGCCTGAGCATGACAACAGTGTAGTCACAGTGCGCCGCAAGGCGGTAAATGCCTCTATTGAGGCAATACGGATGGCATACCATTTGCCCCCTCCCGTGCCTGAGCATGATGACTTCTATGAGTATGGCCGAAACCCAACAGACGCAAAGTGGGAGCGATTCTTTAATGCGATTTGCGTACCCAGAAAAGAGGTGCAATGGATGCAATACGGTGAGAAGTTTCACTCCTCAGCTTTATCCCCTGAGGCAAAGAGCTGGTTGTATGTGGTTAACAGCCGTCTCATTCTGTCCAAAAACACCACGAAGGTAAATGCACCCCGAGCCGCTTTGATTTGGTGTTTCATCAAGGGTCTGGACTTCGATATAGCCAAAGTGATGCATGACGAAATGTTCGTTCGCTGCCCAGTGAGAAGGTATGGGTTCTTTTTCCCCTCTCTAGTGACTCAACTTTGCAGGCAAGCTCGGGTGCCCGAGAATCTCCGTGTGGATGGGCTAGTATGAAATGGCCACAAGGTCCGACCCGATAAGGGCACCACGGCGACAGAGCCAGCAACATCAGGTGGAGTGGATGAGAGTGTCTCTAATGACTCGGAGGAAGGGGTGGCCGATCAGATGAATGTGGAGGGCGAAACACAGGCCCATAAGCCGAACGCAGCAGCTACAGCACCGTCCGGAGCAGCCTCATCTTCAGGAACTGCCAGAATATATCGTTTTGCCGCGTTGGAGTAGGAGGTGGCAGGGTTGCGCTCCTCCGTGACTGAGTGGGGTACTCGTGTAGACGCAGTGGCTACCCAGCAAACGAAGTCTGAGAAGAAATTTTTGGGCTGGCTGAGAGCTTTGGGTCGGGCGTGCCATGTGAACCCCGACACGGTCTCCGACCAGGATTGAGCCTTCAGGGAAGTTCCTTTACCTCACTAGTACTTCAATTTTTATGCCATGGGGACATGTCTTCATATTAAGTCTGGGGTGGGGGATACTTCATTATATGTATGTAATTGTATCAATCGTATGTATGCATGTTTCATTAGTTTAAACTAGGTAAGTAGCTTGTCCCGACGACGGATCTCTTTTGGCGGGGTTCGTGAGGGACTAAGCCGATCAACGAGAAAAAAAAAGAAAAAGAAAAAAAATGGAAAATATGAAGACTCTTCCTGATGACGGATCCTTTGGACAATTTTCTTGAGGGAAGTTCGTCTAGAAAAATACCAAAAAGATTTTTTTTTAGGTAGTGTAGTAGCTCCCCCTTGGTTTTTCTTTAGGCCACTGTTCTTTTCCAAGGGTTTAAACTTGAACCGGGTATAGGTAGTTTTTTTTTAGTATTTTATTTCCTTTTTAATTTTTAGATTAGGCTTAATGGGCTACGAGCTAAAATCAAAAGAGAACCCTTAGCGTTGATACACCTGAACATAATAAACACTAGAGTGTAACGCTTAGTCTTATTGGTTGAATCTCACTAAAGTGCCTTAAATTATATGTTTGTCACTGACTTGAATACTCATAATGGAGTGTCTCGATGAGTTAATCTGGAATGAGTCATATGCCATGTGTGGTGAGGTTTTTGTGTAGTCCATGTGTTGTACTTGTGTCTAGAACTTGCCCGGTATGTGAGTCGAAGCAAAATTTTAGGTGATGCTCGGTTTGAAAAAGGATTTTAGGCTTTCTTTGACCTTTTTGAGCTTAATTGATTACCACAGATAAATATATCCCTAGTTACCCCTTTTGAGCCTATAGACTTTTATTTGGCACCCACATTACAAGCCTATACCCTTTTTGTTCTTAATTGATATTGTCTTGATCCCTTTTCCTCTTAAAGCACTTTAATCGTGAGATGAGCGCTAAAAGAAGTAAGAAGGAACTATGTGTGGGGTGACTTTTGAGTGGAACCAATAAAAGGAAGAAAGGTGCACTTGTTTTGTAAAATAATACACCATTAGCGGAAATCAAAAAAAAAAATTAGAGATGAATACATTGTTGTCTTGTTCTTGGTAGTGAGGTATGAAATTAATGTAGTTATTAAAGAAGAAGGGAGCATTTTCGGGGTGATATTGTTTGTGAAAGTGAAATGGATTGAAGAATTTGCGCTTAAGTTGATTATGTGGTGTGTTAAAGTGCTTAGGAGGGTTAGTCACTATTCCTAAATATATCCTACCCGTCCCTTAGCCCACATTACAACCATGAAAAAGTCTTAATTGATTTTAGATCGAGCGAGCCTACATTAGTAGAGATTTACATTAAGGGAAAGCTTATGGTACCAATTGCATGCATGTGACTTCTTTTGTGAGTGTGAGCGATTTTCTTTGATATATGTGAGCATGAAATTCGAATGTGTGGATTGATTCTACTTTCTTTGCTGTGATTGTGAGGGCATGTGATTCGTGAAGGAAAAGCAAGTCTTGACTTCTATGTAGAGTACTTTGAGAAAGTGTGAATATTGCTTGGCACTTGAGAGTCGACTTTTGAGGCTGAGATTGTTCACTACTAGGCATAGCATATGTGAATTGTTCTGGGTGTAAGGCGTTAAGGGAAATTGTTAAGTGGAACCTCTAGAGAGTATAGTTTGATTGCTGGAGGACGAGCAATGAATTAAGTGTGGGGTGTTGATAATAGGCTAGGTCTAGGTGATTTGGCGATTGTTTATGCTCCCGCTTGATTATGTTTCAATGTCATAATATGGTTAAATGACGAAAAATGGGCTCTAATTGTGAATTTTACACATTGCAGGATGGTGAGCCTATATGATGCCTTAAAGTTGTGATTGGAGCTACATTGGAGCAAGAAAGACCCCTCGGAGCTGAGTGCGCCCAAAGACTAGACAAAGAATTGAAGAAAAAATGGCCTGAACTAGCGCGAGCTCTAGCGCGGGCAGTAGCGCGATCGCGCTAGTCCAGAAGCGGGAGGCAGAATGTCAGGAGACTAGCGCGAGCATTAGCGCGTTCGCGCTAGTCCCAGTTCCGAAAAAGATTTTTTAGGGGCAAAATTGGAAATCTGGAGGAAATTTCACTTAACCTATATAAAGTCAAGGTCGCCCAAGGATTAGATATCAAGGTTTTCATAGTTTAGTGCAAGAAGCATAGAGGCAAGAGGCAAGGAGGAAAATCAAACATCAAGTTCTTCTTTTCTTCTTCTTGTCTTTACGTTTTGAATGAAATTAAATATTATTGAGATGAACACTGCTATGAGTGGCTAAAACTTATTGTTCTAGGGTCATGGGTGAAACATGATTGTTGTTGTTCAGTGTTTAATTTAGCAAAGTTGGTTTAATCATATTGGGTTGTTTATTTAATTCTGTTCTCAATTATTTTGCTGAGTAGCTAACAGTGGAATACTATCTACGAATCTATAGTTGAACTCGAAAGTGGGAACTTTGGATTGCATATAGAATTAAATAGAGCAAGTTCTTGAACCTGGGAATTGGGGAACAGATTCGCGGTTAGGATAGACCTATACCTAATTGCCTTGTTTGGTTGAAATACAGGATTTATAAATGCATTCTTGTTAATTTTAATTCCATAGACATACAGGCATTAAGTTAACTTGAATAGGCGAGTAAGAACTCGACAGATTCTTATGAGCAATATTAACCCTGTCAATCAACAACCCAGATAAATCAATTAGTTATTTTAAGCAAAGAACGCAACATGATTGTTAACTAGCCCGTGACCCTGGAATATTCTCCTCTAGTGATTGTCATTCGAAATTGCTATTTGTTTGGTTGATTATTTTAGTTAGTTTATTAATTGATATTTTAGGTAGTAAATTAAAGACAAATATCCTTCGTGAAAAATCTCTTGGATCGATAAGTTAATTGAGTTTAAATCAGTCAATAGTTAATCACAACTCTTCGTGGGATCGATACTCTACTCACTACTTTATTACTTGATGATCACGTGCACTTGCGTGAGTGTTTTGGTCGCAACAATAGGCCACCTCCCCAATCCTCCGAAGCACCTCAAAAGGCCCAATGAACCGAGGGCTCAGCTTGCCCTTCCTACCTAATCTCATAACACCCTTCATGGGTGAAACCTGCAGAAGAACCTTCTCCCCAACCATATAAAACACATCACAGACCTTTCTGTCAGCGTAACTTTTTTGTATTGACTATGTTGTGCGAAGCTGCTCCTGAATCACTTTCACCTTATCCAAAGCATCCTGAACCAAGTCTGTACCCAAAAGCCTAGCCTCACCCGGCTCAAACCAACCCACTAGAGATCTACACTGCCTCACATATAAAGCCACATACGGAGCTATCTAAATGTTTGAATGATAACTGTTGTTGTAGGAAAACTCCACGAGTGGTAGAAACTGGTCCCATGAACTACCAAAATCAATGACACACGCACGCAACATGTCCTCCAATATCTGAATAGTGCACTCGGACTGTTCGTCCGTCTGAGGATAAAATGTTGTGCTCAACTCAACTTGAGTACCCAACTCTTGCTGCATAGCTCTCCAAAACTGCGATGTAAACTACGTGCCTATGTCTGAATTGATGGAAACTGGCACACCGTGAAGGCAAACAATCTCTCTGATATAAATATCCGCCAACTGTCTGAAAAATAGGCAGTACTCACAGGAATGAAGTGCACGGACTTGGTCAGCCGATCCACAATCACCCAAATAGCATTGAACCTCCTCGAAGTACGTGGGAGCCCAGCTATGAAGTCCTTGGTAATTCGCTCCCACTTCCACTCTGGAATCTCTATTTGCTGAAGCAAGCCACCCGACCTCTGATGCTCATATTTCACCTGCTGACAGTTGAGACACCAAGCTACAAACCCAACTATATCTTTCTTCATTCTCCTCCACCAATAGTGTTGTCTCAAATCCTGATACATCTTCGCGGCACCCGGATGGATGGAATACCCCGAACTATGGGCCTCCTCTAGAATCAACTCCCATAGCCCATCCACATTGGGCACACATATCTGACCCTGCATTCTTAATTCCCCGTCATCACTAATAGTCACATCTCTGGCATCATCATGCAGAACCCTATCCTTGAGGACAAGCAAATAAGAATCATCATACTGGCGCTCTCTGATACGATCAAACAAGGAAGACCGAGAAATCACACAAGCTAGGACCCTACTGGGCTCCAAAATATCCAATCTCACAAATCGATTGGCCAAATCCCGAACATCAACCGCAAGAGGTCTCTCCCCAACAATAATATATGCAAGACTGCCCAAACTCACCCCTTCCTACTCAAGGCATCGACCACCACATTGGCCTTTCCCGGATGATACAAAATAGTAACATCATAGTCCTTTAGTAGCTCCAACCATCTCCGCTGCCTCAAATTGAGATCCTTTTGCTTGAACAAGTGCTGGAGGCTACGATGATCGGTAAACACCTCACAAGACACACCATAGAGATAATGCCTCCAAATCTTCAATGCGTAAACAATGGCAGCCAACTCCAAATCATGAACAAGGTAGTTCTTCTAATGGGGCTTCAACTAATGAGAAGCATAAGCAATCACTCTACCCTTTTGCATCAAAATGCATCCAATACCGATCCGAAAAGTATCACAATATACTGGATATGAACCAGAAGCTGATGGCAGAACTAACATTGGAGCTGTGGTCAGGGCAGTCTTGAGCTTCTGAATGCTCGCCTCACACTCATCCAACCACCTGAAAGGAGCACCCTTTTGGGCCAACTCTGGACCGCCTCTATCTTCTTCGGATCAACTTGAATACACTCACTGGACACCCCGTGCCCCAAAAATGCCACTGAACTGGGCCAAAACTCACACTTGGAGAACTTAGCATAGAGCTTCTCCTCCCTCAACCGCTGCAACACAATCCGCAAATGCTGGGCATGCTCCTCCTGGTTATGGGAGTACAACAAGATATCATCAATGAATACAATAACAAACAAGCGAGATAAGGCTGGAACACACTGTTTATCAAATGCATGAACGCTGTTGGAGCATTCGTCAGCCCAAAAGACATCACAGCAAACTCATAATGATCGTATCGGGTGCTAAAAGCTGCCTTAAGAATATCCGAGTCCCTAATCTTCAACTGGTGATACCCTGACCTGACATCAATCTCGGAGAACACCCTCGCTCCCTGAAGCTGGTCGAATAGATCATCAATGCGTGGAAAAGGATACTTGTTCTTGATTGTGACTTTGTTCAACTGCCTATAATCAATGCACATTCTCATAGTGCCATCCTTCAACTTCACAAATAGACAGGTGCACCCCAAGGTGACACACTAGGCCTAATAAACCCCTTCTCAAGGAGCTCCTGAAGTTGCTCCTTCAACTCCTTCAACTCAATCGGTGTCATACAGCACGGTGGAATAGAAATAGGCTGAGTGCCCGACATAAAATCAATACCGAAGTCAATATCCCTGTCCGGCGGCATGCCGGACAGGTCTGCAGGAAACACATCTGGAAAATCCCTCACCATCGGAGCAGAATCAATAGTAGGGGCCTCTGCACTGACATCTCTCACAAAAGCCAAATAGGATAAACAACCCTTCCCAACCATCCGCTGGGCTTTCAGGTATGAAATCACTCTACTGGAGACATAATCTAATGAACCTCGCCACTCAATCCGAGGCAACCCCAGCATCGTCAATGTTACAGTCTTAGCGTGGCAGTCTAAAATAGCATGATAGGGAGACAACCAATACATACCCAATATCACATCAAAATCAACCATACTAAGTAGTAGAAGATCCACTCTAGTCTCCAATCCCCCAATGGTCGCTACACACGGCCTATACACACAATCCACAATAATAGTATCGCCCACCGGAGTAGATACATAAACAGATGAAGCTAAAGACTCACGGGGCATATCCAGATAATGAGCAAAATACGGGGATACATATGAATAGGAGGAAACATGGTCAAATAATATTAAGGCATCTCGGTGACATACTGAGACAATACATGTGATCACTATGTCTGAAGCAATGGCATCTGGTGCGCCAGGAAGAGCATAGAAACGGGCCTGACCTCCACCTGATCGGCCTCCCCCTCTTGGGCGACCCCTAGCTGACTGAGCTCCACCCCGAGCTGACTGGGCGAGTTGTGATGTAACTGGTGCTGAAGATGCAGCCCGACCCCTTTGCTGCGCTGGACCTCCCTAACGACGAGGACACTGCCTCCACATATGCCCAAACTCCCCACACTCAAAACAACTCCCTGGTGCTGGTGGTGGGGACTGAAGGGAGCCCCGAGCACCGGGATAACTGGTAGAAGAACCTCCCATAGATGAGCCGTGAATCGATGGAGCACGGAACAAACTCTGAGGTGGAAGGGCACTGAGAGATGAGTGACCCTGCTGAGAACTATGAAAACCATGGCCAGATGATGCACCACGGTGGGCTGAACGAGCCGCCTGGGCATGCCTAAAGGGATGGGCCCTGCTGTGGTGAAACTAACCTACAGAAAGAACACCCCCAAAACTACCGGATCCACGAGGCCTCTTGGGCTCCCTCTCTACTCGCTCCTGGCGGTGAATCGACTCTATATCCCGAGCAACGTCAACAACCTCCTCAAAAGAAGCACAGGACACCCTCTCCCTTGTCATAAGAATCTGCAGCTGATATGTGAGGCCATCAAGGAACCTCCTGATCCTCTTCCTATCTGTGGGAACCAAACAAATGGCAAGACGGACCAACTTAGAAAATCTCATCTCGTACTACGCCACCGTCATATCATCTTGACGCAACTGCTCAAACTGTCTACACAGCTCCTCTATGCGGGACTGAGGCACATACTTCTCCAGGAAGAGAACGGAGAATTGCTGCCATGTAAGGGGTGCTACACCAACAGGCCTACGACGTACATAAGCCACCCACCAAGTGAAGGCAGCTCCATAGAACTGAAAGGTAGTGAACGAGATCCCACTGGTCTCCACAATACCTGTTGTGCAGAGAATCCTCTAATACTTATCCGAGAAACCCTGCGCATCCTCGACCTCTGCACCACTGAAAGTCGAAGGCTGAAGTCTACCATACCTCTCCAATCTACGTTGGTCATCATCAGGCATGACAAGAACCATATAGTCCTGAGCAGGTGCAACCGGCTGGGCTGGTGGTGCTCCCGGTGTCTGAAGTCCCTGAACAACCTGCTCGGGTATGCGGGCGACGGGAGTCTGAGTGCCTCCCCCGGCCTAGGAAGTGGCTGTTGTAGTATCAACAGAGACCGCCTGAGTAAGAATAGTGCACCCGGTCTGAATCTGAGTACAGCCTCTCGAAGGTAAGTACAGACGTCTCCGTACCGATCTGCAAGACTCTACTAAACCTGCTCATGACTCGTGAGACCTATGTAACCTAGGCTCTACCAACTTGTCACGACCCAAAACACGACCCGCGTGATAGCGCTTATCAATAATACTAGGCCAGCCGACATTACCAAAATGATTTCAACAAAAAATTAATCAAGACTCTTAAAAATAGTTGAAATCTTTACCATAAAACGGGGTGAACCCCAAAACATAAGTGCGAAAATAAAGCCCGACATCGGGGTATCACTATTCATGAGCATCTAACATAACCGATCCGAGACTAACATAGTCTGGAATAAAAAATACAGAAACATAAGGAAAGATATGGAAGAAGAAAGCAGGGCCGCAAATGCCGGCTGCTACCTCGCGATCTCCAATGACCAGCTACGAGTACTATCAACAACCTCCACGTAGAACAACTCCTGGATCTGCACACGAGGTGCAAGGAGTAACGTGAGTACACCAACTCAGTAAGTAACAATAATAAATAAGGAACTAAAGATAGTGACCAGCTACGCAGTTTTAGTTCATTTTCAATAATTTCAAAAAGGAAAATAGTCATACTTCCCAAGTTCGGATAATTCAAGTCAAATCAATTTATTTAGTCAAGTTCAAGGAAAACCAGATAAGAATATCTTTCAACAATTATCAAAACATGGATAACAAGCAACTGGGTGCATCAATAATGGAATCAGATACAACCACTCAGACAATCATCGCTCAGTCTTCCCATTCACTCCAACCTCACAATCACTCTTACCTCACAATCACTCATTCCTCACAATCACTCAGCACTGGCACTCGGCACTCGCGCTAAGTAGGTACCTACACTCACTGGCGGTGTGCAGACTCCAGAGGGGCTCCTTCAGCCTGAGCGCTATATCAAGCCAATCATGGCGTAAATCAATCAGGCCTCGGCCTCACTCAAGCATAAATGAATAAAACATGTTGTGGCGTGCAGCCCGATCCCATAAATATCATCACCATTAGGTCCTCGGCCTCATTCAATCATCAATCGCTCAAGTCTCTAGGGCTCTCAGATATCAGGAAAATCAGCCCAAACAGTAATAACACGATGCATCAAACATAATAATAGAGACGGAGATATGATATGCTAGTAAAAACTGTGACTGGGTACAAATAGCATTTAAAAGGCAATTCGATATTTAACACGGCCCCTACGGGACCCAACAGTGCCAACATATAGTCTAAACATAATTTTTAACGTTATTTACAGTCAATCTTTCATAACACATAGAGAGCATACAGCTAACAACATGTTGTTCAACTTTACAGTTCTACGGGACGGACCAAGTCACAATCCCCTCGGTGCACGCCCACACGCCTGTCACCTAGCATGTGTGTTACCTCTAAATTGTCACAAGACACAATGTCCGGGGTTGCATACCCTCAAGACCAGATTTATAACTGTTACTTACCCTCAAGAGCAAAATCCTACTCCGCGATGCCTTTGCCTCTCGAATCGGCCTCTAAACGCCCCGAATCTAGTCAAAAGTAATACAACACAATCAATATATACCAAGGAACCAATTTTACACGAAAAACTACTAAATAGGACTCAAATCCCATAATTGGCTCAAACCCGGCCTCCGATCCCACGTCTCGAAATCCGACAAAAGTCACAAAACTAGAAAGCTCATTCACTCGCGAGTCTAACCATACTAATTTCATCAAAATCCGACATCATTTTCCCATCTAAATCCCTAAAACTCACTCTCCAATTCTCAAGCCCTAACCTCTCAAATTTTACCTCAGAAACTCACCAACTAGATGTAAAATTAGTGGGGAAACACCATTATTGGATAGATAAGCATAAGGAACTCACCTCAGTGATTGCTTTGAAATTCCTCTCCAAAACTCCTAAATTCCGAGCTCAAAGACGTGAAAATGGGAAAAAATCCCGAAGTGTTCTATTTATAGGTTTTGCCCAGCAAACCCGCACATGCGATCCAAAATCCGCACTTGCGGATCCACATCTGTGGTTAGCACTGCGCTTCTGCAGAAACTCACTTAAAACACTGACCTCGCACCACCGCTCATTCCTCCGCTTCCGCGGAAACAGTGAAAATCCCTTCTTTCGCACCTGCGGAGCCATCCGCGCACCTTCCGGCTCACAGATGCGCACACCTATTCGCTCCTGCGATTCCACTCCACCCAGCTTTTCCCAAATCTGCGACCTCCTACTCACTTCTGCGGGGCCGTACCTGCGGGCTCCCCACCGTAGGTGCAAAAACACCAGAACCAGCAGCACCTCAGCATGCAATCTCCAACTCAATTCGAGCCGTTAACCACCCGAAATCACCCCGAGACCCTCGGGACCTCAATCAAATGTACCAAAAAGTCCTATAACATAATACAAACTTAACTCAAAACAACATCAAACACCAAATTATCCTCGGATTCAAGCCTAAGAACTTCTAAACTTTCAAATTCCACAAACGACGCCGAAACCTATCAAATCACGTCCGAATGACCTCAAATTTTACACACAAGTCATAAATGACACCACGAACCTACTCCAACTTCCAGAATTCCATTTCGACCCCGATATAAAAATCTCCACTGCCAACCAAAATCGCCAAAATTCCAACTTTCGCCAATTCAAGCCTAATTCTACTACGGACCTCCAAATCACATTCTGGACGTGCTCCTAAGTCCAAAATCACCTAATGGAGCTAACAGAATCATCAAAATTCAAATCCAAGATCGTTTACACATAAGTCAACACCCGGTCAATTTTTCCAACTTAAACCTTCTCATAAGAGACTAAATGTCTCAATTCACTCCAAAACCACTCTGGACGCGAACCAACTGACCCCATGAGATATAATACAGCTGTAGAACACAAAAGAAGCAGGAACGGGGGAACGGGGCTATAACTCTCAAAACGACCGGCCGGATCGTTACAAAACTAAAAAGACCATCCTGATGCACCTTACGTGCTACTTATACATTTGTTTGATTTGGTTTGTATGTTGACTAGCTTCTAGAATAGAAAAAGAAAATTAAAAAAAAAGAAAAAGAAAAAAAAGAAAATCAAAACAAAATTTCCAAGAGTGAGAGATAGGTATTTGAAAAATTTCGAAAATCTGCCGAAATTTTGGAAAAAAAAAAGAAAGAAAATAAGCCAATATTTTCAAAAAGTCATGTTTCCTCTATCCTGCTTCTGACCCAACTACGAGGTCAGGTTCTCACCGGATGTGAGATACGTATACAAACCTCATCGGTTCCGGCCCCAATTTTCAAAAATCCAAAAATATTTTCCTTTAATTCTTTCATTAGAAGTATTTTCTTAGAAAATCCAAAAAAAAATTAAAAATAAAAAGAAAGAAAGAGATTTTTTTTAAAACCCAAAAATATTTTCCTTCTATTTTGAAGTCTTTCATTCAAAACCTAAAACAAAAAAGATCAATCAAAATAGAAAATATGTTTCTCCCTTCTTCAGAAGTATTCTTCCCAAAGAAACAAAAATCCAAAAAAAAAAATCTTTTTATTCTTTAGAAGTCTTCTTTCGCAAATGTCATAAAAATTTGAAATTTTGAAGTTCAAAAATATTTTTTCTTTTCTTGAAAAGTTTGCCTTTCGAAAATTATAAAGAAAACTCAAAATTGTAATTTTTCTACCTTTTTTTAAAAGTCTATTTCCTAAAAAAAATCAAAAAAATCAAATCAAAAGTCCAAAAATATTTTATATCTGCTTTAGAAGTCTTTCTTTCGAAAATTTCAAAAATCAAAACCAAAAAATCCAAAAATATTTTCTTTCCTCTTTAAAAGGCTTTCTTTCGCAAAATTCCCAAATAAAATGAAATGCTAAAAATATATATATCTTGTTTCTAAACGCTTTCATTATCTGAGTGTTATAAAAAAGTAAAAGAAAAGAAAAGAAGAGAGAGTTAGTTTATTTGCTCCATTCCTGATTTTCCTGAACTACGTAAAGATCTGATTCATGCGGCGTCATGATACGTAGGCAATCCCCATCGGATTCAATCATAGCCATCAAATTAATTGAGCAAAAAATAAACTGAAAAAAAAAAGAGAAAAAAATTGAGTGAAAAAGAAAGAAAAGAGTGACAAAACTAAAAGGAAAAATAAGAGCGACAAAAAAAAAGAGTGACAAAAACTAAAAAAGAAAAGGAAAAAGAGAGTGCCAAAAATAAAAAGGGGACAGAAACAAAATGAGAAAATCAAGAGTGATTAAAGAGAGACAGGAATGAAAGAAAAAGGTAAAAAGTGTAATAGGATTCGTTAAGGCCGGGATGAAACATGCAATCGTTCAAACACATGGTAGAAGCGTTTAACTGTTTAGGTGCATTTCATCCCAACGTGCGATTTCCTATCTCTTAAGCGTCTCAAAACTAACAAGGTTGTTGTGTGAGCAAAATAAGATAGGGTCCTATTTAGGTGGTTGGTTTTATTGGTAATCTGGCTTCTCATCCTTACTTCACAAGATCCAAAGGCAGTGTTCATATGGCCTCCGAAAGTCATCTACCAATTATCGACCCTGAGGATAGCCCGGCGTTGGCTATTCCACAGCCAGAATCAACCGATGCTGAAGAAAATATGATGTTGCGTCTCTACATATTGAAAATGTGGGACGCCTGGTCTAATGGTAGAGAACCGCCAAGTGCAATCCCTGGGGTCCCTGAGTTGATCCCCAAGTCAGGTGAGGCTACCAACGCCCCTATGCCCAACCCGTTCATCCCATGAGGGCACCCTCCAATGCCATTTAACGGTCCCAAAATGCCTTTTGTGGTTCGCCCTCAGGTGTCGGCTTCAAAGGCACCGCCAACAATGTTCTCAACAGCACTAGTCTGCACCACAACACACAATGTTCACCTTTCAGGGTCCACAGTTTCAACCAGAAATAACATATGTGAACCCGTACCCATTTACTCAACCTCCGCAATGTGACTTCTCGGTGGGGAAAGAAAAGGTCGTCAAGAATCCCGAGAAAGAGGAAATGGCTCAGAAGATGAAGAGCATGGAACAAAGCCTGAAAAACATGCAAGGTCTGTGGCCAAAGGAGTGTCTCATACTCCGACCTGTGTATGTTTCCCCATGTTCACTTGTTGGCTGGTTTCAAAATTCCAAAATTTGAAAAGTACGACAGGCACAGAGACCCGGTCGCTCATCTGAAATGATATTCTAACCAGCTGAGTGGCGTTGGTGGAAAAGAGGAGTTGCCAATAGCCTATTTTGGAGAAAGCCTCACTGGAATCGCTTTTGAGTGGTATATAGATCAATATATTACCCATTGGCATGTGTGGGATGATATGGCCCAAGATTTTGTCCGCTAGTTCCAATACAATGTCGACATCGCTCCCGACAGAAACTTTTTGTCCAATTTGAAAAAGAAAACCCCAGAAAGTTTCCGCGAATATGCTGTCAAATGGCGTGAGCAAGCTGCCGGGGTAAAGCCTCCAATGCACGAAGCATAAATGGTTACGGTCTTTCTACAGGCCCAAGAGGCGGACTATTCCCAGAACACGATGTCCGTTATGGGTGAGCCGTTCGCTGAGGCTATTAAAATTGGGGAAATGGTTGAAAATGGTTTAAAAACAGGCCGAATCTTGAGTCATGCTGCTTTTAAGGCCATATCACAGGCTGCTCAGGATGGTTCGGAGGGTTTGATGAACAGAAACGGGAGAGAAGAGGGAGTCATGATGACTTCTAGCTCGAGGAGGGCCACAGGGCATTCAACCAATCATATATGCTTCCTAAGGTCCCTCAACACTATTATCCCCTTCAAGATGCTGCTTATGCCATGGCACTGCCTCCCTATGCGGTGATGAACACGCAACCTCACGCGGCCACAACATTATACACAAAACCGAGCTACACCACCCAGAAATTCCCTTTCTTACCAAGCTCCATATAATCCCCGACCAAATGATCCCCAATACAATCTTCGCCCAAGAGAGCCTTTCAAAAAGAACCAGTTCACCCCTATTGGTGAATCATACTCGAGCTTGTTCCAAAAGCTAATCGGGCTAAGTCTGCTGCAGCCAGTGGCCCCGAACCGGCCGAACCCCGAGTCCCCCTCGCACTGAGATGATGCTATAAGTGAATACCACTCTGGAGCAGTGGGACACTGTATGGAGGATTATTGGACCCTCAAAAGAGTAGTTGAAGACTTGATTGAAGCTGAAAGAATCGTTCTTCGGGACGAAGAGGCTCCTGATGTGACGAACAATTCGCTTCCTTCTCACAACACTGGGCCAATAGTTGGAATGATTTGTGAAGATGAGGAATTTGATCTGGAACTGAAAGCCATTGAAGCCATTACCGATACAGAAGAAAAGCCAAAAAATAGTCGCTAAGCCTGAAAGTTCCCCATCGGACGGGAGTCTTGCTATCCTTTCTGCGTTCGGATAATTTCAGGGTGTGATCCAGATATTTTACTTTATTGTCTTACTTTCCGATGTAAACCCTTATATCTTTATAATTCAAAAAAATAAACAAAAAATAGAATCAGATGAAATTAATATTTCATTGTCCAGGAATGTCTCTTTTCTTAATCTTGTCATTTTTTTTATTCTTTTTTCAATTCTGTTAAAGCAGATTTCAATAGCATGACATGCTTGCGGACTTCATGCCCAGATCCTAAAACGCTGTCAGACTTCGAAGTAATGAATTAATGCAATGAAAATAGGTTCAAGGAAATAAAACGAAGAATCGGAACAACTAAAGGAAATATGGATCCAGAATGAAAGATCTATACATTGTAACAAGAGTACTGCCAAAAGAAAGCATTGAACCTAGGAAACATCGAAGGAATGCCCCTGAAACAACTGTCAATGCAGGTGCAGTCAAAAGGTACTATGTTGGATCCTCTATATAACATTAATGTTCTCCGTTGGGATGAAGAAAGCTTTATTCTCGCTACCTAAACACTATCAATCCTTTGCACACCCTTTGAGCCGGTTACTTTTTTTTTATTACCCTATTTGGAACCTGAAAGTATTATGAAAAAAAAAAAAGAAACCAAAAAAACAGACAAAACGAAATAAAATGAAAAATAAAAAAAAGGAAAAAGAAATAGAAAACAAAACAAAACAGAAGAAAAAGAAAAAACAAAAGAAAATGAAAAAAAAGTTCCTTGAACTACGTTCGACTTGATTCTGAAAGGATACGTAGGTAGCCTCTCTTTGGGGTTCACTCACACCAAAACAAAAATCCAAATTCCCCCAAAAGTGAAACTGGGACAGATGTTTTAATAGTTCGGCGATGTTTTCGCCTGAAATGTTCTAAAGTTGTAACTCAATCCAAATCCTTTTCAAGCCCTTATGACCAATCAGCGAGAATGTTTAAAATGGGAGGATACAATTACTTGGATATGATGCAATCAAAATGAGAGAAATAAAATGATAGAGTCTTACTAGTGAAAGCCCTCACGGGCACCATAAGGCGATGGTAAGTAGAGAAAGTGAAAATGAGAGTCTTGTTAGTGAAAACTCACAAAGAGCACTATAAGGCGATGGTGAGAAGAGAAATAAGAGAGGTCCGCTGGTGAAAACCTACAAAGGGCGCCACTGATCGAAAAGAGGATCCTCACAGCCAATGGCATCGACATAGTCCTGGGCAAGGTTTATCGGCTTCGAGGTAAAAGATATGATGAATTTCTGAGAGTCGGACGGTTTACACAGATAAGGCATCCAGTCAAAAAGGCATATCATGTTCATTGAAGTCCGCATGTACTCCAGATAAGTCCTTCTTTCCTTTCCCCGAAAGGGACACCTCTTGCCAAATTCATTATCCATTCGATTGTCTGTTTTCATTGAATCTCTTTTGGTCTAACTCTGTTCCGAAACTAAGACAAAAAAAGGATAGCAAGACTGATTTACAGGGTTCTTGCTTGATACAAGCCAATATGGAAAAAGGCATCTAGCCTCGACAAGGGAATCAAGTCGACCTTGACTGGCCATGGCGGCTGATGTTTCGAAATCAAAACTCTTGAAAGAAGGAAATCAAATTAAAGTTCTTACAAAGACGAAAAAAAAGTTGAAAAGGTTGAGTCCCTACTAAGCGTCTTGGCAAGGTTTGAAAATCCAATCGTTATTCAGAAATGCCAAAGGTTCTCCAGGGTCAGAAATGCAATTTATTCAGAAAACAACCAGTTACAATTGAAACTATCATCAAAAGATGTCACGACCACAGTTCACCCTCCATGAACATGTCGTGATGGCACCTAGTTCCTACAACTAGGTAAGCCTATCAATGCGGAAATAACAACTTAACTAGCGAAATGGCTAAATAAAGCTAAACATATTAAAATAATAACAGCATATAAGGCTGCTCGGCCTATACAACTCAAAAGAAATGCGGAAGTCTACAACTCAATCCCAAAACCCGGAAACTCACGGGAACCACGGGCTAACAGAAACATAGTACGCTGCTCTAACTCTTGAATATCTAAACAACTAAGAGAAAAGCGATAAACTAAATACTAAAGCTGGAACAGAATAGAGACTCCTGGTCTGCGGACGCGGCAGATATACCTCGAAGTCTCCGTGTATCTCCTCGCCTCAAGGATAGTGCGCCTGAGAAGAGGTATCTGGATCTGCACATGAAAAACATGCGCAGGAAGGGCATGAGTGCACCACAGCGGTACTCAGTAAGTGCCAAGCCTAACCTCGGTTGGATAGTGACGAGGAAGGTCAGGGCCCTACTGAGGTAAAATATAATAATAATCAACAGTATGAAAATCTGACATAAATAATGAGTACAGTAGTGAGATAAGACAGGTCAACAAGGCAATAACAACTACACAAAGAACAAAATAAACACAGAATGACTACAGCTTAATACCAAGGATAACAATAAGGGTCTCACAGGATACCGTCCTGTAGCCCTTTCCTCAACTGTCCAGTGGATCTCCCGGGATACCGTCCCGTAGTCCAACTCATGTGCCAAACCGAAGGATCTCCCGGGATACCGTCCCGTAGTCCGACCATCAATAAGCAAGGGGATCTATCAGGAATCTAACCCGCAGTCCCAAAGTAAAAGTGCAGGATGATTTACCGGGAATCGAACCCGTAGTCCCAAAGTAAACAAACAAGGGGGGGAGCTACCGGAATCCCACATCCGTAGTCCCAATATAAATGCACAATCACAACCAGAAGGCACACGGAAACGAACTACAAAAGACAAGCAAATAGGTAGTACTGGCCTAGCATGCTTCACGTAGTACAATCAAGGCAACTTAAGCAATTAGGCAAGTTAAATCAACTAAACATGCTTTCCTAATCTAGCACAGGTTATAATTGCAAGTAGAATAAAGTAAATATGAAAGGAACTCAATCTCACTATCTTAAGTAAAATCAGGATTTTCAACAATTGGCTCAAGTACGCGCTCGTCACCTCGCGTACAAGGCACTCAAAATGACAAATAACAAATCCTAAGGGGAAAGGTCCCCCACACAAGGTTAGACAAGCCACTTACCTCGAACCGGCTCAATATCAACTAGAAACCACGCCCTTGCCACGAGTATCCGACTCTAACTGGCCCAAATCTATTCAATTCAATTACACATTGTAAATAACATCGAAAACAACTGGTTTTGCTATTTAATTCAAAGCTACGACGTGAAATTAGGTGAAATGACCAAAATGCCCTTCAGGCCAACACCTCGGAATCAAATAATTTTCACATTTTCAGAACCCTCGTACTCTCACGAGTTTAACCATATAAAAATCTCCCAAATCGGAGGTCAAATGCCCACTCAAAACTCAATGGTTTAGCCTATGAAGTTTTACCCCAAATTCTTCCAATTTTGAACCCAAATTCGAATTTTAATGATGGATTTAACTACAAAATGATGAAATATAACTAGAAGGGATTAAATAAATGTTACCCAATAATCTCCTCTTCAAAACCCTCTGAAAATCGCCCTTACCCAACCTCAAATTGATTTTTCTAACTTATGAAATCAAACCCTCGAAATTTCTATATCTGCACAGGTATTTCCGCTTCTGCGGACAAGGGACCGCATTTGCGGTCCCGCTTCTGCGAACAATTTACTGCTTCGGCGGTTTTTCTTTAAATTCCAGGCTTCCGCTTCTGCGGTATTAAACCGCACCTGCGGTTGCCACTTCTGCGATACACTTACCGCTTCTGCGGTTTCACACAAAGGGCCCAGGGCCGCATCTGCGATCGGGGCCTCGCAGGTGCGTAACCACATCTGCGGTAGGTCTTCCGCACCTGCAAAAAAAGCTGAGGGAGCCAATTCCGCTCCTGCGATGATCAGGCCGCTTCTGCGGCTCCGCACCTGCGGAACCCAAACCGCAGGTGCGGTTATGACATGTACCAGCAGTCTTCAGCAACTCTTCAATTCCAAAAACCTTCCGTCAACCATCCGAATTCATCCCGAGGCCCCCGGGACCTCAACCAAAATCACCAATAACACCTAATACCTCATTCAAACTTGTACCAATCCTTAAACCACCTAAAACAACGTCGGAGACTCGATAAATTCAAGGATTTGAGCCTAAGAACTTCAAATTCCATCAAAATACATTTTCGATCAAAAACCTAACCAAAACACGTCCGAATGACCTGAAATTTTTCACACACATCCCAAATGACATGACGGAGCTACTGCAACTCTCGGAATTCCAATCCGACCCTTGGATCAAAAACTCATTATCGGACCGGAAACTTCAAAAATTCAACCTTCGGCATTTCAAGCCTAAATGAGCTACGAACTTCCAAAATACATTCCGAACACGCTCCCAACCCCGAAATCACCTATCGGAGCTAACGGAACCATCGGATTTCCATTCCGAGGTCGTCTTCACACTGTTCTGACTACGGACCACTTTTCAACACTTAAGCTCTCATTTAGGGACTAAGTGTCCCAAAACTCTCCGAAACTCTACACCGAACGTCCCGGCAAACCAAAATAGCAGAAATGAATTTTGGGGAAGCAGTTAATAGGGGATTGGGGCGTTAATTCTTAAGACGACCGGCCGGGTCGTCACATCCTCCTACACTTAAACATTCGTTCGTCTTCGAACGAGCATAGTGAACATACCTGAAGTAGTGAAAAGATGAGGGTAACTACTGC
This sequence comes from Nicotiana attenuata, assembly GCF_001879085.1. Classification (NCBI taxonomy): domain Eukaryota; kingdom Viridiplantae; phylum Streptophyta; class Magnoliopsida; order Solanales; family Solanaceae; genus Nicotiana; species Nicotiana attenuata. The sequence goes on along the minus strand of NC_031989.1, from coordinate 67,945,178 downwards.
GCATATCCTGCTCGGTCTCCCAAGTCGCCTCCTCGGCCGGCTGACCCCGCCACTGAACCTTCACTGAAGCTATGTTCTTTGACCTCAACTTTCTGATCTGCCTGTCCGAAATAGCCACTGGCTCCTCAACATAAGATAGATCCTTGTCCAGCTGGACTGAACTGAAATCCAACACGTGCGACGGATCACCGTGATACCTCCGGAGCAGCAAAATATGATATACCGGATGAACTCCGGCCAAACTGGGAGGTAAGGCAAGCTCATAAGCGACCTCCCCAACTCGCCTCAAGATCTCAAAAGGGCCAATAAACCTCGGACTCAGCTTTCCTTTCTTCCCAAACCTCATGACTCCTTTCATAGGCGAAACCCGAAGCAGAACCCGCTCACTAACCATATATGAAACATCACGAACCTTCCTGTCCACGTAGCTATTCTGTCTGGACTGGGTTGTACGGAGTCTATCCTGAATCATCTTAACCTTCTCCAATGCATCCTAAACTAACTCCGTGCCCAAAAGCCTGGCCTCACCCGGCTCAAACCAACCCACGGGGATCTACACCTCCTACCATATAAGGCCTCATACGCCGCCATCTGAATGCTGGACTGATAACTATTGTTGTAAGCAAACTCCGCCAGTGGCAAGAAATGATCCCAAGACCCTCCAAACTCAATCACACACGTACGGAGCATATCCTTAAGAATCTGAATAGTGCGTTCGAACTGTCCGTCCGTCTGGGGGTGAAATGATGTGCTCAACTCCACCTGAGTACCTAACTCCTGCTGCACGGCTCTCTAGAACCGCGATGTGAACTGAGTACCTCTGTCCGAAATAATAGAGACTGGAATACCATGCAGACGGACGATCTCTCGGATATAAATCTCCACTAACCGCTACGATGAATAAGTGGTACACACAGGAATAAAATGAGCGGACTTGGTCAGCCGGTCCACAATAACCCAAATGGAATCAAATTTCTTCAAGGTCCGTGGAAGTCCAGATACAAAGTCCATGGTGATGCGCTCCCACTTCCACTCTGGAATCTCTATCTGCTGAAGCAACCCACCCGGGCGTTGGTGCTCATACTTCACCTGCTGGCAGTTGAGGCATCTAGACACATAACCAACTATATCCTTCTTCATCCGCCTCCACCAATAGTGTTGCCTCAGGTCCTGATACATCTTTGCGGCACCCGGATGGATGGAATACCGCGAACTATGGGCCTCTGCTAGAATCAACTCTCGAAGACCATCAACATTGGGCACACAAATCCGGCCCTGCATCCCCAATACCTCGTCATCTCCAATGGTCACATCTCTGGCATCTCCACGCTGAACCTTGTCCTGAAGGACAAGCAAATGAGGGTCATTATACTGCCGCTCCCTGATACGATCAAATAAGGAAGACCGGGAAACCACACAAGCTAGAACCCGACTGGCCTCTGAAAGATCCAATCTCACAAACTGGCTGGCTAAGGCCTGAACATCCATCACCATAGGCCTCTCTGAAGTTGGTAAATATGCCAAACTCCCCAAACTCTCCGCCCGGCGACTCAAGGCATCCACCACTACATTGGCCTTGCCCGGGTGATACAGGATAGTGATGTCATAATCCTTCAGCAGCTCTAACCACTTCCACTAACGCATATTAAGATCCTTTTGCTTGAGTAAGTGCTGCAAACTCCGATGGTCAATATAGATCTCACAAGGCACACCATACAAATAATGATGCCAGATCTTCAAGGCATGAACAATGGCAGCTAATTCAAGGTCGTGGACAGGGTAATTCTTTTCATGTATCTTCAACTATCTGGACGTGTAGGCAATCACCCTACCGTCCTGCATCAACACTGCTCCAAGGCCAACTCTCGAGGCGTCACAATAGACAGTATAAGACCCCGAACCGGTAGGCAACATCAAAATTGGGGCTGTAGTCAAAGCTGTCTTGAGCTTCTGAAAGCTCGCCTCACACTCCTCTGTCCACTGAAATGGGGCACCCTTCTGGGTCAATCTAGTCATAGGGGCCGCAATCGATGAAAATCCCTCCACGAAGCGACGGTAGTAGCCCGCCAAGCCAAGGAAACTGCGAATCTCTGTAGCTGAGGACGGCCTGGGCCAACTCTGCACGGCCTCTACCTTCCTCGGATCCACCCGAATACCCTCACTAGAAATCACATGGCCTAAGAATGCCACAAAACTCACATTTTGAGAACTTTGCATATAACTTCTTCTCCCTCAAGGTCTGAAGCACGGTCCTCAGGTGCTGCTCGTGATCTTCCCGACTCCGGGAATACACCAGAATATCATCAATAAAAACAATAACGAATGAGTCAAGATATGGCCTGAACACGCTGTGCATCAGATGCATGAAAGCTGCTGGGGCATTGGTCAGCCCAAATGACATAACAAGGAACTCGTAATGACCATACCGAGTCCTGAAGGCAGTCTTCGGGATATCTGGCTCCCGAATCTTCAACTAATGGTAACCTGAGCGCAAGTCAATCTTATAAAACACCTGTGCGCCCTGAAGCTGGTCAAACAGATCATCAATGCGAGGCAAAGGATAACGATTCTTCACTGTAACCTTATTCAGCTGGCGATAATCAATACACATACGCATAGAACCATCCTTCTTCTTCACGAACAAAATAGGAGCACCCCACAGTGAAACACTGGGTCGAATAAAACCCTTACCAAGCAATTCCTGTAATTCATCCTTCAACTCCTTCAACTCAGGAGGAGCCATATGATACGGAGGAATGGAAATGGGCTGGGTGCCCGGCAACAGATCAATGCCAAAATCGATGTCTCTATCGGGCGACATGCCTGGAAGATCAGCTGGAAACGCATCGGGATAATCCCGTACCACTGGAACTGAGTCAACAGAAGGGGTATCAACACTAACATCTCTCACATAAGCTAAATACACGGTACACCCCTTCTCAACCATATGCTGAGCTTTAAGAAAACAGATAACTCTACTGGGAGTGTGATCTAAAGTACCACTCCACTCAATACGCAGAATACCTGGCATAGCCAGCGTCACGGTCTCGGCGTGACAATCAAGAATAGCAAAATGGGGCGACAACCAGTCCATGCCCAAAATGATCTCAAAATCCACCATACCGAGTAACAATAAGTCTGCTCTGGTCTCAAAACCACGAATAGTAACCAAACATGACCGATAAACGCGATCCACAATAAGAGAATGTCCCACAGGAGTAGAAACATAAACGGGGGCACTCAAAGAATCCCGAGGCACACCCAAATGAGGAGCAAAGTAAGAAGACACATAAGAATAAGTAGAGCCCGGATCGAATAGAACCGATGCCTCTCTGTAACAAACTAGTGTAATACCTGTAATGACGGAGTCGGAGGCAACAACCTCAGTACGAGCAGGAATAACATAATATCTGGCCCGGCCCCTCTCTCGAGGGCGACTTCTATCTCCCCGACCTCCGCCCCTAGCCGGCTGGGCAGGTGGGGTAGCAGCTGGAGCTGTGACCATGGCCTGAGAACTCTGAGGAGCACGCTGTGGCTGAGCAGTCTGTGAAGATGCACCCCTACCAAGTCTGGGGCAGTCCCTAACCATGTGGCGTGTATCACCACACTCAAAACAAGCTCTGGGAGGACGCGGTGGCTGTGACTGACTAGGGCTAGGTCTGCTGGACTGACCTCTGGAAGCACCCCGCGCAGGAGGCGCGCTAGAAACTGGAGGTGCATAATAAGGCTCCTGAGGTGTAGGTGGAGCTGGAGTACTGCCGGCTGCTGGAAGAGCTGAATAAATAGGGCGACCCGCATAACCTCTGCCATAACGACCTGCTGATGGGGTACGGGCACTAGAGTAGTGACCCGACTCTCGAGACCTCTTGGCCTCCCTCTCCCCTCGCTCCCTGGCGAGCATACCCTTAATCCTTCTAGCAATGCTCACTACCTGCTGATAAGGAATGTCCGTCTCCAACTCTCGAGCCATGCTAGATCTAATGGGTGGAATAAGGCCCTTAATGAACCTGCGAACTCTCTCCCGAACTGTAGCAACCAAAGTCGGTGCATGCCTGGCCAACCTGGTATAACGGATAGCATACTCCGAAACGGTCATAGCACCCTGGCGCAAATGCTCAAACTTTGCGCGCCATGCATCCCTGAGACTCTGGGGGACAAACTCTCTCATGAACATATCCGAGAACTGGGTCCAAGTCAGTGAAGCGGCCTCGGCTGGACTCTCTATCTCATAAGTGCGCCAACAATCATAGGCGGCTCCCTGAAGCTAAAAAGCAGTGAAAGAAACCCCACCGGACTCCACTATGCCCATAGTGCGAAGAATACGATGACACTCCTCTAGAAATCCCAAGGCATCGTCTGATGCTAATCCACTAAACACTGGGGGATCATACTTCTTGAACCTCTCAAGTCTCCGCTGCTCGTCCTCTGAAGCAGCTGACCCATCCTCGGGCTGAACTGGCGCTGTAGGCGGTGCCGAAATAATCACGGGAGCCTGCTCAACCTGCACTCGCTGCTCAGGAGTGCGGACGGCGGGAGTCTGTGCTCCTCCCCCGGCCTGGGATGTGGCTGCAGCAAGGGGAAGCAACCTTGCATGAGCCAAGGTGGTGTACATACTCATGAACTGAGCTAAAGTCTCCTGGAGCGCTGGAGTAGTAGTGGCAGTAGTAGGTGTGCCAGGTGCCTGGGCTCCGGCTGGATCTGCTGGTGGTACCTCGGCGGCAGCTCACGCAGGTGCTCTAGCTACACCACGTGCGCGTCCTCGACCTCTCCCCCGGCCCGGCCTCTGACGGCTGCAGTAGGGGGCGCGGGTGCCTGATCATCTCGAGTGGCACGTGTCCTCACCATCTGTGAGAGAATAGAAGTCAGAAGTTTAGAATTGATGTCAAAATATGGCACGACAAGGAATTCAAATGAAACGAAGATTTTTCCTAAACAGTTACATAGCCTCTCGTAGATAAGTACAGACGTCTCCGTACCGATCAGCGAGACTCTAATAAATCGGCCTGTGTTCCGTGACTCCTATGAACCTAATGCTCTGATACCAACTTGTCACGACCCCAGTTCACCCTCCATGAACATGTCGTGATGGCACCTAGTTCCTACAACTAGGTAAGCCTATCAATGCGGAAATAACAACTTAACTAGTGAAATGGTTAAATAAAGCTAAACATATTAAAATAATAACTGCATATAAGGCCGCTCGGCCTATACCACTCAAAAGAAATGCGGAAGTCTACAACTCAATTCCAAAACCCGGAAACTCACGGGAACCACCGGCTAACAGAAACATAGTACGCTGCTCTAACTCCTGAATATCTAAACAACTGAGAGAAAAGGGATAAACTAAATGCTAAAGCTGGAACAGAATAGAGACTCCTGGTCTGCAGACGCGGCAGATATACCTCGAAGTCTCCGTGTATCTCCTCGCCTCAAGGATAGTGCCTGAGAAGAGGTACCTGGATCTGCACATGAAAAACATGCGCAGGAAGGGCATGAGCACACCACAGCGGTACTCAGTAAGTGCCAAGCCTAACCTCGGTTGGGCAGTGACGAGGAAGGTCAGGGCCTTACTGAGGTAAAATATAATAATAATCAAGAGTATGAAAATCTGACAGAAATAATGAGTACAGCAGTGAGATAAGACAGGTCAACGAGGCAATAACAACTACACAAAGAACAAAATAAACATAGAATGACTATAGCTCAATACCAAGGATAACAATGAGGGTCTCCCAGGATACCGTCCTGTAGCCCTTTCCTCAACTGTCCAGTGGATCTCCCGGGATACCGTCCGGTAGTCCAACTCATGTGCCAAACCGAAGGATCTCCCGGGATACCGTCCCGTAGTCCGACCATCAATAAGCAGGGGGGATCTATCGGGAATCTAACCTGCAGTCCCAAAGTAAAAGTGCAGGGGGATCTACCGGGAATCGAACTCGTAGTCCCAAAGTAAACAAACAAGGGGGGGAGCTACCGGAATCCCACATCCGTAGTCCCAATATAAATGCACAATCACAACCAGAAGGTACACGGAAACAAAGTACAAAAGACAAGCAAATAGGTAGTACTGGCCTAGCATGCTTCACGTAGTACAGTCAAGGCAACTTAAGCAATTAGGCAAGTTAAATCAACTAAACATGCTTTCCTAATCTAGCACAGGTTATAATTGCAAGTAGAATAAAGTAAATATGAAAGGAACTCAATCTCACTATCTTAAGTAAAATCAGGATTTTCAACAATTGGCTCAAGTACGCGCTCGTCACCTCGCGTACAAGGCACTCAAAATAACAAATCACAAATACTAAGGGGAAAGGTCCCTCACACAAGGTTAGACAAGCCACTTACCTCGAACCGGCTCAATATCAACTAGAAACCACGCCCTTGCCACGAGTATCCAACTCCAACTGGCCCAAATCTATTAAATACAATTACACATTGTAAATAACATCGCAAACAACTGGTTTTGCTATTTAATTCAAAGCTACGGCGTGAAACTAGGTGAAATGACCAAAATGCCCTTAAGGCCAACGCCTCGGAATCGAATAATTTTTACATTTTTAGAACCCTCGTACTCTCACGATTCTAACCACATAAAAAACTCCCAAATCGGAGGTCAAATGCCCACTCAAAACTCAATGGTTTAGCCTATGAAGTTTTACCCCAAATTCTTCCAATTTTGAACCCAAATTCGAATTTTAATGATGGATTTAACTACAAAATGATGAAATATAACTAGAAGGGATTAAAGAAACGTTACCCAATAATCTCGTCTTCAAAACCCTCTCAAAATCGCCCTTAACCAAGCTCAAATTGATTTTTCTAACTTATGAAATCAAACCCTCGAAATTTCTATATCTGCACAGGTATTTCCGCTTCTGCAGACAAGAGACCGCATCTGCGGTCCCGCTTCTGCGGACCAATTTACCGCTTCTGCAGTTTTCATTGTATTCCAGGCTTCCGCTTCTGCGGTATTAAACCGCACCTGCGGTTGCCGCTTCTACGATACACTTACCGCTTCTGTCGGTTTCACACGAAGGGCCCAGGGCCGCATCTGCGATCGGGGCCTCGCAGGTGCATAACCGCATCTGCGGTAGGTCTTCCGCACCTGCGAAAAAAGCTGAGGGAGCCCAATTTCGCTCCTGCGATGATCAGGCCGCTTCTGCGGCTCCACACCTGCGGAACCCAAACCGCAGGTGCGGTTATGACAGGTACCAGCAGTCTTCAGCAACTCTTCAATTCCAAAAACCTTCTGTCAACCATCCGAATTCATCCCGAGGCCCCAGGGACCTCAACCAAAAGCACCAATAACACCTAATACCTCATTAAAACTTGTACCAATCCTTGAACCACCTGAAACAACGTCGGAGACTCGATAAATTCAAGGATTTGAGCCTAAGAACTTCAAATTCCATCAAAATACATTGTCGATCAAAAACCTAACCAAAACACGTCCGAATGACCTGAAACTTTGCACACACATCCCAAATGACATGACGGAGCTACTACAACTCTTGGAATTCCAATCCGACCCTCGGATCAAAAACTCACTATCGGACCGGAAACTTCAAAAATTCAACCTTCGGCATTTCAAGCCTAAATGAGCTACGAACTTCCAAAATACATTCCGAACACGCTCCCAACCTCGAAATCAGCTAACGGAGCTAACGGAACCATCGGATTTCCATTCCGAGGTCGTCTTTACACTGTGCCGACTACGGACCACTTTTCAACACTTAAGCTCTCATTTAGGGACTAAGTGCCCCAAAACTCTCCGAAACACTACACCAAACGTCCCGGCAAACCAAAATAGCAGAAATGAATTTAGGGGAAGCAGTTAATAGGGGATCGGGGCGTTAATTCTTAAGACGACCGGCCGGGTCGTCACAAAAGAGCTAGGCGGAGATCAAGTAACTAAAACACTCGAGGACGCAACACCAACCACCGTTTCAAACTAACAAATTGTTCTTTGCTTGAACCACTGGAAACAGGTGGAATCCAAAGCAACCTTGCAAGAAGCAGGTGCAACGAAAACTGCGCGGAGACTAAAATAGCTCTATAGCTGCAACAACCCCAAAAAAGGGAAGTTTCCTCCAAGTTCTTTCCCGCATTTTACTCATTCTTGAAAAAATGAAAATGAAAATGAAAATGAGAAAAAAGAGAAAGAAAATTCAAAATCATGGTAGTATAGGGTCTCCAATCCCTAGCTGCATTTTCCAACATAGGGTCTCCACTCCCTAGTTGATTTTATTTTAGACATTGGGTCTCCACTCCCTAGTCTCTTTTCCAACATAGGGTCTCCACTCCCTAGTTGATGATTTTTTAGACATAGGGTCTACACTCCCTAGTTAATGATTTTAGACATAGTATCTCCACTCCCTAGTCGATTTTCCAATATAGGGTCTCCACTCCCTAGTTGATGATTTTTAGACATAGGGTCTCCACTCCCTAGTAGTTTTTCCAACATAGGGTCTCCACTACCTAGTTGATTTTATTTTATACATAGGATCTCCACTCCCTAGTCGCCTTTCCAACATAGGGTCTCCACTTCCTAGTTGATGTTTATTTTAGACATAGGGTCTCCACTCCCTAGTCTCTTTTTTAACATTGGGTCTCCACTCCCTAATTGAAGTTATTTTAGACATAGGGTCTCCACTCCCTAGTTAATTTTATTTTAGACATAGGGTCTCCACTCCCTAGTCGCTTTTCTAACATAGGGTCTGCACTCTCTAGTTGTTTTCATTTAGACATAGGGTCTCCTCTCCCTAGTCTTTGTTTTCTCAGGGTACACCAATATGGACTTTTATTGCTTTCAGTAATGAATCAGTATAGTGTTTTTTTACAAATAACTCGCGAAAGTTTCCTAGTGAACACTAGGGCAGTAAAATTTCGTTCGTTCACTTATTTTGGTGTCTGAGCAGGTTTTTACCTCGAGGAACATGGCTCGAGATGACCAAAAGAAAATTTCTTAATCCAAAATAAAGAAAAGAAAAGAAAAGAAGTGAATCCAAAGTGCGGAAGCGGAGAAAAGATGTGGATTGCTCAAGACATGACTGAAGTCACAAGCTTTGCATGTCCCGTCTTGATCCGAAAAGCTGAAGAACAATGAACTAGCACATGCAGCTAGCAAACATCAAGGTTCATATCAGAGTCTGTGTGAAGAACCAGCCAAGACTCAATATCAAGCTTCAAAAGACTTATAGATAGGAATCTTGTAACTCGTAGCTGATAGGCTTGTTCAGTTTCTTTTCATTTTGATTTTGGTGTAATAAGGAGCTCAGCAAGCAGTAATAGCAGTGAAATCACAGCTTCTTGTTAGTTCCAACTACCAAAACCTCCAGAACTACACTGACCTGATTCCTTTATAGCCAAGGGTATGTAAGCAACTTCCGAAGCAAGGTTCAATCAAACTTTTTCGAAACGCTTCCCATGGAGTATCCAACGGGCAAACTCGTAATTGCTCACTTTATCTTTGCCCGAAAACTCTTCATATTTCGGAGCAAAGAGGGGCAGCTGTGAGCACCTAAATTTTGCCCTGATGTAAAATTACTCCTAAAATTTCCAAAAAAATAGCTATAAATTATTTTTCTATCTTTTTTTACTTAGTTTGTTTTGTACGTACTCATGTTTGATGCATTTTTAAGTTAAATTTTAAATCCTAAAGAAAATAAAGTTGTGAATCTTTACATTGTTGGATTTTAATTGCATAATTAATTGCATTTGAGAAAAAACTAAAATATCAAAAAATACATTAGTAACTCTACATGCATTTGTTAGCTAAATGAATTAATTAATTGTAGATAAAAAGGTCATTCGATTAATTTTACAAATTTAGTTGGAATTAGAAATGTTAAATAATTTGGTTATTCTTACAAATTGAAAGAAAGAAAGAGAAAGGTTTGCCAAGTCTTCAAACAAATTGGGCCAGTTTCCGTTTAGCCCAAACAAAGCCCCATCCCAATAGCGTTCAAAACCCAGTCCGGCTTTCCCCCATTAAACCCAAACAACCCCATTTCGTTGCCCCCCTCCCCCATCTCTAAAAGACCTAAGTCCTTCCAAAAGAGGGAGGAGAAGCGACGGGCTTTCCCCCTCCCATGGAAAAAACCCTAGCAGCTTCATCACCAAGCCGCCACCCTTTCCCTCTCCATCTTCTTTCATCTTGCTTTACATACCAGTAGACGGACGACCCCCCATTTGAAAAACCCTAACTGTACCTAGCATCACCCCTAATCCTTTTCTTCTTCAGCAGAAGAAGAACAAAAATCCCCTCCCTAAAATTAAGTCGTCGACGACCTCTTCTTCTCCATTCCCTCACTCGCAACAGATCGGCATTCCCCCTTGGAGATTTCGACCATCTTTTTCTCCCAATTAAAAGAAACACACAGGAATTCACACCCAATTTTGGAGAAATTCATTTTGAAAGTTCTTCACATTCAAAAGAGTTTAAAGAAAAAGATTTTTAAAAAATTCAAATTTTCAGCTAGATTCGGACAAAAACGGGACACGATTCAGATCAGAAAGGTTCAAAAAAAAAAGATAAATTATGGTCAATAATTCATATCCAAAGGGAAGAGAACGTGGAGGTAGACACGGTGGCCAATTTAGGGTCATCTACGAAAATGAAAGGAGCTAACTCTATTGCAGTCGTTCAACTATCGCATTCACTTTTGGATGTGGACGGATATTGTGAAATTAACTCAACCAACCTAGTTTGGGATTGAAGAAATTCACTTATAGAGTATTTAAGGCATGGAAAATTGCATGAAGATCCTAAAGTTTCCCTGGCACTACGAACTAAAGTTGCTCGCTATTGCCTTGTTAATAGTCAATTATACCAAAGGTCGTTTCAAGGACCGTTGGCTCGGCGTTTAGGGACATCGGAGGCTCATTAGGTGATGAGAGAAGTTCATTAAAGGGCGTGCGGAAATCATTCTGGTATGGAGTCGTTGGTTCTCAAATTGATAAGGGTTGGCTACTACTGGCCCCGAATGGAACGAGACACGAAGGAATTTGTACAAAAATGTGATAAGTGTCAGTATCATGTGCAGTTAGTGCATCAACCGGCAGAGCTTTTGCATTTGGTGGTTTCACCGTGGCCATTCATGAAATAGGGAATGTATATAGTTGGTCCCTTACCTCAAGGGCCCGCGCAGGTAAAAAATTTTTTGGTTTTAACTGATTATTTTACTGAATGGGTTGAAGCAGCGCTTAAGAAAAGATTGGAGAGCAAGAAGTGATTGATTTCACATGGGATCACATTATTTTTTGGTTTGGGATACAAAAAGAAATTGCCTGTGACAACGGGACACAATTTATAGGTTCCAAAATCACAAAGTTTTTGGAAGGATTTAAGATCAAAAGGATCACATCTTCTCCATATCATCCAAGTGCTAATGGACAAGCGGAGTCAACCAACAAGGTTATAATCCAAAACCTCAAAAAAAATTAGAGGATGCAAAAGGTAATTGACCAAAAGAGCTACTGGAGTGTTATGGACATACCGAACAATAGTGAAGTCAGGCACGGGAGAAATACCATTTTCACTTGTGTACGGTGCAAAATCTTTGATCCCGATAGAGATTGGGGAACCGAGCATAAGGTATTCTCGGGCAAACAAGGAGGAAAATAATGAAGCAGTGTTCATTAAGTTGGATTTGCTTGAGGAGCATCGAAATCTAGCATATGTAAGGATGGTGACACAAAAACACAAGATGAAATGATATTACAACCGTAGAGAAAATCTTTGATATTTCAAAGTCAGAGATTTGGTTTTGAGAAAAGTAACTCAAAGTACCCGAGAGGTTAATACCGGGAAGCTAGGACTAACGTGGAAAGGACCTTACCAGGTTTCAACTATAACTGGTAAAGGTTCATTCCGTTGGAAAATCAAGATAGAGTTAAATTTCAAAGCAATTGGAATGTGACTTAAAAGGTATTATTGCTGAAGATCCTTATTGATACTGAAAGTATGTGTTGCACTCTTTTTTTCTTCGTCCAGTTTTTTTCCCAATTGGATTTTTCTGGCAAGGTTTTTAATGAGGCAATAACATAAAGCATACCATGAGGAAGGATCATCAACGGTAGCAAGAACTCCAATATTCGAATTCTCATACTTAGCATCTGATCACTGGGGGGAAACTATTGTATATTAGAGCACTAAATGTGTTACGAAGACAGGGGACTGTTAGAACCGGGAGCTATATCTTATCAGGATCGAGGACTGCATGATAAGCCCTGTAGAAATAAGTTGTACAAGTTAGCCACATGTATTGGCAGCTTTATTTACTTAAGCAAATGATGTTTATGGAAATGTACTTTTGAAAATGGAAGGAATAAAATAAAGTCCTTTTTGTTTTTATCATATTTCATGTCCAAGTGATAAGGTAAATTCCTTTTCCTTTGAAAGTTAGTTAAACTTCAATTGCTTGTGCCAGAATGAACATGAGACGTCCTCTTCAAGAGCACTGTAAACATAAGGGCCCTCTCTTATGAAAACCTTCATAGTCAAAAGGTTGATACTGGAAGTATGAATGCCTGGTATTAAAGTCATTGGATATTAGAAATTCCTGAACTTTATTAAATATAATAAATGTTCTACTAGGAAATCAAGCAAAAGATATTTTTTTTATTGAAAATATCAAACTCAATAGAAGTTTTGGCATAGTTATTGAAAAAAATACATCAATTATTTTTGTCGACAGAGTTCGAAGGAAGAGGAGTTTCTTCTTCATCTTTTGCAGATGAAGGTTGTTCGGTATCCAGTTCAGTACCTTCATCTTTATATTCTCTTTTATCCTCCTCTTCGGTTCCCGAGTACTCTGAACTTGTGCTCGACAAGCTTGAACCAGTGGGTCGATGACGAATGTTGTTGAAGGCAGTCTTCTCTAATTCGAGAGCTTCAAGTATGCAATCAACCTTATTTGTAATACCTTCTTTGGCTTCCTCCAAAGTTTTCCTCATCATTTGGTAAATTTCATAAGTTTTCTCTAGGTGGAAAAAATCTTATTGATCTTGGAGTTTAGCTCGAAGCCTCTCAATTTTGGATTGTAGCTGTTCGTTTTCAGCCCTCACGATGCCATAGGTTCGGTTAAGGTCTGTATTTGTATTCGCATATTCGCGGTTCTGTTCCATGGCCTTTTTGAACCTTTCCTCTATTCTGGCGCTCTTCTCCTCGACACTAGTAGTCTCCTTGGTTTTGGAACGTAAGCTTGCTTCCAGGTTATTTATTTGTTCCATGAAAGCAAACTCACGTTCAGCTGCGGTAGTTACAACATCTTGCAGTTCAATCCACTTGGCTTTTGGCTCTTTAAGTTCTTGTAATTGAGCGGTTTCTTGGATGTGGACTATTTTCTCTTGATCTGATTGCTACAACCGAGCTTCAAGCTCGCCTATTTGAGAAACTGTTGCTTCTAACACTGGGAGGCGCTCAACAGGTTGATCTCGTTCGGTAGCAAGCTGGTCTCATTAGGTTGTAAGGACCTCTTTATCCAAGATCATCTTTTGTAAACCCTCTAAGGAAAGATGATTAGTGTAAAAGGTTAAAAAATTAAAGTTATGAGGACAATGTCTAGCAAGAAAAAAGAAAGGAAAGAAGATTAAATTGATACATGAGCAGAAAGGTGCAGGCTATTATTGATTAGACACTCAACAGAAAGAGCATCCATTTTTCTCTAATCTTTGCTTGAAGCTAGAGGCTTCAAGTAATTGGCAACACCCACCCGTTTAGAGAGTAAGTGGAACTACTTCAAAACCGTAAGAATGGAATTACTTTTACCATTACAGTTTCAGATGGGTGCCGGAAAGTGTTCTCTGATCGAGTGACCGGGAGGAGTGAACATCTTTGTTCGTTTGGTTGAGGTCGTTAAGGAGGTAGCAGTTATTGGTGTTGTGGTTGACGATGAAATTGAAGGAGGAGGAACATCATTGGTAGAAATCCTCAGATCAGATGCAACAATGGGAGCCTAGAAACGAGGCTCAGCGTTTTCAACTATTTCCATTTCCGTGAAGAGCGCTCGAATTTCTTATGGTTGAGGATTCAGTTGAGCTGGATGAGATCTTTTCCTTCTTTGAAGAGAAACCGTCTTGTCATCATCGGTTTCTTCTTCATCTAGGACCACTGGGGTCGGTCTAGTTGGAACTTTTATTGTCGTAGGCTTCTCCTGAGTCTCAGCCGTAGAGGTATGCTTCCTTTTTAGTTTTTTATCCTTAGGCTGGGGACTCAGAGAAGAAGAACCTTCACCTAATACACGAGTGGCTTCACGAGCCCTCTTCCGGTCAAGGATTGTTTGAATTCGCTGACCGGCCACCACTGGGTCATGAGAAACCTCAACAACAAGGTAAATAGAAGACCCGCTCGGAAGTCCTGTGTATTGCAAATGGGAGTCAACAAATTGGTTCTAAATAATGTTGAAGATCGAAAGGGAAAAAGAAGAAATTTTACTTATCATGATTCTTGGTTTTCCAATTAAATTGGATGCAATTTCTTTCTACCTACCGAAATCCTGTGTAGAAACGTCCAAAATTGTATGGACCCATTGGGCCAGGTTCTTAATCGATGGTGGTTCCCACCGGGTGAAATAAGGAAAATAAAAATTAGCTACTGAGAAGATTCTCTTTAATGCGGTGGGATAAAAAAGATATCTGCAAACTTACAAGCAAAGTTCCAGGATTCAGGGATAGAAGAGTTGTTGCCGGGGGGATGTCCCTGATAGCAGTGACAATGAATCATTCCATCCAACCACGATCATTATCATCGTCGACACTCATAACGATGACATGGTGGCCGTATATGTTGAGTTCGATCATGCTTCCACAAAAGTTCTTTGGGGAGTAGAATTTGATTAAATGTGCAAGAGTGAGGGTTTCTTCGGCTTGGGAACACAGTTTTCGAAGATAAGCCACCATACGTCATATTGATGGGCTTACCTAAGCCAAGCAGATTTGGTAACGGTGACAAAACTCTAAAATAATGGGATCAATATTAGGGTAAAACGGTATATATAAACATACATGAACCCTGGTGTTGAAGGTGACCCTTTCCACTTCATTAGGGGCGGAGATTTTTATGCTTCCCCAATCGCAATCTTTCTTTACCACAGGAAAATTAACGGGGCGAACAGAAGAAGGATATGTGTGGACAGGCCAATTTCTGTCATTCTTAGGGTTGATAGTCTCCTTTTGAACTTGAAGGTCCAACTTAGAGTGTAGTTGGGAAGGTATAATTATGTTGACGGTAGGAGGCTCAACATCAAATCCTTAGTTTTGTTCTTTTTAGAAGGGCCACCACTGATGAGAAGACCAGAGTTTTCGGGAGCAGAAGACATGGTGATAGAAAATCTGAATGAGAAGCTTTTACTAAGAAAGAGGGGTTTTGCAGTAGGGTTCTAAGGAAATTCGAAGAAGAAGAGTTTGTAAAAGTAAAAGGTAAAAGTGATGAGTAGTGGAGAAGTGTATAGGTGGCAGAATTCATGGTCATGATGAGTAGTGGAGAAGTGTATAGGTGGCAGAATTCATGGTCATGATTGCCGAATCACGGGATAACACATGTTCGGCTCATTAAATACAAGGAGACGTGTATCCTTTTAAGTGTAAAAAACCGTTCAAGAACTTTCCCGCCACAAAAAGAGGTCTTATCTACTTTCCGATAACACAAAATTTTGCCACCGAAAAGTAGGGGGACCATTTTCATGAGGTAAAAATTGATAAACGATAGGTAGATGTTCAACGAGTTGACATGTGAAAGTAAAGACATATAAGATATGAGTCAGCAAATAGCTGGCGCCGGTTATAAACATGTGACCGGTGCTGAATAAGTTCTGAAGGCATCGGAACCGAGAGCGAAGATTTAAAAGGAAGACACTTGTTGAAAAAGACAGCATTTAATGAGCAGCCTTTACGAAGAATCTCTAGATTAATGCTTAACCGTTATTCAACCATCAAGAGGGATTTTATTCATATTGAAGAAGGACGTGAATTGGGGATCTTGTCTCCCTGAATAAAGCTATAAATAGGAGAATTCATATCCATTGTAGGATACGAAACATGATGTATATACAAAAGTCAAAATTTGCTCTTATTCTATAAAACTTCTTTCTCTCTTTTTCGTTTTTCATATTGTTCTTATTATTGCTATCGGAAGAGTTGAGCCTGCAGTCATGCCTGTACTCTTTTCAAATTTATTTAATTAATTTATTTCTGTTCTTACCTATTTTATATACTTGGATCAAAATAATTCACGTGTCTATAAACCACGTTATAAATTCAATTGTATTGTTTTACGAATAAGTAATTTTATGCATATAATTGTTGTAAGGTAAATTTCAGTACCTTAATGTTACATACTCATACACATATTTATTTTGTGATAATAGTTAGCATGCTTCGTAGAAAATTAATCGTACTAGTACAAAGAAAATTAAGTCGATAATTCAAAATTAATAACTCCAATTCTTTCTCGCACTCTTTTCTTCATTTCCTTATTCAAGAATTAATGATACATTGATGTTGCTTTGTAAAAATCCTTGCGGATTAATTTGTTGGTGAACAGTGAACACAGTTGGTTAACTTAGTTGGGACAGGTAAAAAGTCTCATTATATTGACGCGCATGGAAGCCGGATCAGAAGGAACCCAAAGAAAGAAAAAAAAGAGCTATATATAAATTGTGGTGAGTTGAAAATATTATTCCATTTTCCTGCTTTCTCTCTCCATATATCCCTCTGAAGTAAGTTAGCCAAGAATCAAGAAGTTGAAAATGGGTGATGAAAAAAGGAAACGACAAGTTGAGAATCAATTAGAAGAGGGTCAAAAGAGTAGTGAAGCAAAAATGAGGCGCACAGAAACCGGAGCAAAAATGGTGGTTGAAGAATATGAGAAGAATGATTACTATAACTTGTTTGATTATCAACATAACTCCCATCTCCAAATCACTGACTCCAAATATGTAACTCCATCTCCTTCAATTCCGTTCATTAATTCCCATGATTTTAATTTCCACAGAAGGGTTGTTTCTGAGAAACAAGTCGCTTATCCTTCAAGAAACGAACAAGGTGATAAAGGAAGTGATGTAATACTGAGTGAAAGCAAGAATGAGGGTTCTATCAAAGATCAAACTAATACACTGCAAAGCACCAATTCTGATAAGTATGTATGTTACTTCCTTTTTTAATTTCACCAAGAAGCTCTTCCCCTGTTTTTCCATACCTTTCCCCCTATTCTTTATACTTGCTGCTGGTTCCTTTTAAATGAACGAATTTTGATAGTTTTGTGTTAAAATATGAGAAATTGATACGTTTAATCTTGTTATACTTATGAAGAATTACAGTAGTGATTCTTAGAAATTGATATGTATATTTGCAGAATTCAAATAAAGAAGGAAATAGTGCTTCGTAAGCAATTGAAAAGAACTGATCTTATTAGTGGGCGTGGCTTACGAGTATTGGACGAACCCTTCTTTGTGAGACTGAATCCTCATATTCCAGTACCTGCAACTCTAACTCTAAATGATCATGAGTCTAATAATTGGGTGATGGAACTTGTGGAAAGAAAGAATGGAAGATATATTACAAAAGGGTGGCGTTCTTATGCAGTTGGCCACGAATTGAAAATTGGGGACACCGTCATAATTGAAAGGACACAAGTCATAGAATTGAAGGAATTGGATTTTCCAAAAACAGGAAGCAACAGCAGCAGTGATTGGGAAAAACCAGAAGAATTCGAGGTCCTTCATACTAAGTATGACATCACAATAGAACGTGTAGCTGAGGACTAGTTTATTGGTATTACAGTTGGATCATTCGTACATGCACATAAAAAAATTTGTGATAATAAATGATAGCATGCTATATACAATAGTAGTAATAATAGTATAAAGCGAAGTAGATAATTCAGATTTTACTTCTCTCTCTCGCTTTCTTGTCTTCCTTTCCGTATTCAAGCAAGAATGACACATGTAAATATTCTTGCGGATTTTGTTGGTGACCACTAGGAGGGGCAAACAGGCGGGTCGAAAATGAGTAATGAAAAAATAGATTAATTATTCGACTCGACCCATATTTAATACGGATAAAAAATAGGTTTACCGGCGAATAATATGGATTACTCATATTATCCATGACTTCTTGTATATGATAACTTTTGGGAGAATTATTAGTCTCCCTAACTTGAGGAACCCCCAGTTTGAGGTACAAGTACAACAACAACAACAACAACCCAGTATAATCCTACTTAATGGGGTCTGGGGAGGGTAGTGTGTACGCAGACCTTACCCCTACCCTGGGGCAGAGAGGATGTTGGTTGGAAGTGGAGGTTGCTTACCATCAGAGCAACCCCTCTTGTCTATTTTAGGTACAAGTAGTGGTGGCAAAATGGTTAAAAAAAATAGTTATTCATCCACATTATCCATTAAAAAATTGGTTGAATAATGAACTTTTTAAAAACGGGTGAAATATGGATAAAAATCATATTATCCACTTAGAAAATGGATAACTAATGAGTTTAACTTTTACATTTGTAGTGCCTCAAAATTGAGAGTTCCTAAGTTTAGGAGACTAGAAATTTTTCCAAAAGTGATCATATCAAGAAGTCGTGGATAATATGAATATCCATACTATCCACTAATTATATAACCCTTTTTTTATTCGTATTAAATATTTATCGGGTTGAATAATTTATTCACTTTTGCATTACCCATTTTCAACCCGCCCATAACTGAAGACCACTTTTGGACCACTTTATAAGGGTGAGCCTTATTATCTTGACTAGTATATTATGCTAAGGATGAGTCTTGTTCTCTTGAGTTCATAGATTATATAATAGGTCTATGGTTAGACGTACGTAAACCTTTCGACTTATTCAACCATTTTTGCGTCCTTTTGTGTATTTGATATCTTATTTTGTTAGCAAAAAAAAAAAAAATGGAGTAAGGTTTAATCTATATTATATTAAAAGTAGGAAGCCCTAAACTAGAAAGTAAAATTAGCAAATTACCCTTCTAATAATATCCTAATATTTAATAATAATAATTAGATAAAAAATTAAATTATTTATATTGTGCCTCCTCTAAATAGTTGTGTCCTTTCATTAGTAACTACTATTTCAAAATTATTTGGCAGGACATGCTACGACCTGATCTGGAAGACTAATTTCAAGTGGAAAAAAATATATATTTTTTCATGTGCCATGAGAGGCTAACATTGTCTCTGAATTTTCGTTTCAGTAATCAAAGTTAGGGAACTTCCCGTCCTAGAATTATCGTATCATTTATCAGTTGAGGAGCATGCGATGATATAACTATATGAAGACACATTGATCAGCAAGCATATTGTGAATTGTGATTATGTAGACATAATCCTGGAATGATCGAGTCAAACTTGCTTTCCCAAGGTAAACCAAGTACATATGTCCACAGACATTCTGTTTACTCAATAGATAATTTTTTTTCTCTATTCCTCTTCTCCTCTATTAATTTAAGTTTTCTTGATGAACAATGTTATTTTAAATTTTAATTAAGATTATACATCACAATTGATGATCATTAATAAATCAAAATAAACCAAGAATAATCTTCTTTTCCTTTACTATATTAAAAGTGGGAAGCCCTTAAGTCAAAAGCTAAATTACTTTTTTTACCCTTTTTAAAAATTTAATTACAGCAATAACCCTAATCTATACTATATTAAAAGTGGGAAGCCCAAGTCTAAAATTAAATTACTTTTATAAAAATCTAATTATAGCAAGAACCCCTAAAATATAATAGTTAAAATATCAACAACAAAAAAATAAGTTCTTAAAACCTAATAATCCACTTATTGAAAAGAACCTAAAAGCCAAAGCTTCTAAGAAGAAGAAAAGCAACGCTTCATAAAAGGCTGTTTCTAACGTTTCTCTTGGCCAAAGAACTAACACGTCATAAAAGGCCTGCTTCTAACGTTTCTCTTGGCGAAAGAACTAACGTGAATTACTATTTAAAAAGGAGACAGTTTGGTTGTTTATTTTTCATCAATATTTTCATTTCAGAAAAAAAAAATATTTTCCTACACTGTTCGTTGTGAATTGGGATTAGAAAACAGTTGGAAGGCTTGAAAAGATTATATTATATAGTCCACTTGTGTCAAAGTTAATACAGTTATATCTATATCTATACTATACTATATTAAAAGCACGAAGGCCCTATAGAAATGTCTTTCGCCTTTTTTACCCTTCGTAAGTGCATTATATGTTGGATATAATTGTAATTATAATAACTATTTTTTTGGGAGAAAAAATAAAATTGTCGTGTACTTACTTAGAGATTACATTGTTTGGGATTCTTTGGTTTTTGTTTCCTTTAGCTTTAAGATTCTTAAGATTCTTTTTTTTTTTAGTTATGGTATTTTTCTTTCGTTGTCCCTTTTTGTACTGGTCTATTGTTCCTTTTGTGTCTATTTAGGATTCAATTTCTATGGTCTCTTTGGTGTAGGTTTAGTATGCAATATTTAAATTGGTTAGTTATTTTTATTTTTGTATTATATTCAATATTTTTCGCATTATATTTAGTCACGATATTAAATTATAGTAAAACTTTTTACTGAGAATAAAATTTCAAGCTATATTTTTCATTGGTCAAGTTAATATATGGAAGTAACATTTAGAATAAGGCAACATCTATTATATCATAAATGATCACATAAATAATCGTAATCTCTAATTTTCAATCGGTGCACAAAAAATTTAAGATTGTGTTCCATAATAATACTATAGTCAAGAAATGCAACAATCAACTTTTCACTAATAGTTTTTTCAAACAGTTTTGTTTCGTTCGAAGAGGTAGTCTAACCAATGGAACAATATTTGGTAATTTCTTCAAATTTCATTGATTAATCTTACATTATGAATAATATTCTACTCTTATTGGCTATATAATTCTTAGTGGTTATTATTTATATAGTTAGCCAAATAGAAGCAACAATTATCAGTTTCATAATTTTATAAATTTTTTTGTTAACTTTTATTTTATAACTCAAATATAACTTTTAAAATAATATTATGTGATATTTAAGAAAAAAATCCTTGAGTCGAGGTTCACGCGCAACGCGCGTATCCTGACACCGGTACTATATTAAAAGCACGAAGACCTTAGCGAAATATTGTTCGCCGTTTTTACCCATTAAAAGTAGAGTTCACATTGGATAAAGTAGTAATTATAATGTAATTATTTTCCTAATATCTATGACTTTAAAATTAACTAAATTTTACTTATTAAATACTTCCTTATTCGAACTATGTAAAAGCTCTTAATATTTAGGAATCTAAAATTGAATAAGATTTTACTTAAAAAATTTCTTATTTAAATTGTATAACTATTTTCCTTAAATCTGACTTTTCCACGTGTCTAAGTTGTTGATATTTCCATGTTTCCTTAAGTCTGACTTTTCCACGTTAGGAATGGTAGTGTAATGAAAATATTTTTTCAATTTTTTTCTTAGTTTTAATTTTATAGAGCTAAACACCTAAGAATTATTAAGCATGTTTTCAAATTCTAAATTTTGTATATTTTTTGGACCGTGTGAGTAGTGTTAATTCTAATTTTTCACATATGCATAAAGAGTGCTAGCGAAATATCGTTCGTCTTTTTTACCCTTTAAAAGTAGAATTTACACTGGATAAAATAGTCATTTAATTAATTTTCTAATATGTAGGAATATGCATTTAATTATTTTCCTAACAACTAGCACTTTGAGTTTTTAATGTTATCATTTAATTATTTTCCTAAAATTTAGTACTTTGAAATCAACTAAAATATTAGTACTTATTAAATATTTCCTTATTTGAACTAGAATTATTTTTCTTCAATTATATTTGAACTCCTTTCCTTGTGTGTATGGACGTACAATATTAATTTGAGATATGATTGTCACTATAAATTTGTGAATTAATTTTTATTTAAATTAAGGGTTTTACCACATAAAAATATTTTTTTCCCCTAAGACTCTAACTGTTGTGTATATTTGAAGAGTAGTTAGCGTAAAATATAAATATGATAAAGAAACTTAAAAATGCAAATCTTAGATGCTTTGAAGTGCATTATGCATTTATAATTACCTCCAAGATCATCAAACAAAGTTAATAACCATTCATATATTATAGAACAATACTATTAAATATTTAGCTTAGGGACTTGGTTTACCGCAGTTTAATGCAATTTAGTTATAATTTTGTTTCTTTGACAAATGTAAATTTTATTTTTCAAAGAAATTTTATTTTTATTTTGTAAATTTTTAAATATTTAGAACTTCAAAATCAGCTAAAAGTTTGGCTATTTACTTTTTACTTATTTGAATCTTGCAAGAACTCCTAATATTTAGGGATTTAAATAAAGTGAGATTTTATTATATTTTGCTTCCTTATTTATATTGTGTAAAGCAACTATATAAAGTATTATTTTTCCAAAGAGAATCGCATAATGAATAAATTTCTAAAAGGAAGATTCCAAAATTTTTGCTCGTGTATTTTTCTACTCTATTAACTTTTACAAGAACTTATAAAGCTTCTTTATGCTTCTTTTGCAAGCATCTCCTTCAATTGTGGACATTACAGTTTGAAGTATGTTTGGCTAAGTACTTGGTAATCGAAAATATTCAAAGAAGCACGTCGACTTTAGAGGTTTTATCCCGATGAATGAACCCGTTTTGATTTCAGTAATTTATTCTCTTATTTTAATATTTGTAAGTTTTATATTCCTTTTATAATTTCATACTTGAATTTACCGCATCACGATATAAAGTATTATGGTCATACCTCAGGAATTTTGCAAAGTGCAAGCTACATTGATCTCTCCCCAAGTATCAAGGTATCATATCTACAAGTAGTATACTTATAAACTCAATAGTATTTGTTTGGTATTCCTACGGTTATCAAAAACTTATTTTCTTTGATCCTTCGGTGCTCTTAATAAGATTACGTCTTTCTATTTGTTAACAAGAGATATAATTTTCTAATGTGACTTAACTTTTCTTAAATACTTTTGTCTCTTCTATTTTTGCTTGCTTATATTTTTCGTTTTTTTTTATGTTGTTTGATATTTAGTGGCCGAGTCACACTCAAATGAATGAAAATTTTGAAAATTAAAATTAATGCGCAAATAGGGAAAAATATTTCTTTCCTATGTATAAGCTTTTGATTTTCATCTACTTTTTCAAGTTTGAAATTTTTGTGAAACACTATTTATAATATAATATGTATGTAATATTTTAAGAAAATATATATTTATTGAGATAGGGTACACGCGCGGGCGCGTACTCTAAGACTAGTATCCTTATAAACAAAAAACGTAGTAAAAATAGATTTATGTAACTTATTGTTTCATACTCAACTACAACAATAACGACAGAAATATTTATTGTTTCATACTCATACACAGAATATTTTGTAACAGTAGAGTGCTTAATTTGTCTTGTATCTCTTCCTCGAGTTCGTTGGATGTCAATCTTATGGCAATCTGCGCCATAGTTGATAGTTGGTCCCAAATCTACTAATAGTACTTAGAAAGCAACCTATAGTTTGCTTTCAAATTTGTAAAGGATTTATGACAAATGTATACCACCTAGGCATGCATAGGGTGGGATGGATGAGATTCCTCCGCCCTTAATCAGAGGTCTCGGGCTCAAGTCATAAGAATGGAGATATTCCTAGTAGGGAGCGCTTCTCCTTTATAAACGATCCGAATTCATATTTATCGGAGCTAGTAAATACCGGATATCGAACCACTATAAAAAAAATGTATAACGCCTGTAACATAAATATGGAAGAAATCTACGTAAATTAGATCATAGAATCTTAATAATAACTTCTCTTTTAATAGTACTAGTCTCTCGACACGTGTTGCACGTGTATGCCAAGTCATATTATATGATTTTTGTAAATAGCAATATTATAAAAAGCAAACATTTGAATAAATAATATACATAAGTAATAAAATATAGTTTTTGTGAATAATCAATGATTCATCGTATGATGAATTATTTGTCCAGGTAAAAAAGATTGAATATTGTCCGAATCTACAAAGATGAATAATCAATTTTTTGTAAATAGCATCACAAACACCATGAATATTTAACTTATCAAAATATTAGAAGTAGTCGGTCATATTTTGAAAGGTGTATGGAACTATGGACCAATATAATAGAGTTAGAACATTTCTTTAAGTGATGGCTAAAAAATGAAATTAACTTCATAGAAAATAGGTGAATACTATTATATCTACATAGTCCGTCTATTTTAATTTGTTAGGCTTTGTTTGACTTGGCATAATCTATACTATATTAAAAGCACGAAGGTCCTTAGTGAAATATCGCTCGCCTTTTTTACCCTTCCAAAGTATATTTTTTACTGGATAAAATCGTAATTTAAGTAACTTTCCTAAATTTTAGGACTATAAAATCAACTTAAATTTTACTTATTAAATTGTTTCTTATTTGATCTAGATACGGAGTCCTAATATTTAGCAGTTTAAATTTACCTTATATAGTTTATTTGAATATCTTGATTTTCACAAATTATAAAAATTATGAAGTGACTTCTGTGAAAGATGAATTCAAACTTACGTGAATTTGAAGCGAGGGAAAAAACCTAATTTGATATGACTAAACATGTTCAGAGAATTATTTACATAGTGGATACTAAAACTTGAAGAAGAGACATAATGATAAGATAGACTCTCGATACATTGAGCAATATATTTAAGGATTGATGAGCAAACAAATTTCAATTTTCAAGATACACAACTACAAAATCTCCAAAAATTAAAGACTACTCAGTGTTAATATATACTATAGCATATGATCTAGGTTAAGACAATTAACTGCTCAGAAGTCAGAACCACCATGGAAATTAAACTAAGTTAATATGTCCATAGTTTTTTCTTTTTTAATAATCAATTTTACAATATAAAAAAATATATTTTTATCTTATATATTAAGGATTTTTTATATTCATTTCTGAGGGTACACGCGCAACGAGCGTATCTATTTATATCTATATACTATATTAAAAGCACGAAAACTCTTAAGAAATGTCTTTTACCTTTTTTACCCTGTGAAACTAGAGTTCATACTAGACAAAATGGTCATTTGATTATTTTTTAATATTTAAGACTTCAAAATCAACTAAATTTTTAATTGTGTCCTAATATTTAGGACTTTAAAATCAATCAAACTTTTATCTCTTATAAATCCTTTCCTTATTCAACCCATGTAATGTATAAAATTACTTTGTGAATAAGGACGTTTTCTATTCATCAAAAACAACAATCTCTCTTTGCCAATTCAAGCCTTAATTCATGTAGAGATTGAGCTCAAGAAGTTTAGGAATCTCCATCTTAATATAAGACGTACGTTATATATTTTTTCGTGGAAAAACCATTCATATCAAGGTAGCACATATACCCTAAGCACAAAGGTCTTTAGTGAAATGTCATTCGCTTTTTTACCCTTTAAAAATAGATTTTACGTTAGACAAAATAGTCATTTAATTATTTTTATAATATTTAAAATTCCAAATTAATTAAGATTTCCTTATTAATTTATTTTTCCTTATTTGAAC
This sequence comes from Nicotiana attenuata, assembly GCF_001879085.1. Classification (NCBI taxonomy): domain Eukaryota; kingdom Viridiplantae; phylum Streptophyta; class Magnoliopsida; order Solanales; family Solanaceae; genus Nicotiana; species Nicotiana attenuata. Next base: position 67,919,605 of record NC_031989.1, on the reverse strand, counting down.
TATGTAGAATGTCCTAATAATTTGGATTTAGGTATCCAAATTCAACTAAAATTTTATTTTGTATAAAATTTCCTTATTTAACCAACTTTTACGGAGCATATGAACTTCAGAAGTGCTTTTGGAGTTAGATACGTGGTCGTGAAACTTTTTTTATTCTTACCCTCCGGCGTTTATGAATTAGTATTTTTCTCTCCGGGTATTACCAATAACTGATTACCTACAAATCATGATACATCAACACAACGTTCATTTTTCTTTTAGTTTTTTAAGAGTTTGATTTACTTTAAGTATTAATATGTAGAAATTTCAACTAACATGGCAATATTAATTTAAAAAATAAATTCGGCTACAATAATATTATGTAAAATTGTAACTACGTTACCCCTATGATGTATCTGTTTTAACAATTTATATTATATAAAGACAATCAATCCCTTTAACCAAAAAATAAATTAATACGTAATTTATTTGAAACTGTAAAATAAATATAATTTTTTTTCCCATAGTTTGAAAAATTATTCTTAGAATTGTGAACTCTTGAAATTTCAAAGTCCTCACTAGAACTCCTAAACGTGTCAACAAGGGAATTTAGATTTAAACCATTGCTCCCACTTGAAGAGACTAACTTGCGCCCATAAGTACTAGACATATGAATATAGGCATCCTCTTTTTTTTTTTTTACTCAAGAAAATATCCACTTAGCTTATAACCTATTATGTTGATGAACTTTTAATGAGCACATAAAAATACTTAAGTTGCAAAAATAAATTTTATACCATGTTAAAACTAGACATATAAAGATGATTTTATAAAGAGATGTTAGGTAAGATGCGAACACATAACATGTTTGTAACTTATATAGTAAGATATTTATAACTACAAATACTATATAACTAACTCAACTAACATCGATCAGAAAATATTGAATTTAGCTATTGTTCAATGTAATAACATTCATTTGCATCACTTAGACAAATATTCCATTTAGTTTAATGTCACTGCTATTTTTTAATAATATATTCGCATTGTATACGCTTTATACTGGTTGACGTAATGCACACGTGCAACGCACGTACACTAAAACTAGTGTTTAATAAATAAATGAACACTTTTGAAACTTGTGATCTTAAATACGCCCTAACATTATAAAACTTTTGAAACTTGTGGTCTTAAATAAGTCATATTATTTGTCTGATTATACAAAATTTTCATTAAAGAAATATAGGAATGCGCTAATCGTATTAAAAAGGACTAATAAGAAAATAGTACCAATATTTTTTAAACGAAGGGAGCAGTAGTTATCCCTTAATGAACAAACCATCTATCAGGGAAATTCTCTTTATAAAATCTTTTGATAGGTACTAAATATAAAATATTAAAAAGAAAGGAGATATTAATAATAGTCAGACAAATATTAACTTGGTGCAATACAAAAATTATGGACTGAGAAAGCTTTTCCCCACCCATATACTAACTTGAAAACTTTCTAAATCTACCACAAATAATGTGTCCTTAACCAATGGCTCCAATATCTAAAAATAAATAATAAAATTGGATATCTCATGCTCGTGATTGAGTTCTTGAGATTTATAAATTTGGAAATGATAACTATCACAAGATATGATTGAATGATTAAATTAACTAAGTAAATGCATAAGAATCGGTAGTTTTCGTCATATAAATGGAATAGAATGAGAAAAAGAGCAAGAGGTCAATTGAAATACAAAGGACAGGAAAAAAAAATCAAATGCGATAATATTTTGTTGGTTCTGAAACCAAACACCACAAAATATAGTTTTGAAATATAAGTAACCTTTGTTTGAAACTTGGAACCAAAACTAACTTAATAGCACTATAATAGAAATAGAATAGGATAGGAAAAAAGAGCAAGGAAAATTAATTGAAATACAGACGATGACAAAAGGAAAAAAAGAACAAATATGATGCCAATTTAGTTGGTTTTGAAACCAAACACCGTAAATACAGTTTCATAATTGATCTTTATTTGAAACACGAAACCAAAAGAAAGTGATATATTACACGCATAAAACCTAAGAAAACTTAATGGCACCATAAAATCAACATTAGTTAGTAGATAGTGAGGAATAAGATATAAGATAAGATTTTGTATTTTCATAAGCATATTACTTTTTTGCTTGTGCTATTTGTGGTGTCATATATTTCTTCGTACATTCCAAACGATATAATTTTTTGACAATTCAGAAAAAGTAATTCATAAAAAGTGAGAGCATAATTACCTGGCCACCTTCTTACACATATGATCCTGCTCTACATGAAGCTTTGACTTAATTACCCATCATGAAGTATTCCGTGAGAAAAGGTCAGATGATACATCTCCAGTTCTTAAGAGGTATAACTACAATTACAATAATAATCTGACTTTGAGTTTCTTAAAAACCTGACATTGAGGTTTTCTTAATGCAGATTAAGACGTGGTTCTTTTTTCACAATTCATTGGCTTACAAGAACTTCTATATATGAACGTGACTTTTCATTACAAGTCATCAATAATTAATTTTTGAACTAAACGGTTAGTTGCAAAATTGGAGGGTCACAACTTTTCTGGAAGAACAAATCAAATTTAAATATTAATATCATTTAAAAATTATTATTAAACAATAGTACTTATTTAGAATTAAAATATTTAGGTTATTTAGAAGGGCGTTTTGGTAATTCAATTTTTAATTTTTGGGGTTCCCACTTTTATAATAACAAGTACCTATGTTTATGCGATGCACGAAGATCGTATATCCAATATTGTCAAACACGTACCAAAAGTAATAAACTTTCAGTTGCATAGATATTCTAAAACTATTGGTAAGTAAATTGTACGAAGAGCCGTAATCAGTTTCTAAAAAAAAAAAAAAGAAAACAAATATGAATAAATCAACCAACTCAATAATAATATTTTGGCAGAATCAATGGACAAATAAAACGAAACATTCTGGAATCACACAGTTACGCAACTAAAGTTGTAAATCACTTAAAATAGTACTTAATATATATATGAGTATATAATTTTGCAATTAAATGATTTACTTTAATTTATTTGAGCTTTAATAATTAAGGTACATAAAATAAAACACTCAAAATTAAGTTACGTGAATATTGTAGACGTTCGAAAACTCCAGAAATAATTTTCTTATGACAAAATTACATAATAATGTACTTTATAAGTTGACCTTGCATTATTTTAGCCCACTTACAAGTTTGCAAATGTGTAGCCAAATATCAATAAGCTTAGATCTGAAATTTTTTTCCAGTTTTTTTATTCTCTATATCTTCAAGCGTGAAATATTTTCATTCTCCTTTTTCCTCAAGTTTCTACATACCTATCACAACTATGAAAATTCACAAACAGACGCGAGAAATCTAAAATCTCATCTTCTTTAATGCTAATCTTGTTAGTTTTTGAATATGATTTTATGAAAAATTTGGAGTGGGTATTGTTTGAACTTATTAAAATTAGTCTAAGTAGACTGTATACAAAGTTTGAAGTCCTTTAGTGGAGATTTGGAATAGTCTTAATCAAGAATTGCAAGTGAAAATCGTACAAAAAACTCGTCAGAGATGTTTATACACTTTTATACAATATTATACACTTTTATACAAAGAGGTATATTATATATATAGTTGTATAAAAGTGTATAAAAATGTATAAGCACAGTAGTGAAAATGTTAGTGATACACCATGTATATAGGTGTAGTAGTTGAAGAACAAGAAGAAGTGTGAGAAACCCACCAAATACCTGTAAATAAAGTATCAACCTTGTATAAAATATTGTATAAGAGGTGTTTATACACTATTATACTTTACTTATACACTATTATGCACTATTATACAAATGAATCATATTAATGGAGTTTCACGGGTTCTTCTTCTTCTTTGGGCATCTTCTGAAATTCAACTCAAATATAGCTCAAATCTGCTCCAAATCACTTCAAATGTGAGTTTTGAACTCCCCTTGACGATCCCAATATCACTACTAAAAATTCCTAGTAAAAAAACGAACCAAAGAATTAAGCG
>NC_031989.1:67793801-67904175 GCF_001879085.1 Nicotiana attenuata | reverse complement strand
GAGAGAGAGAGAGAGAGATTATTGCATTGTGGAGAAGTGGAGCAACATCAGTCCTTTACAAGGTAGGGTGAGTCCCCCTTATATAGGCGAGGGGACTCGGTAAAGTACGTATATATAATTTGCAAGAGTACAAAGATGGGACGGCCTGACACAAGTCCTCTCAGTAGGCTCCAGATAGACCGGACCTGTCAGGTGTAGCCATGTGCTTAGGAGACTTCCTCTTTTATCCTGATCTCGGACCCTGCTTCCTTCGATTCGGACCTCGACGAGCCCTGAGGCCGAGAACTCGATCGTGGCCTTCCTCCATCGGGGTCTCGGGGAAGGCTTTCAAAATGTCTTGATAGCAAAAAATCAAGTCTTCTGATTTTACCGCGTACAGATAGTCTCCGCGTTTCTCATGACGAAGTGATGAGAAATGATTCTGACACTCGACTCCTCGAGCTCCTTTTGGCGACGCTATACTGGCGATTCAGATCGCGGTGCTATCTTCTGTGACAGATGGCGTGTCTCATAGATCTCTGCTCGATGTCCTGTCGTTTTCGCTCCTCGAGGCAAAAGTACTGCCGTCGGTTCGTTCTTTCAAGGAGGTAGTAATTACACCCGTCGGTCAATCTTTCAGAGCATCGATGACCGTGTCGTTTCCCCCCTATAAATGAGGGCATTTTGTGGCATTGCATCCTTCATCTCAATACTTCTGCTGGTATGCTTTGCTTCTTCCTTCCCATCTTTTTTTACCTTTGATTACCACGATGGAAGCTTTCTATCTCATGGCTGTTTGGAGGAGTTCTTCCGGGCCACATCGAGGCCTTCTGCCGGGCCTCCCTTCGTTGAACACAAACATGTTGTCCCGATATTGCCGCGGTCGTCGGTATGTAGGCCGTTGCTGCTACCGTTGGCCCGAGATGGTGATGGATAGAGAGTTGGTTTTCTTTGCATAGACGGTCGTTCGGATTATGCACCGCTGCTCAAAAGGGGGCTCGAAATATCCACCGCTGCTCACCTTCATACCCAGGCTCGACGTGGAACTCCGCCCCGAGCCGGGAGCTTGCACGGCTTGATGCTCGAATAAGAGTATTCGAAGCAGCCGTACAAGTGGGACCGAGGATTGTACGGTCCATCGTCTCTCCGATGCTTCCTTTGCCAAAGAGGGTCTTCGAGCTTCGGAGAGCTATTGTGTTTTTTCATCCTGCCCTGCTCCCTTCGCCTTCTTTTTCGTCTTCTTCCCTGAAGTGCTACTTTGAGGGACCAGGGCGAGGCAGTTGGAGGCATGCCCTCGAGGGTAGAGTAGGTTTTGGGCCTTTTCTTCATGTATCCTCTTTTGTTGTATCTGTGTTGGGAACCCTTTGTAGGCTTTTGTACTTTGTATGTAATGACCCTCCGGGGCTTTGTAATCGAACGTCGTGACCCCTCGGGGGCTATTGTACTTGAAAACTTCATAAATGAGAAATGAACTTTGTTGACCTCTGCTTTCGAATTTGCTCTGTTTCTTTATGCCTTCATGCCCTTCGAGGCTCTTCGAATGAATCCTTTTGTGTTGCTGATCGCTGACATTTAATTTGGACGTGAGAGTTTGCTTTGATTTCTTGCCGATCGACATGGGCGCTTTTCGGTCCCATCGTCGTCTTTCGGGACAACTCTGGATCGATCTGATAGATTGGTGCTATGAGAGTCTCTCGAGTTATTCGGAGATCGCGCATTGAGTTCCGAGGTCTCCGGGGGTACTGCTCCGGATGTAGGTCGTCTTCGGGTTCCCCGGAGCCCTTATTGATCTGAATGTAGATGGTTCGGGCCGCATGAAATAGACTTCTGCTTCCCTTTTGGCGCTTTTTTGCTTTTACGCCCTTCGGGATTTTTGAATGCATGCTTTTGTTTATGGGCCGTCGTAGCTTGCCATGATAGCTCGTTCTGGTCTCCAGCTGATTGGCAAGGCTCTTCCCTGCTTTCTTTTTTGTCGTAGTTTGGACTGATGAAGGACCGACCGGATAGGCTTGAGCTGTCCGGGTCTGCTGGTTCATTTGGAGATCTTGCATCAAATTCCGAGGCCTTCGGGAACGATACCCCGGATGAAGGTTATCCTTGGGTGCTTCGGTGAGCCCTGTTGATTTTGATGTGGATAACTCTTTAGGGAGTGTAAGTTTGCCTATGTTCGGGGTACTTCTTTGGGGCCTCGTGGAGCTTTGGAGATTGGAGCTTCCGGGGTTTGCTCCTCCGGAGTGGGAAACGCGAGCCCGGACACGTGCCTCGCATCTGGCATCGGCATTTTGGAGCTCATCGTGACCCTGTTTCTTGGCGGCCGGGGGCTCCAAATGTGAAATGCTGCCTTGAGCATGGAGATAATTCGCGCGGATCCTCGAGCTTAGTCGTCTGTTGGAGGATGTTTCCTGGGTCGGATATTGACCCGTCGATTCGTATCGAGGCCATTGGCTTCCTATAGCTTACATCTAGCAGGTGACTTCGCCGTTGCCTTTTGTATATAAGAGGGGTGGCTTCGGCCTTTTTGCGAGACTTCACTATTTTTGGGTAGTTGTTCTCTTGTTTCGGCATAGGGCTCCCTATCTTTTAAAGTGCGACAAACGTCGGTGCTTCTTTGCTTTATTTTGCTAGTTCTGCTATAGTCATGGTGACCACCTCGGAGCCGGGGCAAAGGGCGGGGAATGCTGTTCCCGGCGCTGGAGAGTTGAAGGATTTCGCTCTGGAGTCGGCGTCCTTGATAAGAGAGGAACACCTGCAGATGGCGAGGCGATACTGCGGGTGGAGCGAGGGGATGACACTGCGGGTGCTTTCCCCAAGTGAAGGCATCGCGGACTCTGCTGATGGGTTCTTGAGTGTGTACCTATACCCCTTTGCATTTGGCCCTCTTGATAAGGTCGTGCTCGATTTTTGCTTGAAGTATCGGGTTACTCTGGCGCAGATTCTTCCGTCATTTTGGCGAACGGTGCTGATGATGAGATTCTTTGCGGAAAAAGCCGGACTTGAATTCACGCTCGATCATCTTATCAGGCTATACCGACCTTTTCACCATCGAGGGCTGCTAACCTTGAGGAGTCGCTCGCCCACGCCCTTCGCTGTTGACGATGAGAAAGGTGGAGATCGAGAGTGGGCCAGTTGGTTTGTCCGAGTCAAGATGATTGATATCATTCCTGTGGAGTTTCTGCCATTCCCCGAAGGGTGGAATCACGCACGTAAGTGAGGCGCTTTGTCACTCCTTCATATTTTGTTCATGGCGAAAATCGGCCAAGTAATCAATGCTATTTCCCTTGTTGCAGCAACTTCATGGACGCTGGACCAAGTTCATGATTTGCCTGGCTGGGTTCGGAGGTTGGTAACCCATTCGTCTTGCGACGAACGTAGGTGGCGAGCTATGTCTCGCATCAGGTGGGGAATAGACCATCAAGGTACGTGCGTATGTTGCTTTTGTCCTGCTGATATGTACCCGAGGTGACATTTTCCCATCTCATTTATGCTGGATTCGCTGTTTTTGTAGATATCGGGCGGTTCCTCGGGGCGAGGCAGCGCTTTCCCGGAGAGGAGATGGAGCCGTCGGCCTCCGAGCCGAGAGACGGCAGTAGCAAGAGGATCCGGGGCCCATCATGCGAAGGAGCTTTCAATGGCGCTGGCCGGGCTCGTGTTTCTGAAGACGGGGCATCGACCGAGTAGGCTGTCCCCAGGACGCCTGTTTCTCGGTAAACGGCTCCCTCGAGTGAGCATGTTGTGCCTGGGGCCGGTTCTTCTGGGGTCGCAGGAGTAGTACTATCAGGAGCGTGTTTTGATCTGGAGGAAATCTGCCGTCTTCACTTCGCGGTGAGTTCGTGCATAATTCTCTCATATCCCGCATCTTCCTCCTCTTATTGAATCTTTCCTGCGCAGGCCTGTGATAGGCTTAAGTCCGAGTTGTTTCGTCAAAAGGCCAAGTTCCAGAGGATTCTGGATGAGGGAGAATCCCTTAGGCTCCTTTGCAATGAGAAGGAAGTTGAGCTGCAGCATTGGCGATATGAGGCGTATCGGAGCTCAAACTATGAGAGCTATTGGATGGAGCAGGTAACTTTCTGTAGTGCGTTCTTCGCTTCTTTCCAATTTTAAGGCTAATTTCTTCTTGCCATATCAGTTGCAGAAAAAGGCAGAGGCCTTGGAGTACCTTAAAGGTGACGTGAACCGTGTCAGGGCCGCTTGCGAGGAGCTAAGGGGCCAAGTGCGGGCTCAAGCCTTGGAGGAGATGAGTGCCTCGGCTAGTATCCCTGCCTTTGAGGTCCAGCTTAACTTGTCCCGTGGTAACGCCAAGGTTCAGGCGGATATGATCGAGAGACTAGAGTCCGACCTCTCGAAGGTCAGGGCCGAGATAATTGATGCCCGGGCGGAAGCGGCGCTAAGCCGAACTAGGGTGGATCGCGAGATGGCGATTTGCATAAAGGAGGCTGCTGACGCTCAATCTGAGTTGAGGCAAGCCCTTGATCGTGAGAAGAGGATCGAGGACTATGTTCGCTGCCGATCCCGGAAGGAAGTATTCGAGGAAGTTGGAGGGAGAGGCTTTATTCTCTCGGAGGGATTGGCTCAAGCAAGGGCGGACGAGGGCGACGCTCGGTCACTCCTTGTGGACGTTGCAGAGGGCGATCTTGACGGGTTGTAGCCCTTTGGCGCAAAATATAGATTCTATCATTTTGTAACTTGGTTTTCGGCGCGCGCAGGGCGCACCTGTAGGTGGAGAATGTTTTTGTCGTATGTAATATAAGAAGAATTTTAAAGCATTATTCCTTTTGTACCTTTTTCTGTCGTTGCTCTTGATCGCGTAGACCGGTTTGTGGAACTGGTTCCCGAGTCGTGTTATGGCTCGAGCATTGATCGGCCTTCCAGCTCTTTCCCGCCTGCATGGGCAGAGGGTGATGACCCTTTGTGCTCCTGGACTGAAGCGATTTTGCGGGCGCGCGGCCTGGAGATTTGTCTCGGCCGCTGATAGCGTCGTTTGGGCCGTGCTTTTAGGCATTTTGTGGTTGAATTGCCCTCGGGTTCAGTCTCCGAGTCGGGATCCGACTCGAGCTTAACTTACCCTTGAATCCGTTTGGGCTTGCGGTAATGATCCTCACTTTCTACCCTTGGGCGTTTGATAATTTTTCGGGTCCAGTCTCCGAGTCGCGTTGCGATTCGAGCTGTGATTGACCCTTTAATCTTTCTGGAGGCTCCGGTTGGCGATACTGTTTTTTGTTTCCTGCCCTTGGGCGCTTGGCGATTTCCTGGGTCCAGTCTCCGAGTCGCGTTGCGACCTGAGCTGTAATCGACCCTTAAATCTCATCTAAGCTTTCGGCCAGAGATGGTGGCCTTTCTGTTGCTTGGTCGTTGAGACCTTTTAGTATGAGGCCCGGACGCTTGCTTAGCCGGCGACAATGGCACTTACGCTGTTTGGTCGTGGAGACCTTTTAATGTGAGGCCCGGAGGCTTGCTTAGCCGGCGAAAATGGCACTTACGCTGTTTGGTCGTAGAGATCTTTTGATGTGAGGCCCGGAGGCTTTGCTTAGGTTAACTATTTTGGATCCGGTCTCCGAATCGGGTTACGATTCGAGCTCACTTTAATCCTCAAGTTGTCAATTTTCAAGCTGGCGACAATGGCTCTTACACTGTATGGTCATAGAGACCTTTTGATGTGAGGCCCGGAGGCTTTTTGTAGGCTTTGTTTCTTCTCGTTAAGGTCTTATTGAGTATTTTGCCTGACCCATCGTCGGTTCTGAAAGAACCTCGATTTCAAGTCGTAGTCGGCGATGTTTTGAGCACCTCGGAAGGTTCATAGCTCATAGGTCGAGTAGATCGATGCTTTTGCGATTTTGGAGCCGACGTGGTCGGGACTCATTTTTTTCCTGTTGAGGGAAGCCTGTATTTAACCGGTTCTTTCCGAAGTAGATTCGGAGGATTTTTTAGTGACATTCGGGCGTTCTCGAGTCGCGTTTTTGGGGATGTAGCAGCCGTTTTGACCGGAGTCATGTGCGTTTGGTCGGGGCCATTTTTGATCCCGAGAAGCAGTTTTAGGCGTCTACACCGAGGGTATGCCCTTTAGGGATTCTTACAAATGCGACGTATAGCCTAAACTGCGGGATTTTTCATGCCTGTTGAGGTCTTACAGTTTGCCATGCTTGTTGAGGTCTTACAGTGTATGGAGAACAGTAGCCTGTTTGGCCAAGCTGCAAAAATCAGCTTATTTTGAGAAGTGCTTTTTTTCAAAAGTGCTTTTCTCAAAAGTACTTTTGGTGAGAAGCAGTTTGTGTTTGGCTAATTAGTTTGAAAAGCACTTCTGAGCAGCAATTAGTGTTTGGCCAAGCTTTAAAAAACTGCTTCTAAGTGCATTTTTCTCAAAAGTGCTTCTCAAAAAAGTGCTTTTGGAGAGAAGCTACTTTTTTCTGCTTCTCCAAAACTGCTTCTGCTTCTCCTCAAAAGCAATTTTTTCCTTCTAAAAGCTTGGCCAAACACCTCAATTTTTGGCCAAAAGTGCTTTTGAAAAAAAAAGCACTTTTGGCCAAAAAGAAGCTTGGCCAAACAGGCTATAGATCTGGTTTTGCCGAGGCTGCCCGTTAGGGTCTTACAATTTCGGATTTTCCAGCGCGTGGCGATTGGCGACAGCCTCCTAGTCATCGAGTTTGCTTGAAGACAGCTTCTCGTGAGCTTGGAGTTGTTTCCCGGGGGCTTGATGAGCCCGGTGTTCCGACCCTGGGGCCGCGCAAGTTGTTGAATTGCTCATATTGAGTCTCCGAGTGCATCAGATCAAATTAGGCTTAAATGCCGCCTTTTGTAAACTTGGAGCCGCATCGCGAGGGCTTTGTGAGCCCGGAGTCCCGACCTTGGGGTCGTGGGGGTGCTGAATCGTTTAAGTCTCCGAGTGTTTCGGGACACATTTGATGGAGAGGTTTTTTGCTGAGGATAAGCCGAAATATTTTTTCTTCGAGGCGTCGAATGCTTAAAAAATATTCTTTATTGCTTGGAGAAAATATAAGCATAAATACATGTGGTCCTGTTGCTGTGAGTCTGGTCCACACGGGTGTGACTTCCCTGATTATCCGATGTGCTTGTATGATTCCATATCGGAAAATTTCAGGAGAGAGAGAGAGAGAGAGAGAATTACGATCTCGTCGGGTCCCTTCCCCGGGGATATGCAGTTCTGCTAATAATCTTGTTGGCGGAACCTTCTTCCTGTTAGAAACCCGGTCGAGGAAAGATTGCCCGGCGAGCCTTGTGGTGGCCGCGGATCCTCGAGTGGGATCCAGAGCTACTGAATGCCTCAGCTTGCTGCCTGCGTATAGATTAGCAACAAGAAAGGAAAGGAAATGATAAAAGGAAGCTGCGTTACGGGGAGTAAGCCCCGCGGCAGTCGTCTTCCTCATCCGGCCTGGCCTGGCCGAGGACGTGATTGCCCTTACCTTTTGACCTCATTTGAGCGCAACGCCGGTCATGGGCGCAAGGCGAGGGATCTCCTCCTGTCGCTTGTAGCTAGATGCTTTGGCCCTGCGTCTATCACGGGGTTTTACACCTTTGGAGGAGCAGGGTTGGAATCGCGTCCCGGGCGATGTATTCGCCGTTGTCTGTACAAAGCGTCTGTGCCATGCGTCGCTCGACGTTTTAGCCTGAGATCGGGCGGGCCGCACAGGGGGAGCGATTTGGTCGTTGTGGCAATCGCCATTGGGAACCTATCAGAGGTCCGGCCCGAGAGCGACGTTGGGCCGGATCATCCTATTGGCTTTGGCCCGACATCGTCGGTATAATTTTGGCCGATACACCTGTACTCATAAATTTATGTTTTATTTGAAATGAGTCGAATGGAAGAAGGGATTACCAATACGTTAATGTGATGCCGAGGTGGAATCTCGGCGTCCTTTTCCTCGAGCGAGAGGGTGTCCTTGGGGAGTATTTCCTGGGACCGTCCCTTTCGGGTGACGGGCACTTGCATTCCACGTTCTACGGATCTTCATGGGATGCCGCCATCCTTTAACAGTTGCGACGATACGCTGCAGCTTGCCAGCTCTGTTTTGTCCGATTTTCTCTCGTCCGTGGAGCTGGATCCGGGTTTGCTCGCTTGGCGACACTTTGTGGTGACCTTTGTTGAATGGTGTAGTTGCTACTCTTTTGGGCCTGTAACTCCGAGCGTCTCGCGATTCCCGTGGCGGGCCATGGTTTCCCTGGAGGGGTTTTGGTTGAATAGATCCGAGCCTCCTGGAGTTCTCGGCTTCGCTTATGGTGACCACTATGCTTGGAACTGTAACGTTGAAGTCGAGCTCTATCGGGCGAGGTTTCCTCGCCGGCTGCGTCTTGTTGAATCTGGTGCCATTGGAGATTCCTCGAGGGTGTTTTCCTCGGGCTACTGCTTATTGTTGCGAGACGCGCTGTGTCTCGAATCATCTCTTCCGTTCGAGCCGTAAGGACGATGGCTCCATTCATTTAGCGTCAGCTCCCTTGCTGGGAATCCGCCCGGATATGCCGAACCCGGGGAAGTTTTTCGAGGGTCGTCCACGGCCCTGACTTGGGTCTGGTGTTGGTTGCTGGCATCTGATCGAGCCTCGACCAGATATTCGACCAAGCTTCGCTTGAACTGCTCTGGAGTCGCCGAGTATGCTTTGTTTGGGTTTTGGGCGAAGGTCTGTGCCGCCCCACTATTCGGGACCGGGAGCGGTCTCGTTTGTCCTATTGGGGGGAGGGGTGTGGCTTCCCGTGATACTTTATTTCTTCTTCTCCCGGCCTTCGGTGCATTGGGCCCTTTTGGCATTATTTTGATGGCGTCGGCGTGTGCTTCCACGGATCGCGCTAGTACGGTGAGCGGGTCCCCGAGATTAGATGTCGAACAATGGCGCTGCGTCATGGTTTCTTCCGGGGGAATTTCTTCAAATCTCCTTATCGGGACGGGCCCGATAGCTCGGGAATAGATCACGTATTTTTAGAATCCCATTTTCAAATTTAATTGTTGTTACTATTTTCACGGTAAACAGTTTGGCGCCCACCGTGGGGCTAAAAATAATAGTGATTATTCTCTTATTAGTTTCGTCACTTAAACGCACGATATCTTTCACACTTTTTCTTGCCCAAGATCTTTCGATTTCAGGTTAATGATCAGCTCGATAAGGGAAATCGAGGATGATAACCCCAAAAATTGCAAAGAGAACGGTATGTCCGTTCTAACGGCTGGCGCGTCACCGCAGGACCTCGATAACGCATCTAGATCGGTTCGAGCGGATGCGGAACCGTACGCCGCACAGCGGGGTAACGAAGTCTCGCGCACCGATGGCGGCACGCAACATGCTAACCAACAGGAAGCCCGAAAAATCCCAGCCCGGGTAGAAGGGGAAGTTAACCTTCACATTATTTTTGAAATGTTGCAGGAACAGCATTTGGCTATCTCTCAGCTACAGAGCCACCCGGAGACTCTCAGCGCAACAACACCCAAAATATCTCCTCACTTCGAGCTGGTACCCGAGGTATCGGGAAAAGACGAACCGACAACATATCCTGTAGCAGTGAGGATGCTGGAAGACATTATCGTAAAGATCGAATCATGCTCACGGAGACTCCTACAGCAACCGTCTCCCGAAGATACGATCCCGGGACTCATTTCGCGGAAGTCGGAAACGACGAAATCCCCCAGGAGTGACAGGACCTCAAGTCCTCACGGGCGCATCACCACTCACGCACGCCCGTCCAGGAACGACGACCTCCAGAATGAAGAACTTGTAAGGGTGGTTGGTGCTAAAACGTGAAGTAAAACGGTAGAGATCGAGTTAATCAAAGCGGTAATCGAACCAGTAAGGGGACGTTTCCCCGGGGGCAAAGCTGGCCAGTAGGTACCTCGGAGCCGAGCCTCGAGCCTATCTCGGGCTTATCGAGGGTAGTCGGGAAGGGGATAACGGATAAAGATATAGATAAGCAAAGCTCTATACTATCAATCCTGAACTAAATAATGAAGAAAAAACGAAGAAACAACAAATAGCTAAGGTGACCTCGGGGTCGATGAAGACTGATAACTTAGAAGAAAGAGAGAGAGAGAGAGAGATTATTGCATTGTGGAGAAGTGGAGCAACATCAGTCCTTTACAAGGTAGGGTGAGTCCCCCTTATATAGGCGAGGGGACTCGGTAAAGTACGTATATATTATTTGCAAGAGTACAAAGATGGGACGGCCTGACGCAAGTCCTCTCAGTAGGCTCCAGATAGACCGGACCTATCAAGTGTAGCCATGTGCTTAGGAGACTTCCTCTTTTATCCTGATCTCGGACCCTGCTTCCTTCGATTCGGACCTCTATGAGACCTGAGGCCGAGAACTCGATCGTGGCCTTCCTCCCTCGGGGTCTCGGGGAAGGCTTCCAAAATGTCTTGATAGCAAAAAATCAAGTCTTCTGATTTTACCGCGTACATTAATACAACATACCAAACAATGAATAAACAACAATCCCAGCATAACTAATCCCAGCATAAGTGTATATATAAAAACGTGTCAATATTTTTGTAGCGAATCAAACAAACAGAAATATGACAGAAATTAATGGATTAAACACATAACTAACATCTTTTCCCATATTGATATGTTTGTGCATTGTCTGTCGATAAATAATCATCTATTTCTAGAGTTCTGCACAGAAAATCAGTAGTCACACAGTTATAAATAATAATAGTACACCATTCAATTGGAAAAAATAAAATAATTTCCGAAGAACAATCAAACAAACCTACAATAGAGAAATAAGCACTGGAATCCTGTTGAAGTGATAATATTACACATGAATCTGTAATACCTAATAATTTCATAAATGAAAAAGAGAAGAAGAAGAAGAAAGAAAGCAACACATCAATCTGTAATGCTATGCAAAATTTACGCACATTAATTTCATGTGATGTTGTGTCTTATTAGAATCCTTATTATACGCACTTTCTAAGTCCTTTATTACATTTTTAATTGATATTGAAGTCTAAAAATTACAAATCTATCCAACACAAAATAATATCTTTGAAAAATTAATTAAATTTTAAAGGATATAAAAGTCGATTAACTTTATAGGGATACTTTTGTCGTTCAACATTTAGCATTTTAATATTCGTACTTTTATAATATATATATATATATATATAGCTATATATATCACTTTGCTCCTCGTACTCCTTTTAGCTAAATAACTTGATTTTCATTATTTTTCATTGCCTAATTATATAGTTATGAGTTAATTAGGTCTATAGAAATTGAATTGTCTTCAACTCCGTGAGTGGATCCTGACTTTGGATATGTTAGTTGGTAGGATAAAAGTAATGTAGTACATATATTTCGTAAAAGTTGATCTAGATATGCAATATATATATATATATATATATATATATATATATATATATATATATATATATATAAATATATATCTTGTCATGCATGTGTATAAGTACTGGTCTATTTTTAGGACTCGACAAAGCCTCAGTCACAGAATTAGGTTCATCCAATTCTGTCGGAAATATCAAGAAAACATAATCCTCAATCTTATAAGATTGTTTAGGTACACATTTTTTTGTACTCTCACGTAATTAAAGTTCATATTCCTCTATAGGATTTTGGGATTCAAAACTCCCACTTGGACCAGGAACCATTTCTTGATGCATTAATCTATCAAGTATGTCTAACGACATTATCTTATCTTCTGAATTCAACATTTCGTAGAGAGGCTCACCTTCATTTATTTCACCCTTTTTGGGAAAATTATTTTCCAAAAATCTGACATCTCGTGATACAATTTCAGTAATACTTCCATCCTCCAATTCATTAATGAATACATATCCTTTGGAGCGTTTTGAGTATCTAATAAAGATACATTTCTTTCCTTTTGGACTTAGTTTACAAAACTCACCAAAATAATCTTTAATATATGCAGCACAACCCCAAGGTCGTAGATCGTTCAGGTTTGTTTTATGACCAGTCCAAAGTTCATAAGGAGTGGAATATACTAATTTAGAAGGCACTTTATTCAATATGTAGGCCGCAATCAATAATGCATCTCCCCAGAAAGATTAGACAAATTTGCATGCGCCACCATTGATCTTGTCATGTCCAATAATGTTCTATTCCTTCTTTCAGCTGCACCATTTTGTCGAGGTGTATAAGGAGTAGTTAACTGTCTAATAATGCCCTTTACAATACATAATTCTTCAAATTGTTTTGACAAATATTCACGTCCTTGGTCGGTTCTTAAAACCTTTATACTTTTATGTAATTGATTTTCAACTTCATTCATATATCTTTTACAGCACTCAAGTGCTTCAGATTTATGAGAAATCAAATAGACATAACCAAAGCGCGTGAAATCATCAATAAATATAATGAAGTATGCATCACCAAACCTTACCCTCACATTTATTGGACCACAAATATCAGTTAATTGAAGTGGGAATTCAGCTCTTTTAGCCTTCCCAAATGGTTTACGCGTAATCTTTCCAGCAAGACAATTTTCATAAGTTGGCATATCAATTTTGGAGAAAGAACCTAAATGCCCTTCCTTTGCCAACATATTCATTCGATCTTGCCCTATGTGACCTAATCTTGCATGCCATGTAATAAAATCTATATCATTGTTACTTGGATAACATGCCATTACACAACGATCAACATAATAGTCATAAGTTGAAAGATTACAATCTAAAACGATAAAACGATCATAACGAACGCCAAAACCATATAAAACATTATCTAGAGATATTCTTACACCATTGCGACTAAAAAACAAATCGAAACCAACATCCAATAGAACAAAGACAGATACTAAATTTCGTCAAATCTCTGGAGCATATAGGACGTCATAAAACATCAAAGATTGGCCACCACGCAAGTCTACTTTGCAAGTGCCTATTACTTTGACTTCAAGTCTAGCATTATTTCCTACATAAATCCACCTTGATCCAGGTGAAACTCGACGAAACTCCACAAACACGTCTCGATCTCGACTCACGTGGTCAGTGGATCCTGAGTCTACAATCCACATAGGATAAGATTCATTTAGTAAAGAAGTGCTTGAAACATACACAGCACCCAGAGATGCGTTTAGGAATGCTACCTTTTTCGGCTCGGTACATTCACGAGCAAAATGCCCTAGAACTTGGTAATTGTAGCACTTAATTTTGCTTTTGTCTCTCTTCTTGAGAAATCGTTTTCCCTTCTTGGGATTTGGTTTGTTCTTTTTCTCAGAGGGTCCTTCTTCTGTCTCCTTAACCTTTCCTTTCTTTTTCCAATTTTTCTTGCGCTTGAAGCCTGAAGACTTTGTACCACTAGATTCAGCCACAAAGGCATTAGAAGCAGCTTTAGCTGCACCAACCCATTTGTCTTCAAGTTCAACATGTCGAGCAACATCAGGAAAAGTTTTTATACTTTCATTGTGGGTGAAGTTAACCTTCAAATGTTCCCAACTATTGGGAAGAGACCGGATCACTGCCTGAACCTGTTGCTCATCCGAGAGAACGTGACTAGCACTCTTGAGTTGTGCTATCATGTTTGACATCACCCTAAGGTATTGTTTGATGCTTTGATCATGATGCTTTTTGAAAGTGTCAAACTTGATAGTTAGCTATCTAAGGCGGGTCAGTGAAGTACCCCTCATATGTTCCTCGTAAGTGTACCCACATGGCATGAGCATTAGGAACACATTCACGAATCAGTTCATCAACCACAGAACTCACAATTATTCCACGTGCAATGGAATCTGTCCTTTTCCAAGCTTTGTAAGCTTCGAAATTTCTTCTGTGTTGAGCAATGTTACCCTCTTCATGTTGACTTAGAATATAGTTTATGCCCTCGAGAGCGTTCTGCTCATCTAGGACATACCACATCTTACGACTCCAGATGTCGTAATTTTCACCATTTAGTTTCTCACCTTTGTTTAAGTTAGCAATAATACTTTTTGATGCCATGTTTGTAATTAAGCAACAATCACGCAAGTTTATTTATCAATTATGTGTGTCATACACATTCCAACAATTTAAATCTAATAAAGTTTTCACATTTAGTGTAAAATCGAAAGGATATGTAAGTATCCAATTATCATTTACAATCTAAATATTTAATCAAAGCTAGAAATTAATTTCTTGATGTGCATTAATATGATGAAGTACTATAATCACTAGGACTTAGAATCTTATTATTAACACCATATTCTAGAGTAAAATAGAATAACAACCAATCCAAAATAGGATAAAACATAGAGATATATATATTCATAATATATCAAAAAAAACAAAGGAGTTCATAAAAAAAGACTTATCTAAATTAAGTTATCATGGGAAATTTTTACCCATCTCACTCCTAGAGCCACCAAGAACCTCCATAATGGTTCATTAGGCCCAATTTCGCCATAGATTTCAATAATTTCATTCTTCGATAAATCTGATAAAGAATGATACAGAATGACGAAGGCATCCCTATCGTAACACTAAGGAATTTGCTATGAATTTCATCTAATTTTATCCTAAAAAATTTGAGAAAATCAAGCAAAGAGTCAAAAGGAGCCATTTTTATTTTCTTGAAATCCTCAAGAAGTCTTCCTCCTTCCCTTTTACGTGCCCTTATTTCTCTGTTCAAATTCTGCTTCATCCGTGAATCATTTCTTATGACTTCAGGCTCTGAATCTGAATCAACTAGAGTTTTGATCCTCTTGCGACACATTCTTTTACTATTTCTTTTTACTCCTCTATCAATATCACTCACACTTGGAGAAATTTGAGCATTTTCGTGTTCATCCATATCTTAAATAGGAACAAGAAATCAGAAATATGGTTGTTATCATTCAATGCGACAACGTATGTCACAAATTTCTGGTAGAAGACAAAAAGGATCATAAAAGGGTTTTTAAAGTTAGAAGATTCCGTTTTTCACATAAAAAATATTTTCAAAAAGCTCAAAATGAGTATATCATGAATATATAAGTTTTAGGCAAAAATATTTAACAAGTTATTTCCAAAACGCTAAAAAAAGAAGCAGTTTTTCGTCAGAGAAATAGTCAAAAATTACCAATCTCCAAAAAAAATATATCTCACTCGTTTTTAATCCATTTTTCACATATAATATATTTTCGGAAAGCGGAAAACGAATTGAACATGATTATATAAGTTTTAGGCAAAAACTTTTAACAAGTTATTTCTAAACGCTGAAAATAGAAGCAGTTTTTTGGCAGAAAAATAGTCAAAACTGTCAATCTTCAAAAAATCGTATCTCACTCGTTTTTAATCTGTTTTTCACAATAATATATTTTCGGAAATCTCAAAACGAGTAGATCATGATTGTATTAGTATTAGGCCAAGATATTTAACAAGCAATGGCCAAAACACAAAAACCAGAAACAGTTTTCTCTGAAACTTGTCAAAAATTATCCAACAAAAAAATCTCAACCTAAACTTATAAAACAGCGATTTCAAGATAATTTACATGAATAACTGGATCATTCAATCATGCTTTGATATAATATAATATAATTCGGAGCAAAAACAACGAATTGTGTACCTTAAATTCGCAGCGGATATTGTTGTTGTTGCTACCAAAAGAACATGCCCCAAGTCTCCTTTGGTTTCACTAAAAAATCAAGGTTAAAGTTCACAAACTAAATATCTTTTAGTGTGATGATGTAATCTAGAAAGTCAGGGTTGCTTTTCCTTCTTTCCGATTTTTTTCCTTTTGTTTTCTACGTAATGTCTCTCGTGCTCTCACTTTTGAAGCAGAAGACTTCCCTTTTTTATTAGGAGAGGTTGAGCAGTTATCAGATAAATGTTCCCCCTCCTTTTCAAAAAGGATTTGAACAGTTATAACTGTTCCCCCTCCTTTTAAGGATAAGGTTGAACAGTTATAACACAACTATTCATCCTTCATTTAAAAAACTAGATAATCTTTCATTTACGGGTCAGGTAAAATTGGATCGGTTCGGTTCACATGGGCGGCCTACTATCCCAAAAACTTACATAAACCCTTTCGTATGAGTGTAAAGCTCTATTGCGACAACAAGAAAACGTCAAATGTTAAGACCATTTATTATTAGACAAGTGTCATATGTGGATCCCTTTTTTAAAAACTAATTTTTCCAACTTTCTTTCTTTTTTAATTTCTTTTACTATTTCTTCTAGGAAAACTACCAGCTATGTCCGCCCATAAGCTATTTATCACAAAAATTGGTCAATTAATAAAATATTACTAATATTAGCCAGATGCTACCAATATTAACCAATTAACTATTTATAGCCAAAAAAGGCCAAATTTTTGCTTCTTTTGAAGAAGTGTTATTGTAATAGATTGGGTACATTTTAAGGAGTTTGAATGTGAATTTTGGGATGATTTGGTGGAGTTTTGAGGTAGTTTGAATGGAAAATTCGAAGTAGAAGATGAATATGGAAAAAGATTATATCTGTATCACACTCTGTATCATTTGTATATCACACACACACACACACACACACACACACGCAGATATATATATATATATATATCATACGTATATCAAGTATGTTTCACATGAATGCCCATGTATACCTGTGCATGAGATACATATGTGATCCATTTGATACATGTGTCGCAGAAGAATTTTTTTAACTAGATTTTAACTGTGAATTTTGATATCAAACTAGTCCAAATCACCTCCAATCTTGCTCAAATTTTATACACTACCTCATCTATATATTTTCAATGAATTCCAAACATATCTATTGAAAATAAATTTTTTGCCTATCTTCTAATATTGTATATCATCAATAATAAATTTTGATGCCAAACTAGTCTAATTCACCTTTAAACTTCCTCAAATTTTGTACATTGCCTCATCTATGTTATAACGACCCGACGATCGTTTTGAGATCTAATGCGTCGTTTGGCGGTTTGAGGCTATGAGCAGCTTCACTTCAGGTATTATGACTTGTACGCGTGGTCGGAATTGAAATTCGGGGAAGTTCGGAGTGGATTTGAAAAAGAATTCTCATTTCAAAAGCTTTAAGTTGGAAGAATCTGACTAAGGGTTGAATTTGAGTAAACGACCTCGGAATCGGGATTTGAAGGTTCCAACAGGTTCGTATGATGATTTTGGACTTAGGCTCATGTTCGAATTTGGATTTGGGAGTCCGTAGGACAATTCGGCGCATTTTAGCAGAAGTTGGAAAATAGAGGATTTTTGGAAAGTTTGACCGAGAGTTGACTTTTTGATATCGGGGTCAGAATCCAATTCTGAAAATTGAAACAGCTCTATTATGTCATTTATGACTCGTGTGAAAATTTTAAAGTCATTCCGGATTGATTTGACACGTTTCGATGCAAAATATAGAAGTTTGAAGATTTGAAAACTCATAATTCGATTCGATGCGCGATTCGCAATTTCGGCATTGTTTGACGTGGTTTGAAGCCTCAACTAAGTTCGTATTGTATTTTGGGAAATGTTGGTGTAATTGGTTAAGGTCCCGAGGGCCTCGGGTGAATTTTGGAAGGTTAACAAAATGGATACCGGACAAAAGGAGCTGCTGGAATTTTCGGTTGCAGAAGTTGTTCGCCAGAAATTTCTGATGCATGGAGCCGCCTTGGAAGCTTATATCTCGCAATATATAAGGAATCTGAAAATATTCAAAACATGAAAATTGTAGCCATTTGATTTTAGTTTCCAGAAAGTTAAATCATTCATGAATTGGATATTTGTACAGAAAGTTATGATCGATTGAATTAAGGTTGGTAAAACAGTATTTGGCTTGAAAATTTTGAGACAAGTTGCATATGCGATATGCGACTTACCTGGAGCCATAAATATATGAGCTATCTCACGCTCAACTCATCAAGGTTCTTCAGTTTTCACTTTTGGAACCAAACTAAAATATGATGAAGGCGAAACTATTGCAGTGAATTTCATGTTCGAATTGCATCAGTTGCTAGCTAGGCCTGGAGGTATGTCCTTTTAGAGTTTTAGACCTCGGTTTTGGGCAATTTCAGAGGTATTTTTCACGAGTTTGAGTTGGTTAAGTATTCTTTATTAGAAACTGATTATATTTCATGATTCCATGCTCATTTACATCATGAATCCATGAATTTATGGAAGAAAAATTAAATTTTTATCAAATCTTCCAAAAACAAAAATTTAAAATTTGAAAGCCAATCCGATGTCGGAATTCGATAATTTTTGTATGGTTGAACTCGTATTAAAACGGGTGTTCGTATTTCATAAGGTTTTCCTAGATTCGAGATGTGGGTCCCACTATCAATTTTTTATGAATTTCGGATTTTAATTCGAAAAATTAGTAAATTCATATGGAATTAAATCCTACGATTTATATTGAGTATATCGAATTGTTTATAATTAAATTTGAGGCTTTTGGACATGAATTCGCGAAGCAAAGGTTTATTGAAATCTTGAATTTGGTTGCGGAGCGAGGTAAGTCTCCTTTCTAACCTTGTTAGAGGGAATTAACCCCATAAGTGAACTAAATTGAATCCTCCGATTTGTATTGAGTATATCGAATTGTTTATAATTAAATTTGAGGCTTTTGGACATGAATTCGCGAAGCAAAGGTTTATTGGAATCTTGAATTTGGTTGCGGAGCGAGGTAAGTCTCCTTTCTAACCTTGTTAGAGGGAATTAACCCCATAAGTGAACTAAATTGTTATGTGCTTCTATTTGTAGGGGATACGTAAGTACGAAGTGACGAGAGTCCGTACGTAGCTACTAGCTATTGATAACTAGGGATTCTAGTCTATTTTATACTCCTTTTTGCATGAGTTTTGGATTAAAAGTGTATACAAGTAATCCCGAAAGCTTACATGTTGTGCTTGTTTGTAGTGTTTGGTCAAAAACTAACAAGGAAGTCAAAACCAGCTCAAAAAGGAGCGAAACCTGCACAAGTTCCAAAAACAAGTCAAAGCACCGCTACAGCAGTAAATCCACCGCGGCTGCAATAGACCTACCGCGACCGCGGTTCTTTTATCGCGGTCCGCAGTGGCAATTATCAGAGAAGATGCAATCCTGAAATTTCAAGCAACGCGGCCCGCGGTTGATTCTACACGGCTGCGGTAGCCTGATCGCGATCGCGGTCCATTTGTTGCGGTCTGCGGAGAAGAGATTCAGAGAGGCTGAAGTTTGGAAGTTTTCAAGACACCGCTGACCGCGGTTGATTTTATGCGGCAGCGGTGAAGCCATCGCGGCCGCGGTCCATTTATTGCGGTCCGCGGTGGCCAGATTCAGAGAACAATATTTGAAGCCAAAAAGGCTTGACCGCGGTCCGTGGTTGATTTTACACGGCCGCGGTAGCCTCACTGCGGCCGCAGTCCATTTTTCGCGGTCCGCGGTACCTCATTCAGGGGCATTTTTGTCCAAAAAATTCAGCCTTGTATAAATACTTCTTTTTCAGATTTTTAGGTCATCTGATCAGTATGAGTACGTGAACGGCGACTTTTTCCCATTTTGAGTAATTTTGTAGCTTACTTAGCAATTAATCTTAGTATATTATCTTGTAATTACAATTTATGGATTATTCTTCATCTCTATCTATGATTTCTTCTTCAATTATGAGATGTTAAAAACATTAGCTAGGGTTGTGGCTCAACCCTAGTGTGGGTATTTAATGGGTCTTTTATTTTAGGGCTTAGATGTTTATGGGTGATTGTTATTTGGCCTGATTTATGCTTTCTATGTTGAATTAGTGGTTGCAAACACTAATTTGTGCCTTTTTGACTTAGGCTCTTCTTGTGAAAGAGAGACTAAGTCTAGGAATTTCAGGCCAACAAGGAATTGGGGTGTATTCAAAAGATTGATAGCCCCAATTAAAGGTTTAAACCTAGAGATAGTAATAACCGACTTGAGCCAACATTGCTTGCACATATTGAACACCCAATTGGGCTGGAGAAAGCAAATTAAGGCAAGGTCACTCTTACTACCAAGAGGTGTAGAGTGAGTAACTTCGTGCATTGGCTATATCATGATCCCAGCTATAACATTATTGCCCTAAGTTCTAGATCATGTTAGATACTCACCTAGGAGGAAGTCACTTCCCTAGTGCCTCTTTACCCATTTAGAAAACCCTACAAACATATATACTTAGCTTAATTTCGCACATCATTAATATGAAATTAGAAGTAACAAACAAACAAACATGATTGGAAGTGTAATCAAGAGCACTACAAACTGCTAAGTTAGATAGGAATCCAACTCCAAACATTATATTAGCTCCATGTGGATTCGATCCCGACCTTCTCGGGTAAAAGCTGCATCGACCGCTCTTGCCACTCTGTAGTGGTGTAGGGTTGGACTTGATCACTTTTTGGCGCCGTTGCCGGGGAGCTAACGGTTTTGGCTATCTATCTAAATAATTTTGTGTCTTTTCTTTCTTTCCTTCTGTGGTACTAATTTGTGTGTGTCGACACTTCGGTACAAAATGGCGAACAATAACAATGACCCTCTTGGAAATGCTATTCCGGGGGAGGAGGTAGATTACAATATTGATGATGAGGTACCTATAGTGCCTCAAGCTAAAAGGAGAGGCCGCCAGGACACTGATAATGTTCCATACCCTCCCCCGCCACCTCCAAGAGTGGCTCCTCGGGTGCTTCCAAATCAAGGATATGCTAGTGCAATTGTCCCACCCCGGATCCGAGCAATTTCCAAATTACAAATGTGATGTTGACTTTGTTGGAGCAGCGAGGATATTTCACAGGTGCTCCCATCAGAATGCTTACAAATATCTTAAAGGCTTCGTGGATACCTGTTGGGGTAGCAAGCAGACGAATGTGTCGGAGGATGCATTGCGGTTGAGATTATTCCCATTCTCACTTCGAGGGAAAGCATTGGACTGGCTTGAAAGGCTTCCCAACCATTCCATCACTACGTGGGATGAGTTGGCGAACAAGTTTATTGCAAAGTTTTTCTCGCCAGGTCACATGGCGACCTTGAGGGATGAGATTTTGGCGTTCAAACAAGAGCCCAACGAACCACTTCATGAAATATGGGAGAGATACCAGACTATGGTGAAAGAATGTACAAACAATGATATGACCGAGGTAATGATACAACAAAAATTCTACCATGGTATTAACACAACAAATCAGTATATAGTGAACCAGCTCGCAGGGGGCAATTTTATGAACACATCATATGATCAGGCGTGTGAGATATTGGATGAGATGACGGATACTTCTTCAGCTTGGCAAAGTCGAGCTAATGTGCCACAGGGTGATCCCACGGTCGTTCACTTGCATAAAGAACTCCACGACCATGGTCAAGCAATAGCAGAGTTAACAACAACAATGAACCAGTTAGCAAAGGCACAATTACAACAGGTTCAAGCACCACGACAAGTAAATGCTATGGAGGGTGTCAACATGTTGGTCAACAAAAGGAGACAAAGAGGTCAACAAAGCCAAGGGAGTCCGGATCAATATGACCAAGATAGTGGTGGGTTCAACCAAGATGAGGGGTATGATGAGCAGAATGAAGAAGTCCAATACGTGAACAATTATCAAGTCCAACGAGGTAATGCTTCTTACCAACAACAATGGAGATCCCAAGGCAATTGGGGGAATCAACAACAACAAGGGAATAGCAACTGGGGGAACAACAATCAAAACCAGAATTGGGGCAATCAGAACAACCAGGGCAACTGTAGTAGCAACAACAACAATTAGGGTGGAAACAACAATTAGGGTGGTTGGAACAATGTCAATCAAGGAAATCGGGGGCAAGGCTTTCAAAGGCCCCCGATGTATCAACAACCAAACAACCCACCCCCCTTTCCATCCCAAGGTCCTAGATCATCAAACAATAAATTAGGGAGGATTGAAATGATGTTTGAACAGATGATGAAAAAGAACGGCGACTCTGATGCCCAGTTGGCATCCCACAATACTTCCATCAGAAACTTGGAGGTTCAGCTTGGCCAAACTCACAATCCTTGAATACTCGCCCTAAGGGGGCTCTACCTAGTGATATGGTAGTCAACCCGAAGGGTGGGAACAATACCGGGCACGCAATGGCGGTAACTACAAGAAGCAGTCGAGGTGGTGATGTGAATACCTCCAAACAAAAGGGAATTTTTAGTGATGGAGTTGAGTTTCAAGAGGATGATATCCCTCTAGTTGTTGAGAATGTGAATGATGAGGACTTCAATGAGGAAGTGAGGATTGATATCCAGGGTAACGAGGTGGAAACTCAAGAAGACGTGAACCCATCTAGGGAACACGTAATAGACATACCGGAAACGGTAATGCCAAAGGCTAAGGATCCTTTGCCAAGGCCTCCTCCACCTTACCTGATGTTTTAGACTTCAATACCACACAGGGGGGGGGGGTGATTTGTGTGGTACCCAATTTTCGCTTAACTTAATTATAGAAGGACTTGGTTCTTCTATGTGTTTCAACTACAACTGTTGCGGAATAGTAAGTACAGAAAATAAAGAACACAGATTTTACTTGGAAAACACCTGGCTCAAAAGGTGAAAAAACCACGACCTACCTTCTAGTAGGATTTTCCCAAACTCTCCACTAAAATCACTAAGCTAAGAACTGCATTTATAAAAACTCTTTTGTAAACCTAGGATTAACTCTAATCCCGTTATAGCACACAATCTCAACCGTTGCGACAACTTCAAGTTAACTCTAACTTGAAAACTCTAAGTACCTAATACAATTGCTTCTATAAAATAGGTACAATGTAAAATCACCTACTACAATTGAACTAGAATAAAAGATAGACACTTGGAACTGGTTCTTCTATCTAGTTTAAGTAGCTTCAAGATTGCATGCTTGAATCACACATAAATTGCTTGCAAAATTGCTTTGCAATTTTGCTCTCAATTCACGTTTAACTTCTTCTTATGTGCATTACCTGTAAAAGAGAACAACACTAATATTTAAGGAGTTAGCAATTAGAGATTGACTAGGATACATATGCTACTCTTCCATGGTGGAAGAGTTCTAGTTGATCTCATACACTAACTCTTATCCTTTTCCTAAACCGTGTTCTCTTTGTGTAAGGAGTCTTTCTCCTCATCCAATATTTTCGATCATGATCAGGAGATATCACTTCTGATAAGTTAGGTTTATCTCCTTCACGTGCATCTCACATGTTTGGGTTGACCGCAACTGTGCTTCACAAGATGGACCTGGTCCATGTCTGAGTTCTTTTGTCAGTCTTCAAAACTTCACATTTATTTGGGCCAACAAATTCCCCCTTTTTGATGATGACAAATTCTGTGCTTTTCACTCACATAGGCCCTGTACGAACTCAGCTTATTCATCAATACAATGTTTAGAAAAATTCACTTATCATCAAGGACTACGTTAATTAGGTTATAAACATCATATATTCAGAATATGTAAAGCACAATATCTCTTCCCCCTTTTGGCATCATCAAAAAGTTGCATAAACAAAGTGTGATTCCCAGATTTTAATAAGTACTCATGGCCACTGGGGCAACTGCAAGTGCAATCATGGATCAATTATCAGTAATGAGGCAAACATATTTAAACTATCAAGGAAATACTAACAGTCAACAAGAGCAAAAACAGTAGATATCATTGATAGAATATATGTTGCTACCACAATCCACAACCAGCAAGCAAAAATATTCAAAACATGAGCAAAAAGAAAGAGAAATCCCTAATCTGGGTCACTGGAGGTACTAGACAGGTTCAGGAGATAAAGGCCAGAATTCCTAAGGCTTGTGGGAGCTAGAAGGTTGGTTTTGGGCTTGGAGAAGATTCAGCATATTGTTAAGAATCCCATCATTCTTCTCCTTTTCCTTGGTAAGATCAGTTCTGAGAGCATCCCTCTCAGATTCAACCTCTGCTAGACGAGCCTTCAGCCTAGCTATCTCAGCAGCCTTGGCCTTACTCTCCTGAACTAGAGCCCTGACTTTACTGTTGATAGGTGTCTTCTTGGCTGAACCAGGTTCATTTGGAATGGCATTGACTAGATAGTCAGAAGCAAGCAGAGTATTAATGCCAAAGTAATCCTTGCTTGTTGCCATTTCTCACTTCTTCAGAGGCACCTTACACCAATCCAGAACAGTAGTCAGAATAAATCCATAGGGGGTGGCATGAGCTTTGGAGCCATTTATGACCCTATCCAGTAGCTTGATGATGAATGTAGGCCAGTTGATTTTCCTTCCACTTTCAAGGCATTCCATCAGAACTAAGTCCATATAGTTAGCAATGTGCCTCCTTTCCTGCCTGGGCAATAGGCACTTGTTGACAAACTCAAAGACGACTTTGTGTTGTGGCTTCATTTCACTCTTGTGCACAAACTTGGCCTTATTCACTTGTTCAACATCACAGAATCTCCTAGTGATTTCAAGGGCAGAAGGAAGGGAATCTAGACTTGGCCATCTTTGCCTAGTGTAGTCATCATATCCCTCAGTAGGGATGTCAAGAATCTCTCCCAACTTCTCTGCATCAGAAGTCACTTGAACTCCTTTTACTTGGCTGGTAACTCTGCCATCTTTGACCTCGAAAATTGCCATGAATTCATTGATTTCATTCCTAGCTAACCTTCCATCCATCTGAAGGACCATGTCCTTCCAGACCTGAGCAGCTAGGGTATCAACCAAACGAACCATTCCTGGTTCCACCAAGTCTTTCAGCAATCTTCCCTTCAAAAATTTTCTATTGCCAAACATGGCCAGCTTGTCTTGTTCACCATCAGACCCACTCTCTTCTTCACCACTCCATTCCTTATTTTCAGAAATTCTAACTTGTTTGTTTTTCACTGCAGACCTTGTCCTCTTGGCCAATGAAGGTTCTACAGCCTTAGACACAGATGAAGACTTCTTGGAAGAAGTCTTGGTCTTTTTGGGTTTGGGGGTCTGAACCTCCATTGTTGTATGTTCCTCATGATGGACCTGTTCCATCTCCTCAACATCTACAGCTTCAGAGGACTCTGCAACCTTACCTTTTCCTTTATCCATCCTCTTTTCTTGCTTTCAACCAAAGCCGTTTGAAATTCACTCTCAACCTGTTTGACTCTACTCCTTGTGGCTCTTCCCTTTGGCAAGGGAATTTCAATAGTTGTTGGGGAGGAGGCCCTTTGTTTCTTGGGAGGTTTTGCAGTGCTGGGGGCTTTTGGTGTTAGAGTTCTCCTTTTCTTTGGATCATAACTGGCACCTACCTTTTTCAGAAGGTCTGCTAGGGTCTCCTCAATTGATAAACCAAGTTCATCTTCCTGTGAACTTAGATTAACTAACCCCTCAGCAGCCTCCCCTGAACCACTTCCCCCTGGCTTCTTGCCACTTTCTTCCACAGTTGCCTGTGCAACCGCACAGATAGCTGGTAACAGCAATTTAGAAGTGGGTGAAGAACCAGCCACTCCCTTCCCTTTTCCCCTCACATCACCACATACACCCTCTCTCTCTTTTTCTTTTTCAATTTTCTTTTTCCCTCCACTCCTTCCCAATTCAGGCATTTCCACGTCCCTGATAGGCCCAACCAAGACAAACCTATTTTCTAAATTTTCAGCCACAGCAGAACTTACCTTAGAAGGGGAGTTTTGAGCCTTCTCAGAGTCATAAGACCCAGGTCCTTCCCCCTCACTCGCAGATTTGAACGAATCCTCTGAGTTCTCAAAATCTTGGGCTTGGGCAGCCTTCAATTGTGCGTTTAATTTATTTGACAATGCACCCGAGGCTACAATTTTTTTGGGCTAGCATTTTGACACGTCTTTTCTTAGCCTTGGGGTTTGTACTGGGTGAAGAAGGCGTGGAGGAACCAGAAGGGGATGGTGGTGGATGAGTCCCTGGGTTATCTTGAGGGTTCGACATTGTAGCTGATGGCTTGAGAGAGTTTGTGAGTTAAACTTGTGGAGAAGAAAACAATTTAGAGTGAAGAAGGTTTTTGACGGTTTGAATAATAAGGGTGGCAGAAGGTAATAATGGGTATTCAACGGGAAAGACTCATTTAATGGATAACGGTAGCTTTAGTAGTCAATTAGAGGTCTAATCAACATGAAATTGCAGGTTGAACGAACGGTTATTCTTTCCTAGATTTTAGGCATTTTTTGTTGTGAGAATTCTAATAAAGACGGAACTGGTTCAAAAAAACAAATGGATAGGCTTTTCTGATGTGTTGAACATTGGTAGGACTATGCCCATGATTTAAATATTTATATTTCAAATTATGCAGAGTATAGAAAACATACTTTGTCATTCAGATGAACCAATACTGATGAACCGGGTTCTTCATTTAGAATTCTCTTGATCATGCCTCAATTTACCTAAATAGAATTTTTTTTGTTAGAGATCAGTGAGTCATATCAATACATGTCATAGGAGTATACTATTTATAGTATGAAGCTCAGTAAAAATTAATCTAGATATTTACACAAGTTCCAGATTCCTTAGCCAATTTTTTAATTTTCATTTTTCAGTTTTTTCATTGTACATTCTGAACTTGTCCCATTAGGTGATCTTAATCATCCCTAATTCTAACATGTTCCTTTCAAAGCTTTCTCTAATCAGTGCTTTAGTAAATATGTCAGCAATTTGTTTATCAGTAGCACAGACTTTTATAGAAATCAATCCTTTCTCATAGTTGTCCCTTAAGAAATGATGTCTAACATCTATATGCTTAGTCCTCTTATGATGAACTGGGTTCTTTGTCATACTTATAGCACTAGTGTTATCACAAAAGATAGGGATGCAACCAACTTCAATACCAAAATCTATCATCTGCGTTTGATCCACAGCAGTTGAGCACAACAAGAGGCAGCAGCAGCATATTCAGCCTCAGCAGCGGATAAGGCCACTGAATTCTGCTTTTTAGTAGCCCATGAGACCAGACATGAACCAAGAAAATGAGCCATACCTGAGGTGCTTTTCCTATCTACAAGGAAACCTGCATAGTCAGCATCAACATATCCTACTAGATTAAAGTTACTACCTTTAGGATACCAAAGACAAAGATCAGTAGTGCCTTTCAAATATCTCAGTATCCTCTTGATAGCAGTCAAGTGGGATTCCTTAGAATTTGCCTGAAAATGAGCACAAAGCCCTACACTGAAAACTATGTCAGGTCTGCTAGCAGTAAGATACAAAAGTGAGCCAATCATGCCCTTATACAACTTTTGATCAACAGATGAACCAGGTTCATCTATGTCTAATTTAGTAGCTGTTGCAATGGGTGTGTCTATTTCTTTTGATTCATCCATTTTAAACTTCTTAATTAACTCTTTTGCATATTTTTGCTAATGGATCATGGTTCCATTTGGGTTTTGTTTGATCTGTAAGCCTAAGAAAAAGTTAAGCTCACCCATCATACTCATTTCAAATTCACTCCCCATTAATTTTGCAAAATCCTTACTCAGTTTTTCAGCGGTTGCCCCAAAAATTATGTCATCAACATATATTTGTACTACTAGTAGATCCTTACCTTTTTCCCTCAAGAATAAAGTACTATCAATCTTACCTCTTTTGTATCCATGTTCAAGCAGGAATTTGGATAGACGTTCATACCATGCTCTAGGAGCCTGCTTGAGTCCATATATGGCCTTGTCCTATTTGTCTACATGATCTGGACACTCCTTACTTTCAAACCCTGGAGGTTGTTTGACAAAGACTTCTTCCTTTAAGTAGCCATTGAGGAAGGCACTCTTCACATCCATTTGGTGAAGGGTAAATTCCATGTGTGATGCAAAGGCTATGAGGAGTCTTATTGCCTCCAGTCTTGCTACTGGAGCAAAGGTCTCATCATAATCTACGTCCTCCTCTTGGCTATAACCTTGCACCACCAGCCTTGCCTTGTTCCTTGTAACTGTTCCATCTTCATCAAGTTTGTTTCTAAAGACCCATTTGGTGCCAATCACTGATCTGTCCTTGGGTCTTGTGACCATATTCCACACTTGGCTTCTTTCAAACTGATTGAGTTCATCTTGCATTTCATTCACCCAATCCGCATCCTGCAAAGCTTTAGGAACATTTTTAGGTTCAATAAGAGATAAGAATGCATCAAAAGAACACAGATTCTTTAATTGAGATCTGGTTTTAACTCCAGAAGTTGGATTAGTAAGGATGTTCTCAATGGGATGAGTACTTTGATACTTGTAAGGTTTCACAACCAACTGATTTCTGTTTGGAGTTTCTCCCATGTTTTGTTGCTGAGGAACAGGCTCATGAACAGGTTCCATTTGGGAGTTAGATTCATTTCTTCTTTGTTCAGTTCACCCTATCAGGTTGCCCCGAATGAAAGAACCTGTTTCATCATATGTTCCTTCTTTTGGTGCATCTTCAGCTTGAGCTGTGACTTCACTCAATTCTTTTATCAGCCCAATGGCTTCATCTTCCTGTTCCTGTCTCTCAGAAAGAATGTTAGTTTCATCAAAAACTATATGTACACTTTCTTTTACACACAAAGTTCTTTTGTTGTACACTTTATAAGCTTTGCTATGTGAAGAATATCCCAAGAATACTCCCTCATCACTTCTGGGATCAAACTTACCTAGGGAGTCCTTTCTATTATTGTGCGCAAAGCACTTGCATCCAAATGCCCTAAGATGGGATATATTTGGTTTTCTCCCTTTAAGTAACTCATAGGGAGTCTTCTCTGCAAGAGGTCTGGTCATGCACCTATTAATGATGTAACATGCAGTATTTACATCCTCTGCCCAGAAGCTATGAGACAGTTTACTAGAAAGAAGCATAGTCCTAGCCATATCTTCAAGACTTCTTCTCTCTTTCAACTACTCCACTTCGTTGAGGAGTCCTAGGTGCAGAGAAATTATGATTTATACCATGCTCATCACAAAATTCAGCAAACTTAGCATTTTCAAATTTAGTTCCATGATCAGACCTAATTGATGCAAGTTGATTACCTAGTTGTTTCTGAGTTTTTCTAACAAAGGCAGTAAACATATCAAATGCTTCATCCTTAGATGTTAAGAACAATACCCAAGTAAACCTAGAGTAATCATCAACAAGTACCATCACATATTTTTTACCACCTCTGCTCAATGTTCTCATTGGACCACAGAGATCCATATGAACCAGTTCCATCGTCCTGGTCGTGCTTACCATTTTCTTGCTTTTAAAATAGGTTCTTACCTGCTTCCCCCTAGCACAAGCCTTACAAACTTTGTCTTCCTTGAACTTGATGTTAGGTAATCCTATCACCAGGTCCTTGGAGACTAATTTGCTGAGCTGATTTAGACTTGCATGACCAAGCCTTTTGTGCCACAGGAGGGGATCATTGTCCAACACACTCAAGCAAGTGAGTTCATTTTCTGAAAGAGTGGACAAATCTACAATGTAAATATTGTTAACTCTTTTTCCCTGCAAAACAATCTTGTTAGTGGTAAGATTAATCACAAAACATTTAGTAGAGGTTAATGCTACCAAGTTACCTCTGTCACACAGTTGTGATACACTGATTAGGCTATATTTCGAGACATGTGAGTCTATCTTGCCACATTGTATGCAGATTTTGTTTTCAGGAAGCGTGATGTACTTGCTTTTGGGATCCCACTTAGGTGCTGGGGTCCCATAGCTAAGTCCTCTCTTGTTGCTACTGTGGTGCTCTTGTAGCCATGATAGTGCATCAGAGGACTTACTCCATTTCCAAGTTCTGTCTAGTTCATGCTTCACCTTGCCTAGGTCTTCTTTTAGGACTCTTATCTGCTCATCTTTCTTGTATAACTCATCCTTCATTTTTCTTGATTTTCTTCTAAGGTGATATATGTGTGATCAGCCTTCTTCTTACCTGATCCTAATTTCAGTTTTAAATTTTCAGACCTAAGTTCTAAGACACTGGTGTCAAGTTCTAGAACCTGGTTCTTCAACTCAGTATTTTTACTATCACTTTCACTAGCCCTAGATTCCAGATTTTTGCACTTAGCTTTTAGGATCACACACTCCCTAGACAGATGTTCCTTCTCATTGTTTATGACCTCAGACTCATCAATGAAGTCTAGCAATAATTCAGATAACCTTTCTTTAGACAAAAATTTAATCTTGTCTTTGAGATGAATCACGCTTATCTCGTGTTCATCGTCTGCTTCTCCAATGGCATAAGTGCTTGTTCATCTCCAGCTTCATCTTCTGAATCCTCATCTGAGGTTTCTCCCCAAGCAGCAACCATAGCCTTTGTTAGGGGTGGGCATTCAGTATTTCGGTTCGGTATTTAAGAATTTCGGTTCGGTATTTCGGTATTCGGTTTATCAATTGTACATACCAAATATCGTACCAAATTATTTTGGTACGGTTCGGTATTTATTATTTTGGTTCGGTACGGTTTCGGTACGATTTTGGTTTAAGCATAGTGTTAGTTCTTGTTGATCTTTTACGGACGTTGTGAAGAATGTTTAGCACGAGTTGTAGGCAAAGAAGTTCGTCATGTATTGCTTACCTTTTAATGTCATGTTTACTTCCATTATTTTTTTATCATGCATCTTAGTTCTCTTTCATTGAAATAAAGTATAGGGTGCACAAAACAACTGACCAAGATCAGTTGCAAATAAGGAGCAGAGAGATACTCGGGCCCCAAAATCATATAATTTTAATTCATAGCTAGTAGAAAGACAAGACGCCGCTTTCAAATTCACCCTAAACACTTTAAGCAAATCGGCTTCCATTTGTCTCACCGCCGGCGAACAATTACTTTGCAGCAACAACAATATCTTCGCCATGCCGTTGCTCTTCGCCACCGATTCCTGTGCTTCATGATCCCGAAACAAGCAACACAAGCTCCACAGAATCGTTACCGCATGTTCCGTTGCTTCGTTCGATACTTTTAATACTTTCTTCACTATTGCTTGTATGCAATCTCCATCGTTACACAGTTCTACTCTCCCTTCTTTACACATAGATATTAATTCTAACAATCTCAACAGTTCCGTTAATCCGGTTTCCAGCTCCGCCGTGGACTGTGCTTTTCTGATCATTTTCACCGCTCCGGCTTTTACGAGCTTCACGTGGTTACTCCGATGCATTGCGAGAGAAATTAAACATGAAATGGAACTTTCCATTAACTCGGGATTCCAATTGGAAAAGCGGACAGGGTCCAAAAAAAGGCTTTAAAATTTTGGTATTTCGGTATACCGAAATTTCAGAATTCTAATACCGAGAACCGTACTGAAATACCGAAATACCGAAAATGCAATACCGAATTAGACCGAAATACTGGAAAAAACCGAAACCAAAATACCGAATTAATTCGGTTCGGTTTGGAATTCAGTTTTTCGTATTTTATGCCCAGCCCTAGCCTATGTTGATCCTTTGTTTCTTTTGGGTTGAACCTGTTCCTTCTTCCTGTTTCTTCGTTCAGCCCTTTCCTTCTTCCATTCGATATACCACTGAGGACGATTCTTGATCGTGTGGTCAGTATTACCAAATTTGTAGCAGCCTTCATTGGTCTGTTTTTTAGGAGCCCTTGGTTTGTTAAAGGTTGTACCTCTTGAAGAACCCTTTCCTCTAGGGCTGAGCATAAAATCCGAAAAAAACCGAATTCCGAACCGAACCGAATTAATTCGGTATTTCAGTTTCAGTTTTTTCGGTATTTCGGTCTAATTCGGTATTGCATTTTCAGTATTTCGATATTTCAGTACGGTTCTCGATATTAGAATTTTGAAATTTCGGTATTACCGAAATACCGAAATTTTAAAGCCTTTTTTTGGACCCTGCCCACTTTTCCAATTGGAATCCCGAGTTAATGGATAGTTCCATTTCATGTTTAATTTCTCTCGCAATGCATCGGAGAAACCACGCGAAGCTCGTAAAAGCCGGAGCGGTGAAAACGATCGGAAAAGCACTGTCCACGGTGAAGCTGGGAACCGGATTAACGGATAAAGTGTTGAGATTGTTAGAATTAATATCTACGTGTAAAGAAGGGAGAGTAGAATTGTGTAACGACGGAGATTGCGTACAAGCAATAGTGAAGAAAGTATTGAAAGTATCGAATGAAGCAACGGAACATGTGGTAACGATTCTATGGAGCATGTGTTGCTTGTTTTGGGATCATGAAGCACAGGAATCGGTGGCAAAGAGCAACGACATGGCAAAGATATTGTTGTTGTTGCAAAGTAATTGTTCGCCGGCGGTGAGACAAATGGAAACCGATTTGCTTAAAGTGTTTAGGGTGAATTTGAAAGCGGCGTCTTGTCTTTCTACCAGCTATGAATTAAAATTATATGATTTTGGGGCTCGAGTATCTCTCTGCTCCTTATTTGCAACTGATCATGGTCAGTTGTTTTGTGCACTCTATACTTCGTTTCAATGAAAGAGAACTAAGATGCATGATAAAAAAATAATGGAAGTAAACATGACATTAAAAGGTAAGCAATACATGACGAACTTCTTTGCTTACAACTCGTGCTAAACATTCTGCACAACGTCCGTAAAAGATCAACGAGCACTAACACTATGCTTAAACCAAAACCGTACCGAACTAAAATAATAAATACCGAACCGTACCGAAATAATTTGGTACGACACTTGGTATGTAAAATTGATAAACCGAATACCGAACCAAAATTCTTAAATACCGAACCGAAATACCGAATGTCCGCCCCTACTTTTCTCTCATTAGGTACTTCTTGAAATCCCTTGTGATCATAGCCATTTCATCATCCTCTAGATCTGCACCTTCAGCTATTCTGAGAGCCAGGCTCCTTTCCTTCTTTGATGCATCCATCTTCATGGTTTGCCTTCTCAGTTCATAGGCAGTGAGATTTCCAATCAGCTCATCCAACTTGAGAGTAGCAATGTTCTTTGATTCCTGAATAGCCGTGTTTTTGCTTTCCCAAGTTACTGGCAAGACCCTTGTCAAGATTTTTTCAACCTTGTCTTCTTCAAGGATAATTCTTCCAAGAGACGTAAGTTCATTTGTCAGTGTTGTGAACCTTGTGCACATCTTTTGGATGGTTTCTCGTTCCTTCATGGTGAAATTCTCATATTGAGAATATAACAATGTTCCTCTTGATCTCTTCACTTGAGGAGTTCTTTCATGGGCCAGTTGTAGAGTGTCCCAGATCTCCTTATTACTGGTAAAACTTTGAATCCTGCTGTATTCATCTGGACCTAGTCCACACACAAGCCATTTCTTGGCCTTGACATTCTTTTCCCACTTCTTCAAATCTTCAGCAGTACAGTCAGCTCTTGTCTTTGGCACGTCCACTCCTTCAGCATTTTTCTTTGTAGTAGCCAGGGACCATCAGTAACTATGTCCCAGAGTTCATAGTCTTCACCTAGGATGTGGTCTCTCATCCTGTTCTTCCACCAGGAATAGTATTGGCCATTAAAGAGTGGAGGCCTAGCAGTGGATTTCCCTTCCCAGTTTCCAGGTGGTGCACTCATGATCTGTTCCTAAGGTGTTAGCCTCTTTAAGGATAACCAACTCTGATATCAATTGATGTTTTATACTTCAATACAACACAAGGGGGGGGTGATTTGTGTGGTACCCGATTTTCGCTTAACTTGATTATAGAAGGACCCGGTTCTTCTATGTGTTCCAACTACTACTGTTGCGGAATAACAAGTACAAAAAATAAAGAACACAGAGATTTTACGTGGAAAACACCTGGCTCAAAAGGTGAAAAACCATTACCTACCTTCCAGTAGGATTTTCCCCAACTCTCCCCTAAAATCACTGAGCCAAAAATTGCATTTACAAAAACTCTTTTGTAAACCTAGGATTAACTCTAATCCCGTTGTGGCACACAGCCTCAACTATTGCGAGAACTTCAAGTTAACTCTAACTTGAAACTCTAAGTACCTAATACAATTGCTTCTATAAAAGCTGGAAGGTACAATATAAAATCACCTACTACAATTGAACTAGAATAAAAGATAGACACTTGGAACTAGTTCTTCTATCTGGTTCAAGTAGCTTTAAGATTGCATGCTTGAATCACACATAAATTACTTGCAAAATTGCCTTGCTATTTTGCTCTCAATTCACGTTTATCTTCTGCTTATGTGCATTACTTGTAAAAAAGAGAACAACACTAATATTTAAGGAGTTAGCAATTAGAAATTTACTAGGATACAAATGCTACTCTTCCATGGTGGAAGAGTTCTAGTCGATATCATACACTAACTCTTATCCTTTTCCTAAATCGTGTTCTCTTTGTGTAATGAGTCTTTCTCCTTATCCAATATGCAATCTTTTTGATCATGATCAGTAGATATCACTTCTAATAAGTTAGGTTTATCTCCTTCACATGCATCTCACATGTTTGGGTCGATCAGAACTGTGCTTCACAAGATGGACCTGGTCCATGTCTGAGTTCTTTTATCAGTCTTCAAAACTTCACATTTACTTGGGCCAACACTACCCTCAAAGGCTGGCAAAGCAGAAAAATGAGAATCAGTTTAAGAAATTCATTAACATGATGAAGAGCTTATCAATCAATGTCCCTTTGGTGGAAGCTCTCGAACAAATGCCGGGTTACACCAGGTTCATGAAAGACTTGGTGACAAAGAAGAGATCCATGGAGTGTAAGACCATAAAATGACTCACCAAGTTAGTGCAATTGTGCACTCAATGGCTCCGAAGCTAGAAGATCCCCGCGCTTTCACCATCCCATGCACCATTGGTAGTGCAAACTTTGCATAGGCACTATGTGACTTGGGAGCAAGCATCAATTTGATGCCTTACTCCGTGTTCAAAACATTAGGTATTGGGAAACCGAGGGCGACTTCAATGAGGATGCAAATGGTTGATAGAACTCTGAAGAGGCAGCTTGGTATTGTACATGATGTTCTTGTTCGGGTGGACAAGTTCATTTTGCTCGCTGATTTTGTGATCTTGGATGGTGAGGTTGATTATGAGGTTCCAATCATATTGGGAAGACCTTCCCTTACAACTGGGAAGGCCTTAGTTGATGTGGAAGCAGGGGAACTCACCTTCCGGGTGGGTGATGAAAAAGTGGTCTTTCATGTGTGCAAGTCAATGAAGCAGCCCAACAACACTGAAGTGTGCTCTTTTATGGATCTTGTCACGGTAGTGATAGTTGATGATACTAGTGCAATGATCAATGTGGAGGACCGTCTAGAAGCGGTGTTGTTGAACCTTGACGTAAATGAGGATGAAGGCCGGGTGGAGTATGTCAATGCTTTACATGGAATGGGCTCTTACTCTTATGAGCCTCGGAAGCTCTCTTTGGATCTTGAGAATAGGAAGACCCCGCCAACAAAGCCCTCAATCGAGGAACCTCCCGTGTTGGAGTTGAAGTCGCTGCCTCCATGCCTCAGGTATGAATTCTTAGGCCCTAGTTCAACTTTGCATGTTATTCTTTCCTCTTGTCTTACTAATATGCAGGTAGATGCCACATTGGCAGTTCTCCAAAAATGAAAAAAGGCAATTGGATGGACTTTAGCTGATATCCGGGGGATAAGCCCCGCCTTTTGCATGCACAAGATTGTTCTTGAGGAAGATGCCAAGCCCTCCGTAGAACATCAGAGGAGGTTGAATGAGGCTACGTAAGAAGTTGTGAAAAAAGAGGTGATCAAGTGGTTGGATGCAGGGGTTGTGTACCCCATCTCCGATAATTCTTGGACTTCGTCGGTGCAATGTGTGCCGAAGAAGGGTGGCATGACCGTGGTTACCAATGTGCAAAATGAGTTGATTCCCACCAGGACTGTCATCGGATGGAGGGTGTGCATTGACTACCGCAAGCTGAATAAAGTGACCCACAAGGATCACTTCCCATTGCTTTTTCTTGACCAGATGCTAGATAGACTTGCTGGGCGTGCCTTCTACTATTTCTTGGATAGGTACTCTGGGTACAACCAGATTTTGATTGCTCGGAAGATCAGGAGAAAACCATCTTCACGTGTCTGTATGGTACCTTTGCCTTTTCTAGGATGCCATTTGGTTTGTGTAATGCACCGGCTACATCCAGTGGTTTATGATGGCCATATTCACCGACATGGTGGAGGATATTTTGGAGGTGTTCATGGACGACTTCAGTGTTGTGGGTAACTCGTTTGATGAATGTTTGAAGAATCTTGACAAGGTGTTGGCCCGTGTGAAGATACCAATCTTGTGCTTAACTGGGAGAAATGCCACTTTATGGTCGAGGAGAGCATTATTCTTGGCCATAAGATCTCGAAGCACGGTATAGAAGTGGACAAGGCTAAAATTGAAGTGATTTCAAGGCTTCCTCCTCCTACCTCAGTCAAGGGGGTTAGGAGTTTTCTTGGGCATGCGGGGTTCTATCGAATATTCATCAAAGACTTTTCTAAGGTAGTGAATCCTTTGTGCAAGCTATGGAAAAGGATGCCAAGTTCGTGTTTAATGAGGGATGTATGCAAGCTTTTGAGCTTCTCATGTACAAATTGATAACCACTCCCATTATTACCGCACCCAATTAGAGCTTACCTTTTAAGCCCATGTGTGACACAAGCGATGTTGCGGTAGGAGCGGTTTTGGGTCAAAGAGTGAATAAGATGCTTCACCTGGTGTATTATGCAAGCAAAACGATTAATGATGCTCAAGTGAATTACACGGTGAAGGAAAAAGAGTTGTTGTCTATTGTGTTCGCAATGGAGAAGTTTAGGCCTTATCTCATGGGTGCCAAGGTGATAGTTCATAACCATGCCACACTCCGCTACTTGATGACGAAGAAGGATTCCAAAGCTCGGTTGATGAGATGGGTATTACTGCTTCAAGAGTTTGATTTGGAGATTGTGGACCAGAAAGGGTGTGAAAACCAAGCGGCGGACCACTTGTCCCGCTTGGAGGAGGAGGGGAGGCCCCGTGATGGCCTCGAGATTAATGATTCATTTCCTGATGAGCAACTCCTCTGTGTGTCTGTGAATAGTATGCCCTGGTTTGCGGATATTGCCAATTTCCTTGTAACCGATATTGTTCCGTATGAGCTCTCTTCTAACAAAAGGAAGAAGCTTAAACGGGATAGCTTGGACTACTATTGGAATGAGGCATACTTGTTCAAAATCTGTAATGATGGTGTGATGCGGAGATATGTTCCAGATGAAGAGCAATTGAGTATTCTGGATGCTTGTCATTCCTCTACCTACAGTGGTCATCATGGTGGGGCGAGGATAGCTTCAAAGGTGTTGAGTTGTGGTCTTTATTGGCCCACATTATACAAGGATGCAAGTTAACTGGTGAAGAGATGTGATGAATGTCAAAGAGCGGGTGGAATTTCAAAGAAGGATGAGATGCCTCTCACCACTATTCTCGAGGTTGACATATTTGATGTGTGCTTTGTAAGCTCTTGTGGCAACACGTATATTCTTGTGGCCATTGATTATGTTTCAAAGTGGGTTGAGGCCGTGGCTTTACCCAACAACGAGGCCCGGAGTGTTGTGGCATTTCTCAAGAAGAGTATCTTTACTCGGTTTGGCACTCCTAGAGCATTCATTAGTGATGGGGTGTCTCATTTTTGCAATAAGGCATTTGACACTTCGCTTGCAAAGTATGGTGTCAATCACAAGGTTTCAACCCCTTACCATCCTCAAGCTAGTGGGCAAGTTGAAGTCCCAACTGGGAGATCAAGAGTATATTGTCAAAGACGGTCAATGCAAATAGGACCGATTGGTCAAAGAAATTGGATGATGCTCTTTGGGCTGATAGGACTGCTTACAAGACTCTGATTGGTATGTCTCTGTACCGGTTGGTGTTTTGGAAAGCTTGCCATCTATCAGTCGAGTTAGAGCACAAGGCCATGTGGGCTTTGAGGAAGTTAAATCTTGAATGGGATGTGGTAGCAAATCTTTGGGTGGGGCAGCTTAATGAGCTTGATGAATTCCGGTTTCATGCCTACTCCAGTTCGTCCTTGTAAAAGAACAAGATGAAGTACCTTCATGACAAGTATACTCATGGCAAAGAGTTCAAAGTGGGTGATTTGGTTCTCTTGTTCAATTCCCGATTACGACTGTTTCCGGGTAAGCTTAAATCAAAATGGAGTAGACCTTTTGAGGTGGTGCTTGTGACTCTGTCTGTTGCTCTTGATTTGAAAAACAAAAATGGTGAGATCTTCAGAGTTAATGGGCACAGAGTCAAGCACTATCTTGGCAAGTTTGATGACAGCCACGTGGTGGCAATGATCTACCTCAAGTGATTGATGGTAACATGCGTCGTGCCGCGACGTTAAATCAAGCGCTTCTTGGGAGGCAACCCATGTGTTGTTCTTATGTTTTTATTTGATTTTCCTCTTAGTATAGGATTTGTTTTTGGACTAACTGGTTGTGAGATGTGTATAGGGATGTTTGATGCAGTGCAGGACTAAGCTGGCAAAAATGTGTAACTCTCTGAAGTTTGGACCGCCTCCGCGCTCCATTTTTTGCGGTCTGCGGTGGCCTTATCGCGGGGGAGGAATTTGATTGCGGTCCACAGTGCTAAAAGGTCAAAAGTGGAGGCTCTCTGAAGTTTTAATCGCGGCCCGTGGTGCATTTTTCGCGGACCGTAGTGGGTTACCGCTGTTGCGAAGCATTTTTTGCAGTCCGCGGTGTTCTCAAAGCAACAGCCCTTCTGAGTTTCACAACCACGGTCCATGGTGCATTTACCGCGGCCGCGGTAGGTAAGAAGTAGTGGGTCCCAGGGCTTGTCTATAAATAGGACCTCAGAGCCCCTTTTACACTTTTCGCCCTTTGCACTCTCAATCACTATAGACTATTGTTCACTCATGCACTAATTTGCATAACACAACAACTGAGCTCATCTGTGTTGCATCTCACTTTTGGTAATTCAAATCTATCCTTTGTCTTTAATTTTGTTTTTATTTTCTTTTAATTAGATAGTTCTTACTTCTTCT
Source organism: Nicotiana attenuata (assembly GCF_001879085.1). Classification (NCBI taxonomy): domain Eukaryota; kingdom Viridiplantae; phylum Streptophyta; class Magnoliopsida; order Solanales; family Solanaceae; genus Nicotiana; species Nicotiana attenuata. The sequence goes on along the minus strand of NC_031989.1, from coordinate 67,865,495 downwards.
TCTTCCTTTTTCTTTCAATTTTTAACTTAGGGTTCTATAATGTTAATTATATTAGGTTTTGATTAGTCAGAAATGGTGAATAACTGCGTAGTAGGTTGATAATATGTTGATTAATGCTAAAATGCACAAAAATTTGAAACCCTAGATGCTAAGCCCAAAATTTGACCGTCGCGGTCCGCGGTTGATTTTTCACGGCCCGCGGTCCGCGGTCAGCTATCTTTTGAGAGATTTTTCAAGCCTTGATAACTGCGGCCCGCGGTGGCATTTTTTGCGATCCGTGGAGCACTTACCGCGGCCGCGCTCCATTTTTTACGGTCCGCGGTGCCATTGAATCAGAGAGTGGGTAGTTTGAACCCTACCTCTCCGCGATCCGCGGTTGACTTTTCGCGGTCCACAGTGCAGCCTTCGCGGCCACAGTGCATTTTTTGCGGACCGCGGTCTGCTGTTTTGCTTTACACTATCAACTATTTTTATGCACTGCTTCTTCTAGTCTATGCACTAACAAATTCACCTGATATACTTGCAGACAATGGTTAAATCCAGAGGAGGTGGTGAGAAACAAAAGGGTAGAGCAGGGCCCTCCCGGGGTAGGGGACGAGGCATGATCAAATTGACACCAGCAGGTCGGAAAGCAACTGGGGAAACCAGAAAAACTCATCAAAGCTGCAGATAGAGCTACTTCCCATTCTGAGGGAAGTGAGTACTTGCCCTCCCGGGAGGCATGTGAACCTGATTCAGTGCCGAAGTATGCACCGGACTTCCTGGAGAGGCATCGTTTGAGAGATTTACCCACACCTCCTGACTCTCATACTACTCAAGCATCAGTTCAGATTTCTTCTGAGTCGTTTGAGGGCTCAGCTGAGAGCAGTGATAGTGCAGCCTCTACTTCACCTACAGCTTCGTCACCTGGAGAGGATCCCGTCGATGATGAGGTATCGGATGAAGAAGGAGGGGCTGCGCCCCAACCCGAGGGTGTGGACAGTACTAGGAACCTCGAGGTGTGGAAAAGGAGGTTTGTCAGTGAGCTGGCATACCACAAGTTCCGGGAGTGGTGGCCTCTAAGGTCACTTATTCATGAGCGCCAGTTCATAGAGCGGGATCTCCTACCTCACAACCCCAACGTGAAGCGGCAATTCAATGAACGAGTAGGGTAGGATTACTTAACCAGCAGGGTAACAGAGGCAAATGAGCACTTAGTGAAAGAGTTTTACGCCAATGCCTCCCACATCAAGAGGGACACTAATGTGACTAAAGTGCGGAATTTTAAAGTGATGTTCGATGGGAAGACAATTAATGACTACCTGGGCTTTAATGAGGAAGATGAATCATTATACTTGGATAAATTGGCACTTGATGAGGCAGCTCGTCCATGGTTAGCATCATATTTGGCTCTCCCGGGCACCACACCAGCATGGTTGACATCAGGAGTTGCAATCTTGAGGAAGACTCTAAATTTTGAGGCGAAGGAGTGGGAAACTTTTTTATGCAGCAGGCTGGACCCCACTACCCATGAAAACTTCATGCCAGTCTCTCGGGAGATATTATTGGCTTCTATTATGGCAGGGTTCCCGATCAATGTCGGGAATGTCATGTCTAGGGTGATCACTATGGTGGTCAATGAGGGTGACAGATCAAACCCCTTCCCAAATTTCCTTACAATGTATTTGGAAAACCAGGAGGTGGAGAAAAGGAAGTTTGACGTGAAGGTGAAACCCAAGATGCCTTTTTCCTGGTACAGCCTCAAGGCTGATGACAACCCCAAAACCAAAGATCCTAAAGGCAAAGCCACTACTTCTACTGGCCAGTCTGAAGAGCCAGTAGTAGTAGTCCCTTCTTCTCAGCCTCCCACAGCCACACCAGAGATTGCCTCCGGACCATTTACCTCCACTCCAGTTATTCCATCCTCTTCAGCATACCCATTGACTGCCCATAGATTGAGGCAAACACTTGCCAGTATCAACAACTGGATGCAGGCAGCTACTTCTAAGCTGTTTGTGCTTTCTAGCTCGGTGGCAGCCTAGTCCGTACCCCCATAGCCACAGGTTCCAGCTTCAGTGGAGGAGACTCTCAAGGAGCTTCTGGACAACCAGAAGAAGCTCCTGGAGAACCAAAAGTTGATTATGGATGTTATAGATGTGAGCACGTGATTTTTGCCCTATATGAATTACTCCCATAAATTCAAAACAAAATAATTTCTTTCAATGTTTGAAATTCTGTGGATTTTCGTGGCATTTTCTGTTAATTGTGTGCATTTTTGTCTGTGCATTTTAATTGGTGAAAAATACAAAAAAATGTGTTGCATGAGCATTTAGGAGTTAGTTGTGCATTTTAAGAATTAATTAATAATTAGGTTATTTTGTAAAATAAAAATCAAAAAAAAAATGACTCACTTTGCATTTTTAACTTTTTCATTTTAAATTTTGTAGTTTCTTTTAATTTGGGAATTAATTAATTGTTATAAATACTATGATGAGTAATTAGTTTAATTTTGGAAATTAATCTATTTTAAGAGTTGATTTAGGATTTAAATAAAATTAAANGTTTAAGAAAAGAAAAAAAAAGAAAGAATTGAAAATAAAAAATAAAAAAAAGAGCAAAAGCAGGCTGGGTTGCTGTATTGAATTACCCAAGCCCAAACCCCTTATACACGACCAGGCCTACCCATATTTCCAGCCCAAACCTGTGTCCAACCCGGTCCAATCCCCCCTCCTCAAAAACGACCCCGTTTTGGTTCAAGTTTGATCTCAGCCGTCGAGGTAAGGAGATCGGACGGCTGAGAAGTTAGGCGCATTTGATATATAACTGTCCTAACGTCCTACCACCCCCCTCAGAACCCCCCCCCCCTAACCGTCTCTGACCTCTCCGCCTTGAGCCACCGCCTGCCGCCCGCCGGAAATCGCCTACGGCGGCGGCCGGCGTTCAATCGCCCTCAAATTTACACCACAACCCCTCCTTTGCCTCCTCATCTCGAATCCACAACCAGCTTCCCTCAAAACCTACCCAAATTCCTCGAATCTTGATTTGAAATTATGAACCCTAGCGCCGCCACAGTTTCTCCGGTGGCGGCGCCACCACCAAACCTCCCAAAAATCACACCCTATAACCACTTCGTTCCCTTATCCTAAATCCACACTCAGTTTCTATCAAATACCCCTAAAACCGTTCGAATTTTAAATCTAGGGTTCCAGGAGTCCAAGTCCTAAATTGATGCATGAGGGTCTCTCTCGAGTTTTGGTTGGTTTCGTCCCTCAATAACACTGTTTATTTGTTCTTGCCAAGAACAAATGGGTGACGTTATTGGGGACGAAGTCAATGGTTCGAGTCCGGGGTTCGATTCTGTTCAACTAGGTAAGTCTTTCTCCATTCCTTTTGATTTTCTTTCAATTGATTCATCTTCCTCCTCAACCCCTTTCCCTTGGGTTGAAATTCATGTTCGTGTCTGGGTTTGAACTAGGTCTTGTTCTTGTTCTCTTATTAATTGAACTCTATAAGTCTTGGTCCATTTGTTTTGTGTTTTAACTTCTGTGATTAATGAGCTTGAATATTTCATGTCAGTTAATTTAGGTTTAAATTTGTTTAAATCATTGCTTAGTTTAATTGCGATAAGTTTTGTAATTGAGTTTCTGTTTAAATGATCCTGTGAATGCTTGTGCGTCTGATTCATGTTTTGTTTGTTTTCAAAAGTTCTGCAATTCTTTTAAGAGTTTCATATTTTGATCTGTTTAAAGGTTTTGCATTTGAGAAGTCCTGTTTGTCACACTTCAGGAAACCTATAGGGGAGTCAACTGTCAGTCTAGAAACTCTAGGGGTCTCGAAGGAAATGGTAAGGGTAGTAATAACTGATTGGGCAAAGGGTAATTCAGGGATTTTAGGTTGTGAAAGAATCATTTCTGTTAGGAAGAAGCCTCTAGAAGATAAGGTGAGCACTAGTCTGTTAGGGAGCACAGGGATTTTCAGATACTTTAGAGGGGTAAAAGGGGTAAAATAATCAAAAAAGAGGGGTAAAAAGGGTATTGTTTAGTCAGGCCTGGGCTGCCTTAGGTGTGCCTATATAAGGACCCTTTCCCTTTCATTTTAAGCAGCTGAACACTCTAATACACACACAGAAATACAATTTCACTGTTTCATAAAATCATCAGTGATTTTGAACTTTTTTTCTGAAATAATTTTGTTACATCTGAGTATGAAAATGGCTTGAATTGGTTTGCAAAATCATCTCAAAGTCTGCTGGGTAATTGAATTTGTCTGCCGCACATCATTGACTGTTTGAAGCTGATTTTACTGGTTGTTTTGCTGGTTAACTACTGCTGAAATTGCCCCTTCAGTTGCTGAGTTTTGTAATTATTTTGGCTGTATCCAGGTACACACTCTTGAAACTCACACAATGTGACACTTGATTGAAGATTGAGAAGTGAGAGTTTGGAGTTCTAAGTGTTTTGCTACTGTACAATTAGTTTATAGCTGTATTCCTTCTACTGTCCTGTATTTTGCTATCCTGAGTGTCATATGTTTAGTTGAGTGTTGAATTAATTAGGTCTAGTCAAAAATGATTCTGAATTTGCTAAGACCTATGTTTAAATGTGTCATTTCTTAGATCTCCTTTCTAAATGTATGGATTAGTTGACAATAGACTGTACTGAAGCATTTGGTTTATTTAGTTTTAGAAAATCACTCTGGACATGAAATGGTATATGGTGTTTAGAGCTCTGGGAGTATCTTAATGGCTGAATAGAATTGATGCTAGTGCAGCATGTTTTGAATAGGATTTTTTGGGACTGTAGGGTTCATTTAATTCATGCTTGCCTGTATTTATTTCATCTAAATTTGAATTTAGCATATGCTGTGGTATTCATTACTGATACTACTGAAATGATGAGTATAGGCTAGAGTGTTAAATTTTCGATTGGAATCTACTTTGGGCTTGGTTATTACTGAAATCATGCAGAATTGTTGTAAGGAACAATATTGAATTTGGAAGTAGTAAGATGATAGTATAGGATGATATCTCTACTGTGAACATGGTTTGACATTAGAACATGTTTTGATCATGATTAGGGATAATTAATTTTAGTTTTAGTTTTTCTGGAAATATTTTTAAAGCATCATGGTTGTAGTTGTTTGTGTACGTTGAATCAAAGTTGGGCTGTAGCAATGCGCCGTGTGTTATTGTGGCATCAGTTCTTTTGGGCTTTAAGTGAGCCCGTTTTCTCTTTGGGTGCTTGGCTTATGATTTGGGTTTTTGTGGACTTTGGATCATAAAATCCATTTGGGTTGTAATTACCAGTCTCATCAACTGGGCCAGTGCGTTTGGCCTTAGTGATTATTAAATGAGACAGCCCTATCATGCTGCTGGGCTCACGTTGAGCCCAAGCAGCCTTCGCTATTTAAATCAGTAGTTCATTTGGGAATTGAATTGGGCCAATTGTTGGGTTTTGAAATACAGTATTTGGATTTGTTTTAAAATTGGAAAGACTTGAAGCTTTTAATATGTCTGGGCCTCACGTTAGTAGCCTGACATCGGGCTCCCTTGGGCCCAAGATTGAAATAATAGTTGGACTCATCAGCAGTTAAAATACAATAGAGAAATGAGTTTAACCTTTGAAATTACTATCTTCTTTAGTTTGAGCTTCAATAAAATCCCTTGGGAATTTTTAGATTTTCCTTTCATTTACTAATCTTCTTCAAATAGCCGAGGTGCGCCATGCCGAACAAAAATGTTAATTGCGTGGCCCTCGTATTAATTTCATAACCTAGATATTAAAAATGATTAATATTCTTAGAAAAGCCTTTAGGGCCGTTTAAAACACAATTGTGATTGTGTATACGTCCGCGTAACACAATTACGATTTTAAAAACAAAACCGAAATATGCGTTCGCGCAACTTTGGCCAAACTCTCTTAATAATATAAAGCGTTATTAATTGTGGACACGTTCGCGTTTACATGATTTTTGACGCGCCAAACAAATGGGTATACGTACGCGTAACCCATTTCAAGATAATTTTCTTAATTAAAAGCGGTGAAAGAGGCAAAAGCACATAGGTTCTAAAATGAGTAATTAAACCATTTAATAAGCCAGGTTTGATCAAAGCGACCGTGCTAGAACCACGGAACTCGGGAATGCCTAACACCTTCTCCCGGGTTAATAGAATTCCTTACCCGGATTTCTGTGTTCGCAGAGTGTAATACAGAGTGAATCTTTTCCTCGATTCGGGATTTGAAACCGGTGACTTGGGACACTATTAATTATCCCAAGTGGCGACTCTGAATTTTTAATAAAATGAATCCCGTTTCGATTGTCACTTTAAGTTGGAAAAAACTCCCTTATACATCACTTCCGGGGGTGTAGTAAAAAAGGTGGTGTGACAGCTCTGGCGACTCTGCTGGGGAAAAGAACCCAGAATCTCTGGTTCAGGGTTCAAGAATTCGAGCTTGTTTTAATGATTTTTACTTGGCTTTTTTTATTTGATAGTACAGTATTTTGTGAACCTTTTGTGCTAATTGCTATTTACCGCTTTGATATTGTTTGAATTGTATATAATTGTCTTCTTACGCCACCCCTCTGAGTCTTCTGAAAATGGTGCATACGTTCGTGTAGCCCATTTTTCTGTAGGAACTATACCAAATAGAGCGAGGCTGGGTAAGAGACAAGGCCGGGCAGACTTTAGTGCTCCCGGTACGTCGCCCCCTCCTGGCCCCAATTGTCCGCTCGGGTACCCAAGTCTAGACCAAAACCCCAGGATTTAAACCTAGTATAACGAGACCTCATGCCGGATCCCTAGTAGGAACGTTTGATTGCATCATGTGCATTTGACTTAGGGGACTCAACACAGGGGTTGGGTCCGTCTAGGACAGGTGTGCCCAAAATAACAGACCATCCTGATGCATTCTATGTGCTATGTGAACATTTATTTGTTTCGGCTTGCATGCTGACCGGCTAGGGAAAATAAAGCAAAAGAAAAACCAAGAGTAATGTAGGGAAGAAATAAAGTCCGGTTCTAAAGAAAAACCCGGTATTTGAAAACATCCCGAAACTCTGCGAAAATATTTCGAAAAATGAGAGTTATTTCAAAAGAGTCATTACCGTGTCCTTTTCAAGTGTATTAAAACTGCCCGAACTACGCAGGTCTGATTCTCACCGGATGTGGGATACGTAGGCAACCTACATAGGGTTCGGCCTTATTTTCGAAAAAAAAGAGAAAAAAAGAGTCAGGGGTCAAGTAAATGCAGTTCTGGTCAAAATAAGCCGATTCAGCTTCGGCAATGTTTTAAACCGTTCTTGCCGAAATAGCCTTAGAGTATTTTTCAGTTGTCGAAGGGCTATTTTCGTAAAAGAACAAACAAGTTTGTGAAGTGTCATAAAATAGTCCTCCCCGGCCTCAAAATTCTTGTGGAACTGGGAAGGGGTCACATTTGCAAAAGCAGTCATTTGGCTAAAATTGGCATATAAGGGAAGGAGTCATGGTCCTTTGATTTTTCATATAAAAATTGGAAACCTGTTTTACAAAAAGGGTCACTAGAGTCAAGCCTAACCTTAACCTTCCACAGGAACAAATGAATACTATCCAGGATTCACCAGAAGTGGTCAGGGAGCAGCCTCGGGTGCGCTTGCGTATGTGGTGGAATGATCTAGATGAAGATGGTCAGAAATGGGTGAAAAAGCAGTTGGGCGCCCTTATAAACATCCTTGAGATTAAACCACTGGACGATCTGATCAAGGCTCTGATAACTTCCTGGGACCCTGTCCATAATGTTTTTCGTTTCTCAGACTTTGAGATCACCCCTACTTTGGAGGAAATGGCTGGGTATATTGAGTTTGGACGGGATTTGAGGAAGCAACAACTCATATTTCCAAGGGCTCCGTCAGTGCACAAGTTTTTTGACCTCCTGAATATCAGTAAACAGACGAAGAAAGACCGTGTAAGCAACGGGTGTTGTGCTTTCCATTTCTTATACTTCAGGTTCGGGTACTCTGCTGATTTCGAAACGCATGAAAGGGTTTGAGCAACAAACAAGATAAGGGCCGTTGGCAAATTCATCGCCGGTTTGCATTTATTTTGGCGTTCTTGGGGATCATGGTTTTTCCAAATGAGGAAGGGACAGTTGATATTCGTATGGCTAGAACTGCACAAATCCTCACTACCAGGGAAGATCATACACTTGCCCCGTTGGTGCTGGCGGATATTTAACGAGCGTTGACTTTATGCAAAGTCGGGGCTCAATTCTTTGAAGGCTACAGTATCCTTCTACAAATGTGGTTGATCGAGCATCTTCGCCATCACCCCAGATTCATGAGTTATGGCACGAGCCCAGATAACTTCATCACCAGTTACGAGGAGAGGGTAAAGGATTACAACGTGCCAGAAGGGTTTGAAACATGGGTATCTCATTTGAAAGCTCTCAAACCAGGTCAGGTCGAGTGGACTATAGGATGGCTCCCGAGGATAGAAGCCATATACATAACTGCTACCAAAGGCTACCTGAGATTAATGGGTGTAAGGAGTATTCAGCCATACGCACCGCAGAGGGCCTTGGGGCAGTTGGGAAGATATCAGATTGTGCCCGAAAATGAAGATCTAAGTACCCAGGTCTTAGAGTTGCATCCAGAAGCTGCATTGCCCGAGGCTTTAGTTCAGCAGGATTGGAATAGCTGCCGGTATCTGAAAAATGGCACCCAGGTACCAGATGTTGCAAAGGGGGAAGTAGATCTAAACTATGCTGCTTGGTTTGAGGAAAGGTCTTGTGTGAACAACGAGCCAGAACCCGAGCCCGAGAGGCCTGCCAAAAGACCTCATATTCAAGCTTTTGACGACAAAATCCAGGAAAGATTAGCATGGGGGGAAAAAGAAAAGACATATAGAGCTGAGATTCATGCTTTGAAAGAAAAACTGAGAAACATGGAATTCAACAATGATCTCCAAGCACAAGAAGCCGAAGGTGAAAGAAGAAAGTTGGTCCAAGAGAATGAAGCTCTCCAAGCCCAAATCCGAAAAATGAAAATAGCAATTGAAAACCCGGGCAGAAGCAGAAAGGACGAAAAGCTCATCTACAGCCTTACCCAAAAGGCGCGTGATTTCGAGGATGATCTGCAAAAGACTGAAGCGGAGCTAGCAAATGCCCGAGCCAAGTTAGCTAAGGATGCAGGGGAACGAGTCAGTCTCGTCCGGCAACTGAAGGAGAAATACGACAAGGGGATGGTGAGTATGAAGAAAAAGGTCAAGGTCCTTGAAAATGAAATGGCTAAGCAGGCAAGAGATTTCAAAGCCGAAAGGGAGCATTGTTATGCCTTGATAGCACGGCTAGAAAGGGATCTGCAACAGTTTCAAGAACAGAACCATGCAGCCGAACAAACTTTGGAAGCTAGGTCCCGGCATATTGGGCGTTTATTGCAAGAAAAGGGTAGGATCCGAGAGAGGGTCAGGGCCATAGCGGATTACATTGTGGTGAAATGCCAAGCATGTGAGGATATGACCCGCACCACTTTCTTCGCGGCAGTGATGAAATTTGTTCGGCAAATAATGAGTGATTTGGAAAGGCTCCAAGGGGATCTTGCAGATAGGCCCGTGGCGAGGCCGAACAATGCCCCGCAGACCCCAGGAACATTCGAGGCATTAATGTATTCGTGATCTTTGCTTGAGTCTGTACTTTCTTGCTATTGAAGTCTGTCAATTTGTTTTGAGTCTGTTAGTTCTTTTGAGTCTGTATTTTCATCTTTTCAGAGTCTGTTAGTTTCTTTTTAGTCTGTCAGTTTTTGTAATCAAAGCATTTGTTTTTTATAAAAAAACTGAAAATCCCAAAATGTTTTGTTATTTATTTTCATTTATATCCCCAAGAACTACGCTTGGTCTGATTCATGCGGGGTCATGATACGTAGACAATCTCCATAGAATTCGACCGTAACCAAATGAAAAATAGGAACAGAAAAAGAGAGGGAAAACAAGAGAGGAAAAGAAAAGAAAAAGAGAGAAAATAAGAAACCAAGAAAAGGAAACATTGGAAAAACAAGAGGGAGAAATGAGAAAATAAAAAAAAAGAAAAAGAAAAGAAAAGAAAAGAAAAAGAGAAAAAAACAGAAGTTGCAAATGGAAATAAGAGAAGCCGGGATGACGCATGCAAGCGATCGAATGCATAATAGAAATGGTTAACTGCTTAGGTGCATTCATGCCCCAAATGTGCGGTTACCAATCTGTTAAAGCCCTAATCGCTAACAAGATTGTTGTTGATGTATTGAGTTCAGGCAGCTGGTTAGTTGATTAGCATTCTGGCACCTTACTCCTACAATACCCGGTCCAAGGACAAGCTGAACATGGACAACCAAGAACTAGAGGTGAGTATTGTCGACCCGTCAAAAGAGGTGGAAGAATTGGATGTTAATGCGATGAAAGAAGAGATGTATAAGTTAAAGAAGCAAATGGCTGAAATGTACCAGGCCTGGGCAAAAGGGCACCCACCACCGGTTTACCCCGCCAACCCTGCTTATATCCCCCCATTGGCGCACCTCAGGAGCCTCCTACTGTGAATTCATCTCCAGCATTTCCCCCTACTAACAATGCCATGGCACCACTTCCCAAACACCACCCGCTTCACCACCCAAACAAGTCTCATACCCTCCTCCACCAGTCACTCCTATCTTTGTGGCACCTCCACCAGCTGCATTACACCGATCATCCAGTGAGCCTCTGTTCCAGACTCACGACAACCAGTATTACTCCCCAGAGCCTACCTTCAAAGCTCCAGAACCATATTCCTACACTCCTCATTTTGATCTCCCGGCAGAAACTAAGAAGCCATCTAAGAATCCTGAGCAGGAGGAGATGTTTAGGAAAGTCAAGAGCTTGGAACAATCTTTCAGGAATATGCAGGGGTTGGGTGGTCAAGTAAGCATGGCATATAAAGATCTATGTCTGTTCCCAGATGTTCAATTACCAGCAGGATTTAAGATGCCCAAGTTTGATCTGTACGACGGGCATGGTGATCCAGTGGCACACCTGAGAGGTTTTTATAGCAAGATGAGAGGAGCAGGCGGGGGAGATGAATTACTGATGGCGTATTTCAGTCAAAGTTTAAGTGGCTCAGCTTTGGAATGGTACACCCGACAAGATCATGGTACACATGGGACAACCTAGCCCAAGCATTCGCCTGCATTTTCAGTATAATCTTGAAATTTTTCTAGATCGTCTGTCATTGACGAAGATTGAGAAGAAGTCCCGGTGAGAGTTTCAGAGAATATGGCTTCCGTTGGAGAGAGCAAGCAGCGAGGGTTGACCCTCCGATGAAAGAGAGTGAAATGGTTTACTACTTCTTGCAGGCCTTCGAGCCCACTTATTTCGGTCACTTGGTGTCAGCGGTAGGGAAATCCTTCAATGAAGTGGTAAAAATGGGAAGCATGGTAGAGGAAGGACTCAAAACTAACAAAATCATGAGTTATTCAGCAATTAAGGCGACCACCCAGGCCATTTAAAACGGCACCGGGGGTGTACTGGGAAAGAAGAAGAAAGAGGACGTTGCGACAATTGAGTCAAGAGCTTGGTCCAGGGGCCCATCACCTTACTATAACCACCCTCGACCCCACCACCAAACTTACCCCCACACTCCATATAGCCCACCACAACACTACTACCTACCGCCAGATCCCCATTTTTCTGTCCATCACGCTCAAACATACACTCAACCTCCTGCCCACGCACAATGGCGTGCGCCAACCCCACAGAATACCTACCCAGCTCCACAAAACACCTATCCACCCCCAAGAGCTTACAGAAACCCCCCTGGAACAGGTTTCTGACCAAATCAAGCCTTCAAGAATGAGAGGCCGCAGAAGAAGAAGACTTTCACTCCATTGGGAAAATCATATACTAGTCTATTCCAGAGATTGAGACAGTTGGGTATGTTGAATCCGATTGAGCCTAAACTGCCGAATCCTCCCCCGAGAAATCTTGACCACTCGGTGAATTGTGAGTATTGTTCAGGTGCTCCAGGGCATGACACAGAGAAATGCTAGCACTTGAAAACAGCTATTCAAGAGCTCATTGATACCCATCGGATCGAGGTTCAAGCCCCAGAGGTGCCCAATATCAACCAGAATCCGTTGCCGGCCCATCATGAGGCCAATATGATTGATATAGTGCATAAAGGAGGAGAGCCTAAGAAGCCTTCGCAAACTCTAATGATGATCAGATCCAGTGAAGTCAGGTCGAGTGAAAAGTCAACAAGTAGGAAGTCTTTGATCAAGTTGAAGGGACAGACAGTAAACCAGTTGTGGTAATTGAGAAGGAGTCCTCAAGCGGGGTTGCAGTGAAACAGGGAAAAGCAAAAGTAGTGGTACCAGGGGCANTCTGTGGTTGATCTTGATAAAGAGTTGATTGAAAGGTTCGAGAAGTTGTTTGACAATGTGAACATGGTGGAAGTTGGAGAGGGTTCTAGCAAGGCGGATGTGCAATTTGTCGGGCCAAGTGCAGAGATTAACAATTGGGAAGCTACTCCTCTCCCTACCCGAAAGGAGTTTTGGTAGTTTGCTTTGATTTTCTTTCAGTTTATCAGGATTATTCCAGGGTTGTAAGTCAGATTCTATGTTCCGTCCGTTTGGATGTATAAACCTTGTTATCTTTTGATTTCAATGAAATACAATTTCCTTTTTTCATCATTCCTGATAATTTTATTTTTGTTTTTCTTTTCTTCCTTACACTGTTCTTTTTATGCTGGTTTCAATGACATGACATGCATGAGGAATCTTCGGCCCAGTTTTAAAAGCCAAGCTAATTCTGAAAAGTTGAAATCACATCCCTTCGGATTGTCGCTGAAGCCGAAATTGATGATGATGAGTGGGTCAGAACCCGCCAGAGCAATTGAGTTTGAACGATGAGAAAAGAATGGTAGTAGTGTGTCATGGCCAATTGTATCAACAGAGAATGGCAAGAGCATACAATAAGAAGGTGCATCCACGAAAGTTTGAAGTGGGTCAGCAAGTGTTGAGACGTATCCTTCCATATCAGGCTGAGGCCAAAGGCAATTTCGCCCCAAACTGGCAAGGGCCATTCATCGTAACTAGAGTGTTTTCAGATGGTGCTTTGTATTTAACAGATATAGAAGGCAAGTGTGTAGAAATGGCCTGCGGTCAAGAGATACTATGTATGGTTTTCTTTGGTTAAATTGTGTTTGTTTGTACTTGGCATGTTTTGAAGATTGGAATGACGAAGGCATTTTGTTCTGCTATCTAAACATTTTATCCTTTGTTACCCCTTTGAGCCTTATTTATTTTCTTTCATACCCCTCTTTCGGAATCAGTAGCAAAGATCAGAAGCACAAGCGTGAAAGACAAGTAAAGAAAAGAAGAAGAGGAAAAGAGAAAAAGAAAAAAAGAAGAAGAAAAAAAAGAGAAAAAAAACCAACAAAACAACAAAAGAAAAGGACAGAAAAAGAGAGAGAGAAAAGAAAGAGACAAGAGAAAATCACAACAACAGAGCAATTCCTATGACATGAACTACGTTCGACATGATTCCTTTCAAGGATACGTAGGCAGCCTCACGGTTCGGTCCCATCAAAATAAGATCCAGAAGTCCCCAAGCAAGAAACTAGGGCAGAAGTTGTGGTTGTTGTAAGAAATCTGATTCCGAAAGTTGTAATTTTTGAACCCATGTTGAATTATTTTGAGCCTTGATACCCTTTCTTTCTAACCTTATCCAAAAGCCCACGTTACGGTCCAAAGAAAGACCTTCTGATCAGTCTTCGAGAGATGCCAAGTCGAGCAAGTAGAGGTGATTCGTGTCAGGGGCAACACTCCGGTCCAAGCAGGAAAAATAATAATAATGAGAGAGTCTTATTGGTGAAAACCCTCACGGGCACTGTAAGGCGACGGGAGCTGAGAGAAATGAAAAATGACAGAGTCTTATTGGTGAAAACCCTCACGGGCACCTTAAGGCGAAAGTGAGTTAAGAGATGAACAAATGAGAGAGGTCTGTGGGTGAAAACCTTTCAGGGCACCGCAGGATAAACAAGGTTAAGGTTTGGGTGAAGAAATCAGGTTGTGGAATTCCGGGCAACAAAGTATGGCAACTGAAAGTTGGTTGGCTGGACAGATTGGGCCGATTAATCCGAAATGTATGTCATGATCATTGGTGCCAGCTGTTCCACTCAGATAAGTCTCTTTTCCTTTTTCTTTTTTAGCAAGTCGTCCGGATTTGGATTTTTTTTATCCTTAACTCTCAAGGTCATTGCATTTTATTTCTTTTGGGGTTTGTTTCTCTAAGATGTTTCAATGTCAGTCTTGTTCGAAGCAAATAAGAAAGGATTTCAAAGCTCACTACCAACTTCCAAAATTGTAAAGCACAGTGTGGCCAGAACATACCAAAGATAGCATGATGTAAAGTGGGATATAAGGAGTCACCGGAAGTTTCATCGGTGGAATGACTTGGTAATTTCATGGGAGATGCAAAGGTTCAGATAAAGGGGTCACAGATGTAAAATAACAGTTTGGGTATAGAACACTCGGGTCATCAAAGGTCATGAGGTTTGAAGGTCAGTCAGAAAGTCAAGCGGTTCAGGGCCAGTTCGGGGAAGCAGCTCAAAAAAAAACACGGCAGCGGAGAGACCTCCAGCAAGAATGCCATCAACTAACCATCACATTTTAAACTGACAAATTTTTTCTTTGATTGAAACAGGGGCAGAAAATATCTTTTGTTCGGAGAAATCCTCCGCAAGGAAAGGCAAGCACCAAACAGGTTTGACCGTAAAACTCTCAGGACCTGCCTGGATAATAGGATTTAATTTGAAGTTTTCAGGACCCTCCTGGAAAATGGGACCTAGTTTAAATTTCAAAACAATCATGAGTAGCATAATTTAGCATAAATATACCCCAAAGGAATATAAGTTGGCTTCAAAGTTTGCATGTTTAAGATAGGATTCAATTAGGAGTTTTCAGGACCCTCCTGGATAATGGGACTTAGCTTTAAGATTTTCGTTAGAAAACAAGATTTAGCTAAGTTTTGCTGTAGGAAATTATAATTCAGCCGTAAAAATTATCACTTTTAAGATAAGACTTGATTTTGATTTTCAAGACCCTCTTGGAAAATGGGACTTAGTTAAATTTCAAAACAGTCATGAATAGAATAGTTTAGCATTAAGGAATGTAAGTTGGTTTCAAAGTTTGCATGTTTAAGATAGGATTCAATTAGGAGTTTTCAGGACCCTCCTGGAAAATGGGACTTGCTTAAATTTCAAAACAGTCATGAATAGCATAGCTTAGCATAAAGGAATGTAAGTTGGTTTCAAAGTTTGCATGTTTAAGATAGGATTCAATTAGGAGTTTTCAGGACCCTCCTAGAAAATGGAACTTAGTTAAATTTCAAAACAATCATGAATAGCATAGTTTAGCATAAAGGAATATAAGTTGGATTCAAAGTTTGCATATTTAAGATAGGATTCAATTAGGAGTTTTTAGGATACCCCCCCCCCCCCCCCGAATAATGGGACCTAGTTTTAAGATTTCCATTAGATAACAAGATGTAGCGTAAATTCTATTGTAGGGTAGTATAATTCAGCCGTAAAATTGTCACTTTAAGATAAGACTTGATTTTGATTTTCAGGACCCTCCTGGTAATGGGGTGTAATTTTAAGACTCTCTTAGATAACAAGATTTAGCGGAAGTCACACCTTTAGAAGATATAACTTGGATTTATAATTGTCGTTTAATTAGGAGTTGTCAGGACCCCCCTGGATAATAGGACCTAGCTTTCAAATTCTTAGTAATAGTTGGTAGAATAATTCAGTTTAACACTCACCTATGTGCCCAGCTACCAAACTGGGGCAGAAAATTTTCTTTGTTTTGTCTATTTTTGTTGAAATCAGGTACCCACTTGGAGAACAGGGATAAGTAATTCAAGTCAGCAGTCAAGAGCCCACCTGGAGAATAGGGAATACAATTCAAGTCAGCAGTCAGGAGCCCACCTGGAGAACAGGGAATATATTTCAAGTTCAGCAATCAGGCGCCCACCTGGAGAGCACGAGAATACAATTCAAGTCAGCAGTCAGGAGCCCACCTGGAGAACAGGGAATACATTCAAGTCAGCAGTCAGGAGCCCACCTGGAGAACAGGGAATACATTTCAAGTTCAGCAGTCAGGAGCCCGCCTGGAGAGCATGGGAATACATTCAAGTTCAGCAGTCAGGAGCCCGCCTGGAAAGCAGGGAATACATTCAAGTTCAGCAATCAGGAACCCGCCTGGAGAGCAGGGAATACATTCAAGTTCAGTAGTCAGGAGCCCGCCTAGAGAGCAGGGAGTACATTTCAAGCTCAGCAGTCAGGAGCCCGCTTGGAGAGCAGGGGAATATAGTTCAAGTTCAGCAGTCAGGTGCCCACCCGGAGAAAGGGGCAACATCTCAAAATACAGTTCGGCAGTCAGGCGTCCACCTGGAGAAAAGGGCAACACCTCAAAATGCAGTTCGGCAGTCAGACGTCCACCTGGGGAAATGGAAAGCATCTCAAAGCGTAGTTCAAGTTGGCAGTCAGGCATCCACCTGAAGAAAAGGAAAACGTCTCAGATTACAATTCAAGTCGACAGCAGAGGAATTTCACTAGGAGAATACAAGTCAGCATGGCAACAAAAGCTGCAAGATCAAGTTTGAAGAGATATATAGGTTTTGTAATTCATAGACCATAGTTTAGTCTAGCTTCTTTTTATTTTTAACATGGTGTAATAAGGGGTTCAGTAAGCAGTAGCAGCAGCAGCAGCAACAACAGTGAAATCACAGCTTCATGGTAGTCCCAGCTACCAAACATTCCTGAACTACACTGACCTGATTCCTTTTTAGCCAAGGATATGTAGGCAACCTCAGAAGCAGGGTGCGGTCAAATATTTCAAAAATGCTTCCCACGGAGTATTCAAACGGGCAAAAATCGCTCGTATCCGCTCACTTTATCTTTGCACAAAAACTCTTCATGTTTCCGAGCAAAGAGAGGCAGCTGTGACACGTGATTTTTGCCCTATATGAATTACTCCCATAAATTCAAAACAAAATAATTTCTTTCAGTGTTTGCAATTATGTGGATTTTCGTGGCATTTTCTGTTAATTGTGTGCATTTTTGTCTGTGCATTTTAATTGGTGAAAAATACAAAAAAAATGTGTTGCATGAGCATTTAGGAGTTAGTTGTGCATTTTAAGAATTAAATAATAATTAGGTTATTTTGTAAAATAAAAATCAAAAAAAAATGACTCACTTTGCATTTTTAACTTTTTAATTTTAAATTTTGTAGTTTCTTTTAATTTGGGAATTAATTAATTGTTATAAATACTATGATGAGTAATTAGTTTAATTTTGGGAATCAATCTAGTTTAAGAGTTGATTTAGGATTTAAATGAAATTAAAAGAGAAAAGAAAAAAAAAGAAAAGAATTGAAAATAAAAAAAATAAAAAAAAGAGCAAAAGCAGGCTGGGTTGCTGTATTGAATTACCCAAGCCCAAACCCCTTATACACGACCAGGCCTACCCATATTTCCAGCCCAAACCTGTGTCCAACCCGGTCCAATCCCCCCTACCTTTTCAAAAACGACCCCGTTTTTGGTTCAAGTTTGATCTCAGCCGTCGAGTAAGGGAGATCGGACGACTGAGAAGTTAGGCCATTTGATATATACTGTCCAACGTCCTCCACCCCCCTCAGAACCCCCCCCCCCCTAAACCGTCTCTGGACCTCTCCGCCTTAGCCACCGCCTGCCGCCCGCCGAAATCGCCTACGGCGGCGGCCGGCGTTCAACGCCCTCAAATTTACACCACAACCCCTCCTTTGCCTCCTCATCCGAATCCACAACCAGCTTCCCTCAAAACCTACCCAAATTCCTCGAATCTTGATTTGAAATTATGAACCCTAGCGCCGCCACAGTTTCTCCGGTGCGGCGCCACCACCAAACCTCCCCAAAATCACACCCTATAACCACTTCGTTCCCTTATTCCTAAATCCACACTCAGTTTCTATCAAATACCCCTAAAACCGTTCGAATTTTAAAATCTAGGTGGGTTCCAGGAGTCCAAGTCCTAAATTGATGCATAGGGTCTCTCTCGAGTTTTTGGTTTGTTTCGTCCCTCAATTAACACTGTTTATTTTTCTTCCAAAACAAATGGGTGACGTTATTGGGACGAATCAATGGTTCGAGTCCGGGGTCGATTCTGTTCAACTAGTAAGTCTTTCTCCATTCTTTTTGATTTTCTTTCAATGATTCATCTTGCTCCTCAACCCCTTCCCTTGGGTTGAAATTCATGTTCGTGTGGGTTTGAACTAGGTCGTTCTTGTTCTCTTATTAATTGAACTCTATAAGTCTTGGTCCATTTGTTTTGTGTTTTAACTTCTGTGATTAATGAGCTTGAATATTTCATGTCAGTAATTTAGGTTTAAATTTGTTTAAATCATTGCTTAGTTTAATTGCAAAGTTTGTAATTGAGTTTCTGTTTAAATGATCCTGTGAAGCTTGTGCGTCTGATTCATGTTTTGTTTGTTTCAAAAAGTTCGCAATTCTTTTAAGAGTTTCATATTTTGATCTGTTTTAAATTTTGCATTTGAGAAGTCCTGTTGTCACACTTCAGGAAACCTATAGGGGAGTCAACTGTCAGTCTAGAAACTCTAGAGTCTCAAAGGAAAGGGTAAGGTAGTAATAAACTGATGGGCATAAATAATTCAGGATTTTAGGTTGTGAAAGAATCATTTCTTTAGGAAGAAGCCTCTGAGAAATAAGGTGAGCACTAGTCTGTTAGGAGCACAGGGATTTTCAGATACTTAGAGGGGTAAAGGGGTAAAATAATCAAAAAAGAGGGGTAAAAAGGGTATTGTTTAGTCAGGCCTGGGCTGCCTTAGGTGTGCCTATATAAGGACCCTTTCCCTTTCATTTTAAGCAGCTGAACACTCTAATACACACACAGAAATACAATTTCACTGTTTCATAAAATCATCAGTGATTTTGAACTTTTTTTCTGAAATAATTTTGTTACATCTGAGTATGAAAATGGCTTGAAATTGGTTTGCAAAATCATCTCAAAGTCTGCTGGGTAATTGAATTTGTCTGCCGCACATCATTGACTGTTTGAAGCTGATTTTACTGGTTGTTTTGCTGGTTAACTACTGCTGAAATTGCCCCTTCAGTTGCTGAGTTTTGTAATTATTTTGGCTGTATCCAGGTACACACTCTTGAAACTCACACAATGTGACACTTGATTGAAGATTGAGAAGTGAGAGTTTGGAGTTCTAAGTGTTTTGCTACTGTACAATTAGTTTATAGCTGTATTCCTTCTACTGTCCTGTATTTTGCTATCCTGAGTGTCATATGTTTAGTTGAGTGTTGAATTAATTAGGTCTAGTCAAAAATGATTCTGAATTTGCTAAGACCTATGTTTAAATGTGTCATTTCTTAGATCTCCTTTCTAAATGTATGGATTAGTTGACAATAGACTGTACTGAAGCATTTGGTTTATTTAGTTTTAGAAAATCACTCTGGACATGAAATGGTATATGGTGTTTAGAGCTTTGGGAGTATCTTAATGGCTGAATAGAATTGATGCTAGTGCAGCATGTTTTGAATAGGATTTTTGGGGACTGTAGGGTTCAATTAATTCATGCTTGCCTGTATTTATTTCATCTAAATTTGAATTTAGCATATGCTGTGGTATTCATTACTGATTCTACTGAAATGATGAGTATAGGCTAGAGTGTTAAATTTTCGATTGGAATCTACTTTGGGCTTGGTTATTACTGAAATCATGCAGAACTGTTGTAAGGAACAATATTGAATTTGGAAGTAGTAAGATGATAGTATAGGATGATATTTCTATTGTGAACATGGTTTGACATTAGAAAATGTTTTGATCATGATTAGGGATAATTAATTTTAGTTTTAGTTTTTCTGGAAATATTTTTAAAGCATCATGGTTGTAGTTGTTTGTGTATGTTGAATCAAAGTTGGGCTGTAGCAAAGTGTCGTGTGGTATTGTGGCATCAGTTCTTTTGGGCTTTAAGTGAGCCCATTTTCTCTTTGGGTGCTTGGCTTATGATTTGGGTTTTTGTGGACTTTGGATCATAAAATCCATTTGGGTTGCAATCACTACAAGAAATTCGCTATTTTCCGACTACCAAAATAGTCAGAAAGTAGTCGGAAAAGTACCTATTCCGACTACTTTCCGTCTGATTTAGAGTAGTCGGAAAAAGATTGATCGAAAAATATTTTCCGACTACTGTAGTCGGAAATTTCCGACTACAGTAGTCGGAAAATATTTTCCACCAAAAATTAGAAAAAGCAACTATTTTCCGACTGAAGTAGTCGAAAAATAAGAAAAAATATTATTTATTTTATAAAATATTTTCGACTACTGTAGTGGGGATATTAGACAAATAATAATTATTTATTAGTTATTTTATTATATTTTACGACTGCAGTAGTCGGAATCTGTATTATTCTGGCCTTACTTTCCGACTATTTTAGTCGGAAAATCATTATGCTGGGCACACTTTTCGACTACAGTAGTCGGAAAACTGGGTTGAAATTTGACAGAATGCTGCCATTTTATTAGCACATCACCTGTCAAATGCAAAATATTATGAACAACCAATTCAACAAGCCAATTTCAACTCAACAAATCAATTTCAACTACACAATCAATTCCAACTAAACAATCTAATAATCAAACCAACCAATTCCAACATCAACAAACAAACATTCAAATCCCATAATGTCAAACCAAAATATTACTTAACGTCTAAATATTTAATATAAAGTCTGAGTAGCTAATACATATCGACACTAATATAATAAAGTCTAAACATATATATACCACATCATTCAAATCTACCATAAAGTCTAAATATAAAATTTAAACATCTAAGAACAGTAATCAACTGTAAATCACTACTACACATCAGAATTAGACTCTTCATCATCATAAAAGTTGGGCATGTATTTTTCATGTATTTATCCATTCTAGCAATGTGAGCTTCGGCCGTCTCACATCGTTTCGACAACAACTCAATATTCTTTTGCATTGCTCCCATTTCTTCCTGATTTTGCGCAGTAGGAGCATCCGAAACTAATGGCGATGGACGAAAAGAGGAAGGTCGTTGTACTCCAAGCCCGTAAACTCTTCCTTTGGATACACCACCTGCTACATCCGTCCATATTGAAGTCATAACATCGGGTGACAGTTGGATTGGGGTACCATCATCAGAAGCAGGCTGCGTCTGACACCATTCATCCAAGCTTCTATGAAATCCATTCTGAAATAAAAGTAATAAGGATTATATAAATAAATCAATATCAAAGTGAAAATAGTGAGTTATTAGCAAAATTATCCCTTATCTTTGGGAGTAAATCTAATTTTGTCCTTCATCTATCACCTTGTCTTATATAATTTAAAAGAGAGGGATAAGTTACAGATTTTACAATTATCCTATAGTGAGATAAACTTCTCATGCAGGGAAATTTAGTGAGAGTTTAGATAGAGCTATCATGACTATGAGAAAAGAAGAAGAAGCAATAGTTACAATCAGCTCGGACTATTGTCATGGCTGTCAAGTAGAAGAAGTACCTACTGCAGACTTTGTGGTTTATGAGATCAAATTGGTTGATTTCAACAAGATTTATTTTACAAGGAAGTAATCAATCAGATCCTTCTATTTTTAGAGTGATCAATTAATGGTTCTTTTAAAGACCAGTTTCTTGATTCATAAAGGAGAAACCATTTTGGAAGATAGACACAAAAGAGAAAATTGAAGCATGTGATAAAACTAAGAACGAAGGAAATGTACTATTCAAAGATGGCAAGTTTCAATGTGCCTCAAGGAAGTATGAGGACAAAATTAGATCTACTCCCGAAGAAAAGGGACAATGTTGGCTAAAAACTCTAAAAATAGTCTTAAAGTTATGATCTTACATACTGTTCCGATGCACATGTCTCAACCTATCCTTCCCTTGAACCGTCTTTCTTCTTTTTCTTATGTGTCTCCGCAAAGACCTCAGCATCAGACACTGGTCCCCCTTTTAACTTTTCCTGCAAATAAAATGTAATTTTTCTAGTGATGTCCAAATAAATGCCACATCGATAATATTATGTCTCAAGTGAAGAGTGCACAGTGGTAAAATTGTATCCAATGCAGATATCTCCATCAGCAAATGGAAGCGTATTGAAAAAAATTAACATGAATATATTTGTTACTTGCACCAAAGCATTTTTCACATACATAATAGCATGACAGAATAAAATGATTTATTTTCGAGGATAACTTCCTTGTAATTTCATCTGAAATTTGCAAATTGCTCTAAGAGTTTTTACCAAGTATAACATAACGAAAATTTACAGTAGTTGATGCTCTTAAGATATCAATGTGAAATGTCTTTTAAACAAGGTACTGTTGCGTGTAGTAAAGTTCTCTTTCAGTTGTTATGAATCCAGTAATCTGGTTATACTTGGAGACTAACATGTAGCTTAGGTAGCTTCTTATTTGGAAATCATTCACTAAAGACCTACTTCAGCAACCAGATATTAGGGAATTTCTAGGAAATGCATGCATGCATATTTATTGGGTCAGTCCTCCTGCAAAGTGCATCCTAACAAGCTCCTACTTGCTATCTAGAGATCCTTCCCAAACGACTGCCTCAAAAATCCTTGCACACTGTACTATACCAATTAACTACCAAGAGTTTCAAGAATCCATGCCCAACACAAGTCCTTTCAAGATTCCTTGCACAACACAAGGTTTTCACTACCCAACTTCACAACTATTTTACTGTAAACGATACTACTTCTGTATTGGCCTAGAAGGTATTTCATATTCGAATAGACCTTGTAATCCTAAGAACGCAGGCTTTTTATTATGGGCCAAGAAGGAAAATTGGGACAGTCATTTTCAAACTCAAGAAAATCCCAAAATAAAAAGTTCTACTCCTTGATCAAATGTATACATGTTGCACTGTGCAAACAAGCTTGAATTTGATAGACCTTTCCAAGTATTTGGGGGTTGCTTATTTAGGATGCCAATGGTAAACAATAATAGGGAGACTCTTTTGAATAATAATACCAAGACTCGTATAGAACATACTTGATGCATCTTAAGATTTCTAGAATTTTGAACAACACTCAAACTATGAGTTGAAAAATTTAAATTCAGAAATTTAACTCCTTAATATCGACAGGTGATGCAAAATGGAAGAATTGCACAAGCTGGTACTTTTGAAGAACTATTGAAACAAAATATTGGATTTGAAGCTTTTGCTGGTGCTAATACAGGAGCTTCTTAGAGATAATTGAGTTTTGTTTTAATCAGAGCATATCTATAGTTGGTTCTGATTATATCCCTTTCTAAGGGCATCAAACAAACACACACAAAAAGGGGAAGAGAGGCAAACTGAGTACTTTTAGCCGGAGGAATTGAAAATCTGGTAACAGAAGGATGAAGCTAAACAAACATATTACTCCTATGCTCCAATCCGTTGCTCTTAGTTTGTACTCCCCAACCACGTTGTAATCAGTCATATAGATCCTCTATAGCAAAACTAACTACAACTTCATATAGAAAGGAAAAATAAAGAAGAGGATGACATAGGAAAAGTGAGAAATTAAGCTTTCTAGTGAACATTACCAATCTCTGTCGATGCGCAGCAAAACTCATAGATCCCCCGGTGTGCAACGAGCCACCCTTTTGAGAGGCTCGGGCTGCCTTTGCTCGTTCGCTCTTCTCCTTAAATTCAGGACTATCCCATATTGCTAAAGATTTTAACCACACATCATTTCTTATCCAACCAGGATTCTTTCTCTTGTCTCGAGCTTCATACAATGAACTTGTAATCATTTTTTTTTGCTTTCTTCTCATATACATGTTTTATTTCATTGTCATATAGTTGATCCCACACACACTTAGTCTGGAAAATAATTAAATAAAGTAGAGTGAAATTGGATATTTGATATATAATTTAAAAATAAGGTTTATACGTACCCTAAACTGATTCCACATTTTATCTTTGATATCATATGGAATGTCTTTCCATCTACCCCAAGCATCATTGTAAATCGGCTTCATAGACTCTGTAACCATATGCGCGGTAGCAAATGAAGGGAAAACCTGCATTAAAATTAACATATGTAAAATTACATTCAACAGAACAAAAATAAACATAAGGATTACTTACCCATCTTTCTCATCCGGAACGATAATCAACCCACCATATGCATCACATTGTGGAGTCATTTTACCACTTCGACCCCGAGAAGCTGCTGGTGTAGCACTACCAATAGATGGTGATGTTGGTATACCAGAGACTCCAATATTTAACCTAGATACGCTAGGTGTGCTTGATGCCGGAGATGCAGCCGGAGTCGATGAAGTAGCCAATGTTGAGGAGCTACCTTGTTGACTAATATGAAAATCGGGAGAAGAAGTTACATTTAGTGTGGGAATAAAATTAAGGTTAGAGCCAGAGTTCGGGCCAACTGAAGATACAGAAATGTGAACAGGCCCATGTGGGGGCATAAAAAATGTAGGTGTCAACAAAGTCGACTGAGGAGGAAAAGTAGGAGGAGGCCCCATATGTGGAGGAGAGTGACCTACAGTTGGAGATTGTAATTGAGTCCCCTTACCCTTACGGCGTCGACGATCGCTACTCCCAGATGCCATCTACGTAATATAACCATAGTAAAAAACATAAAGCAAATCTTCAACATATTAGATGTATAAGAAATAATACAAAAACATAAAGAATTAGGTGATTAGGAAAAAATATAAAAGCATAAAGAGATAAAATCCTCAACATATTAGAAGATTAAGAAAAAACATAAAAATCCTAAAGAATAATAAAAACATAAAGTAATTCCTCAACAAATTAGATGATTAAGAAAAAACATAAAAATTAAAGAAATAATAAACACATAAAGTAATTTTCAACAAATTAAATGATTGAAGAATAACATAAAACCTAACGACATACTAAAAACATAAAATAATTCTTCAACATATTAGATAACTAAGGAAAAATATAAAATTTAAAGAGATAATAAAAACCCAACAAGTCAATCATCTTCACTTGATTCATATTCATTATTAGATTCTTCCTCATCACTTGTTCCATTGTCATCAAGAAATTCTTCTCCATCGCTTGTTTCATTTCCATCAGGTAATTCTTCCTCATCGCTTGTTTCATATTCATTGGCTGGGTCTTCCTCCTCATTTGCCCTGGATGTTCCTTCCCCATCATCATTTAAATTTGATCCAAGGACAGAAATATCAAATTCTTCATAGATGCCTTCGCCATGGTGTAATTCACCTGCTAATTCATCATCTACCAATGCTTCAACAGTTGAAATGTCATTTTGGTAAGCTACATCCAAAACATCCTCGACTTCCACTCTACCCACGGGTTTTATTTTAATAACCATCCTCCATGAGGACTTATTGTTGCACAAAGGATAAGGAGTGTAATACACTTGTTTTACATTTTGTGCAATGATAAATGGATCATAGAATGGATAATCCCTCGTGTGCTTAATTTCAACTATTTTGTACTGGGGGTGCACCTTCGTACCTCTATTTGGTGCTGGATCATACCACTTGCACCGAAAGAGTACCAACTTTTTCTTTGGCCAACCAACACTGTACTCGAGTTCTAAAATCTCTTGAATCATACCATAATCAACATCCCCCTCACCTTTCACCCACACCCCACTATTATTGGTTTTCTTGCCCTTAGACCAATCTTCTGTATGGAACTTGTACCCATTAACACAATACCTAGACATCTTTCTGACTCTAGGATCAGGTCCCCAAGCTATATCATGCAGAAATTGATCACGTATGCCATTAGCTGGATTATGAACCTATATAGAATTAGAGAAAATTTAGAATTTTAAAATACATGTAATTAATTTGCAACTAACAAAAACCATGATAAATATTAAGTAACACTTACAAATTCTCTAAACCACTTTGAAAACCTAGGATAAACAGCATTCTGCTCATATGTACCCACAAAGTAATTGTCCGATACAATTATAATATTCATTAGTTAAAACAAGGATAAATCTTGTATGGAACTTGGTAATATAAATATATATTTACCTATAATAAGGTTGGACCTCGGGGCAATTCAATAGTACATGTGTTGTAGCTGATTGTAGTTCCTTCTCAGTCAAGATTCGCTTTGAACTACTTTTTGGACCNAATGTTAACAGTAGTTTTTTGGGAGGTTTTCTATAGTTTTTGTGTATTTTTGGAGTTTTTCATATGAAAAAGAGATTTTCGAATTCCAGATCTGGTTTTGTGATCTGAAATTCAAATTTCAGTTTTTTGGAGACTTAGAGAATTTTTGGGGCTCCAAAAAACTTCTGAATGAAGGCAAGTATGTTGCCTTTTATAGGCAAAATGAGGGCAGCCCTTAGATTTTGTTTACCCTCTAGTCCCTATTTTATTTACTTATTTTGTCCCTTGTTTTCTGACTTGTGCTTCAAGTAAGTACCCTTATCTTCTAAAATTCTAATTTCACCCCCTCTCTAGAAGGTTCTAGGAGTTTCAGGTATAATCTACACACTTCTGTATCTTACTAGTTACCTGAAACACCCTTAAACTTATTTGAAACTACCAAATTAGTCTAACCTTGCCCAATTTCTAACCATGATTATCTAACAACTAAACCTAGTTAAACTAACATTCTTCAGAGTAATCAATGAATTAAAACATACATCAAAGAATGATTTGAGCTTAATTAGATTAAAATCCAAACCTATCAACAAAATTAATCAGTTATCAAAACCAATTTAAATCTGAAATCATGCTAATAATCAAGCTAAACTAAGGCAAACAAGACAAATTGCAATCTAATTAAACCACAATCAGACACAAAAGTGGGATAAAAAATCAACAGAACTCGAGATACATCTTAAACTAGAAATTAACGAAGATGATCAAAGAGGCAAAAAATAAAAAATAAAGAAGCAAACAAGAAACAAAATCTCACTGCCATGGCTCGAAATCCGACTGAGCTCCGTGTTTCAAATTCAGCCATTTGTGGTGACGTTTGGGCCCTATTGATGACGAATTCCTCATGAGAGAAGCCCGGAGACCCTATGGTGCCAGTTTGAAGGTTTTGGGGGCCATTAGGGTTTTGGCTGGAAAGTTTAAAATTGATATTCGAACATTTCCGGCCATGTTCGAGGGACGAGGTTAGGGGGTTGGGTAGAGGAGGCTCAGGCGATCTAATGGTGTTAATTTGGGCTGATTTGGATGAAGTTGCGTCGTGGCCGGAAAAACTTCGATCCAATATTCGAAGCTTTTAGCCGGGATTTGAAGGAAATGGGTTATGGATTTGGGATGAGGGGGAAGAGGGGATCTCAGGGTGTCAATTTGGGAGTGAACGGTGATGGTAGTGTTTGTTGGCGGCGGCGGCTCCGGCGGAGTTACAGAGAGTGTACGAGGAAGACTACATATGTTTTTTTAGGGTTTCTAACATTCTAGACAGTTTTATTTAAATCTGATCTTGATTAAGGGCCGTCGGATGGAGGTAAATGAATGGCCAAGATCACCTTTCAACTTTTAAACTCGAAACGACGTAGTTTGGCCACGGTACTACGTCGTTTCAATTGCCTCCTGGCCTGATGCTGGACCGGGTATGGAGAATGATTTGGGCTGGGCGTGGGATGATTTGGGCCTAATCAACTTTAATTAAGAAGGCCCAAAAATTGGTCTTTTATTAAGCAGCCCCTCTTCCTTTGTTCTTTTCTCATTTTGTAATGGCTTTTATTTATTTTTGTTTTCCTTTTGTGTCTTTTTATATTTTCTGATTTTATGAAAATGCTAAATTAAAACTTAAAACTAAATTAACACTAAAATTTGGATTTCCTAATTTCCATACACTAATTCTCATTTTAAATGCAAACGAAGACACATTTAAACTAAAATGCAAAAAAGACCATTTTTGTTATTTTCTTTGTATTTTATTCTAAAACAACTTAATCACTAATTAATCCTAAAATATGAAATTAAACCCTAAATGCAAATGTCACCTGTGTATATTTTTTATATTTTCCATGCACGAATAAAATGCAAACAATTAACAGAAAATGACACAAAATTCACAAAATTGCAAAATAATGAAAGAAATTATTTTGTTTGAATTTTTGGGAACAATTCACTTAGGGCAAAAATCATGTGCTCACAGCTGCCCCTCTTTGCTCGGGAACATGAAGAGTTTCCGTGCAAAGATAAGTGAGCGGAAACGAGCGATTTTTGCCCGCTCGAATACTCCGTGTGAAGCGCTTTTTGAAAACCGTCTGACCGCACCCTGCTTCAAAGGTTGCCTACATATCCTTGGCTAAAAAGGAATCAGGTTAGTGTAGTTCGGGAAGGTTTGGTAGCTGGGACTACCAAGAGCTGTGATTTCACTGCTGTTGCTGCTGCTACTGCTCGCTGACCTCCTTATTACACCGTGTCAAAACAAAAGAAGCTAGCCTAAGCTATGATCTATGAATTACGAAAAGGTCCTATATTTGTCTTCAAACTTGTATTCTTTGATGGAATCCTTCTTGTTGCCTTGAATTGTGATTGGAGAATTTTGTCATTCCTCCGAGTGATGCTTGACTGCAGAAATTTGACATATGTGCCCCTATTCTCCAGGCGGGCTCCTGACTGCTAACACTTGAAAGTATCCCCTTGTTTTCAAGGTGGGCTCCTGACTTCAACAAAACAGACAAACAAAGAAAAATTTCTGCCCCAGTGTGGTGGCTGGGCGCATCATGTTATCAAATATTAAAAATTAACGGATAGAATTTGAATCGTACNGGCCCGTGTTACAGTTTGGCTCGTGAGGCGGAGAGGAATTATAGGTTTGACTAGGTGGTCGAGATTGCTAGATGGTGATGCTTGACTGCAGAAATTTGACATATGTGCCCCTATTCTCCAGGCGGGCTCCTGACTGCTAACACTTGAAAGTATCCCCTTGTTTTCAAGGTGGGCTCCTGACTGCAACGCTTGACAAGTATTCCCTTGTTCTCCAGGTGGGCTCCTGACTTCAACAAAACAGACAAACAAAGAAAAATTTCTGCCCCAGTGTGGTGGCTGGGCGCATCATGTTATCAAATATTAAAAATTAACGGATAGAATTTGAATCGTACTTCCCCTGTTTTCCAGGCGGGCGCCTGACTGCTGAAGCTTGAAAAGTATTCCCTTGTTCTCCAGGTGGGCTCCTGATTGCTGAACTTGAAACGTTTCCCTTTGTTCTCCAAGTGGGCTCCTNAGTTCATTCATAAGCCCAATGATAGAATCCATGCCCCCTTGAGAAATAGAACTATCGGATTTGATAGTTAGTACTCTAACTGCAACAGACAACTTGGAATGCATTGAACCTTCATACAATGGACGACTAGCTTCCTCTAATTGTTCATAAAAGCGCTTAGCCTCATCATTTGGTTCGGATTGAGCCCCTGGGAACATCTCAAAAGCATCTCTCATCATTTCATTGAATCGAGAATTTTCAAAATTATTCTCTACTCTGGGACTACCCTCACCACCAAAAGAATTATGAAAATCATGATTCTCTCCATGAACAGTCCACACATAATAATTTTCTATAAATCCATTCTTGTAAAGATGAAGTTCAACTACATCTGGTCTCAATAACTTGACACACTTGCATTTAATACAAGGGCACCTAATTGTCCCTTCAATAAGAAAATCATTTAGCGATTTCGCCTTAGCAATAAAACCCGCAACTCCTTCTATAAATTCCTCCCTCAATCCCGTACGATTAGGATGAGTCCTATTATACATCCATCTACGATGTTCAAATTCCATCTATATCAACAAAAAAAACTATTTAGATATTCTTCTAAAGGTTCCTACTTTGAATAATTGTAATACCTTCAACATTTTAACTATGAATGACTCTATAAATATAAAATTTCACAACAAAAATTAGATTGATTACATTCAAAAGCATATCTACTAGTTTATAGCGGAATAAAAATTCAAAAAGAGAAGTCTCACATGTCCAATTGACTAGTTAAATTTGCAACAACAATAATATCCGGAGAAAGTGCACTTAGTACTATGCTAAATACTTTAATGATTACATAGTATTATTTTATTATTTCATTCAAACTTAAAGTGAAATGAATAACATGTAAATATAAATTAATAGTTAACTCCTAGCATCAAAAACTAAAATTTCAAATTTACACAAATGAAACCCAACCATTTAGTTATTGGCAAACAAGGTAACATGAAGAATGAGGCAAGTCCTATGATTTATATAAAGATATATTTTTCATAAACATATATTTAAAAAAAAGATATATAGATATACCTGTCGCAGCAAGGACGAAACTAAAAAACAAAAGTCGAAATGGATGATGAGCCGGTAGTGCCAACCTTCCTTCAGTTATCAACCTTTGTACTCTTTAGTCTTCTACAAAATCAAGATGACTTGTATGAGTGAATGTAGAATAAAAAGTGACACCAAATAAATATGTAGGTAAAATTCACAGTCTCTTGTAAAGATACAAAGTCTACGCTTTTTCTAGAGCTTTGTGCCTCGACCTTTTTTATTCTAAAATTCATTTCTATTGAACACTCTCAATATTGTTTCAACTTCTTACTCTATATATTTATTTGATATTTTCTTGAAATGGCAGTGGTTTGAAGTGTTAGAAGGAAAGTTCAGTTGAACCCGTCCCTACAATGCTACCACCCGTGTATATTCGACATGATATATGAATATATACGTATAAAGTACTAAAATACAACAAAGTGCAATATGAATTGCTTTCTAAATTACCATGTCTAATTGGTCCGAGACTGATTCAATGCAACTTTATACATCTCCTGATTAAATTCCTAATAACAAAAGTGAGCGGAAAATTTGTGAAATATACAGATCACCATGACACTGCAAATGCTGAAGTTTATTAAGCTTTAAACTAAACCGATATACAGCCCTCTACTATACAACATAACATATGCCTTGGCCAAAGATCAGAAAACAGAACAGAAAAGCTATTGGACTGCCAGGAAATCAGAAATGGTTGTCAAGGTGACTTGTTCATAATTTACAAGATCTAAATGTGAATGAGTTTTGAAAATCTAAAATAACTTTTAATTAAACACTAATTCAACAAACAACCAATAATTAATCTACAGTAGGAATAATGAGAGATCACACTGCAACAACTCAGAAAGAAGGGGAAGGATATATAAGCAAACATTCAACGGAATGCATAACCTAATAAGACTGGTACAACCAACTCACAAAATACATATAATAAGATTGTTGGTTTGTTGAGAAAGGGAGAATCCTAGGCAACGCAGAGAGGGGCAACCACCCTTGTAAAAAATCCCACTCTCTGACTGCCTCATTCTCGCCATTTCTGGGCTAATATAATAAACATACCCAGTATTATGTCACACCGTGGGGTCTGGGGATGGGCTAATCTAATAAACATAAATTAATTTAGATGAGAGCTTTTAACCAAAGAGACCTCACAAGTCTGCTTTTAAGAGAATTTCTCAACATCAACTCAATATTGTCCAAACGCCTACTAATGTTATCCAGCAAATTGAGGCTCAGATGCGTATAATAAAAAGGCAAAAGAGAAGACAGCCATGCCATGGCTGCAAAACACCGATTGCACGAGAGAGAGGAGTACTCAATCACAGCCATACCGGGTTGCCACACCAAGATACGGCTCGGGTCATCTCAATGCTCAAAGATCAGCCCAAAAATAGAAAGATTCATAAGCAACATCACAGCCCTCACTCTACCCCAATACAAACAAAAAATCAAATAGAGCACATAAACAACGACAAGCCTCAAACTAGCCAACAATTCCAGCAAACTAACCATGCTGAACCCCCCTTTATTTTTCTACATTAAGACCTCGGCAGATTGATGGAGCTATGAATTCGCGCAAAAACAACTTAGAAAAACTCGAACTGTCTGATGCAATTAAACCTTAGGAGTACGATAATATGTTACTATACCAAGAATTAACGAATTTGGAAGAAATTTTCTATACCAAAAAATCGAAACCCTAGATTTTGCACAGTAAAATCGAAACCCTAGTCTTGGCCGAAGATTAGACGGGAAAGAGAGAGAGAGAGCGCGTACCTGAGGAAGTCCCCAATCGCCGATTTTGCCGGCGCCGTTGAGAGAGAGGCGGAGATATAGAGAAAGAGACGACAGAGTAAGAGAGAAATTGTGGGAAAAAAGAATTAGAAAATAAGGGTTAGCGGAAAATAAGTTAACATTTCCGACTACTGTAGTCGGAAACTATATATTATTTACTTTTTTTAATTAAAAAATTCCGACTACAACTATCGGGACCACTTGGTCAAAAGTGATTTTGACTTTATTATCTAATGTTTCGACTACGGTAGTCGGAAACTTTTACACGTGCAATTTCCCGCGAAACTTTTTAATTATATTAGTCGAAAAAATATTCGGAAAAATTCTTACAAATAAATTAAAAAATAAATATGAGATTTCCGACTACAGTAATCGAAAAATTGCGACTGACATTTTGTAGTCGGAATTTATTTTGAAAAAAGGTATTTTCTGGTAGTGAATTACCAGTCTCATCAACTGGGCCAGTGCGTTTGTGTGACGACCCAAAGGGTCATCACCTATTTCCTCATCCACTCCGTGCTTCCGAGGTATTGAAAACCTCATTTTTACTTGCCTCAATTTGCGTGCGCAGTCCGGGCGTGTAGCCAGAAGGCTTAAATATGAATTATGTGTGAAAAATGATGAATTTTAATATTAATATGATTAAAGTTGACTTTGGTCAACATTTTGGGTAAACAGACCCGGACCCGAGATTGGACGGTCTCGGAAGGTCCGTAGAAAAATATGGGACTCGGGCATGTGCCCGGAGTCGAATTCCGATGTCTAGATCCCGAGGAAAGAATTTTTCTGTGAAATTGTTTCTCTGAAATTATTAAGGAAAAAGGAAATGAAAATTGATTAAAAGACTGTGGTATCGGGCTCGTATTATGGTTCCGACGCCCGGTACAAGTCTTAAATATGTGTTAAGCGCTTTCTGTAAAATTTGGTCGAAATTGGACGTCATTTGACGTGATTCGGACCCAAATATCTAAAGTTTGAAGTTTATGAAGTTATAATGAAAAATGATGAATTTGCGGCTTGATTCAATGATTTTGATGTTATTTTGGCGATTTGATCGCACGGATAAGTCCGTAGGATATTTTTGAGATTGTGTACATGTTTGGTTTGGAGCCCCGAGGGCTCGGGTGAGTTTTGGATAGGCCACGGGATGAAATTTTGGACTTAAGGAATTGCAGGTCTGCAGGTTTCGCATTTCCCAAACATTTTTCGCAATTACCAGGATTGTTCGCATTTCCCAAACTTTCTTCGGAATTCCCATGTTCGCAATTCCCAAACCATTTTCGCAATTCCCAAGCCTGTTCGCATTTCCCAAACTTTCTTCGCAATTCCCATGTTTCGCAATTCCCCAACCATTTTCGCAATTCCCAAGCCTGTTCGCATTTCCCAAACTTTCTTCGCAATTCCCGTGTTCGCAATTCCCAAACCATTTTCGCAATTCCCAAGCCTGTTGGGTTCGCAATTGCGGACCCATGTTCACATTTCCCACATCTGAGACCTGCAATTTTAAGTACTTAGACGAATTTTAACCCTCTTTTCCTCATTCTTTCAAAACCCAAACTCCATAGGCGATTTTCCAAGAAACCTATCTTCTCCAAATCATTTGTAAGTCAATTTTTACTTAACTTCTTCAATCTTTAACATCATTAGACATGTTTTCATCTTAAAATCAAGGATTTCCATGGGTGAAAATGGGGATTTTGGGTAGAACTTAGGTTTTCTTAAAATTGGGGATTTGGACCTCCATTTGAGGTCCGATTTCAAAACAAAACATAGATATGAACTCGTGGGGGAATGGGTAACCGGATTTTGGTTTGAACCTCGAGTTTTGACCACGTGGGACCGGGGGCGTTTTTGGAATTTTTGGGAAAAACTTGAGAAATTCATTTTTATGCATTCAAATTGTTTCATATAGTGTTTATTAAAGTAATTAAGCAATTTGTGATTACTTCGAGCGAATTGGAGGTGGAACCGCGAGGTAAAGCGATAGTTGAGGATTAAGTGGATTTCAATGCTTTGAGGTAAGTGTTTGGTTTAACTCTAGCTTGAGGGAATAGGAGTTGAGTCTTGTTGCTAATTGATATGTGATCGAGTACGATGTATAGGCATGGTGACGAGTATCTATACATTGGTGTCTAGCATGACCGTGAGTCCTTATAATGTGATTATCATGAACTGATTGTGAATTTCATGTTTATTGGAGTATTTCTATATGTTGTGAATAACATATGAATGGTGATAGGATAATTTGATTCCTAGGAGTATTGGCTCGAACTGTGATACGAATATTGAAAGTATATGAAATGACTTGATTCACTGAGGAGCGTCGGCTCCAGTTGTAGAACGAATTGCGAAAGTATAAGTGATAATTGAACCTCTGGAGCATCTGCTCGAGTTGTGAAAAGAATTGTGAAGTAAAAGTGAGAAAGAGGAGAGATCATTATGTTGCCCTCTTGGCGGGCTATTATTGGGTTGTGATTCCTCTGCATTGTGTTCTTAACGGATACTAGGGTCGCTTAGGTTAATGTTTCCTTGTGTCGTATGATGACTATAGTTATAGATGGGTTGGTTGGGTGTGGTAGTCGGTTAGATATAGCTGAGGTGGTCAAGTGTGGTAATAGGTTGGTTATAGCTGTGGTGGTTAGATGTTGGAACTAATGTGGTGGTTAGATGTTGGAACTAATGTGGGTATAGTAATTCCCTTGCCGGGATATTTGAGATAATGTTTTGTTCCCTCACTGGGATGTCGTTATATTGTTGTTTGTGACGGAATATGAGATAAGAATTTCTTGGAGCTTGGGCTCCAGTGATATCATGGAGTAAGAAAAGAAAGAAAGGGAAAGAGTTACTGGTTATTCCCTTGCCGGACGTTTTGCTGATTCTATTGTTGGTTTTTTTTCTCTCCCTTGCCGGGATACTGAGATTATTAAGTTGTTTGTCATGTGTATTCCCTTGCCGGGATTTTCATTATTGTTTATTTACTCTCTTGCCCCGTATTTGTGACTGTGGTTTGGATGAGGAAATATGATCTTGGTGGAGCGGGTTGCACGCCGCAACAATGATATTGAGGATCGGGTTGCACGCCGCAACAATAATATGTGAGGGTCGGGTTGCACGCCGCAACAATAATATGTGAGGGTCGGGTTGCGCGCCGCAACAATGATACATGATAAATGATATGGGTCGGATTGCACGCCGCAACAATGGTATTTGTGGAACGGGTTGCACGCCGCAACAGTTATTTGATGCCCTGTGTTTATATTGAGTATTGATTCCTTGTTTATGGTGGATCTAAGTTGCTTTAGTTTATTACCCTGGGTTACTGTTAATATTGTATCTCCCCATAGCATGTTTCCCCCTCCCATATTGTTAATTGCTTTGTATTCGATTTTCGCTATATATTTATAACTGCACAGGTTTATGTGGTGTCCAGTCTAGCCTCGTCACTACTTCGCCGGGGTTAGGCTAGACACTTACTAGCACATGGGGTCGGTTGTGCTGATGTTATACTTCTGTGCATTTTTGCACAGGTCCAGGTTTTGAGGAGCAGCAACAGCAGTAGTACGGGAGCAGGATTTTATTTACACGAGACTGAGGTAGCCTTGCAGGCGTCCGCAGGCCCGGCGTCTCTTCTTTATGTTCTCTTTTAGACTGTTTCCTCCTTGTCTCGAGACAGACAGCTTCTATGTTTCTTTCAGACCTTTGTATTTAGTATATTCTTAGTGGTTCGTGAGTGATGTGACACCAAATCTTGGGTAGAGGCTATTATTAACTGCCCCGCATTTTGGTTCAGATTTATAAATCAGGCTTCCGCTATTATTCATAGTAAATTTCATGTTCTATATTGATGCTATAAATTTTTAAAATAATTGTTTAGTGATGAAATGGTAAATAAGTTGGCTTTCCTAGCTACCACGAGTAGGCGCCATCACGATCCCGATGGTGGGAAATCCGGGTCATGACAATTTGGTATCAGAGCACTAGGTTACATAGGTCTCACAACTCACGGACAAACGTAGTAGAGTCTGAGAGGTAGGTACGGAGACGTCTGTACTTGTCCCCCAGAGTCTATTGAGTTAGGAAAACCTCTCATTGTTCCTTCTTGTCGTGCGATTTGGTTTCTCAAATGCTGATTGAATTTCTACTCTGTTCTTTCGCGAATGGCGAGGTCATGTACCGCTTCTTCAGCTGAGCAGCAACACAGACCAGTGATAGATCAGCTACGTCTTCGGAGGCTTTGTGGAGATAAAGGTATTAGAGGTGAATGTAGAGATGTGAGAGGTGGAGGTAAAGGTATTAGAGGTGGAGGTAGAGATGTGAGAGGTGGAGGTGCAGGTACTGTTCTGGCTTATGGTAGAGAAGCTTCGGTCTTAGTTTACGCCGTATCGGGTCATTCTACCCGCAGTGCTATATCGTATGTGAAGGCTCGGCGTATGGCCGAGAAAGGGTGTTTGGTCTACTTTGCGTATGTTCGTGATTCTATGTACTGAGGTTTCCTTTATCGATTCTGTGCCCGTGGTTCGTGANCTCTGCGGGTATAACAGCCTCGGTTCCATAGACCAAAAGGTATGGGGTAGCTCCTATCGATGTGCGCACTGTGGTGCGATATCCCAGTAATGCAAAAGGCAACTTTTCATGCCACTGTCTGGAGCTCTGAATCATCTTTCTCAAAATCTTTTTGATGTTCTTGTTTGCTGCTTCAACGGCACCATTGGCTTTGGGCCGATAAGGAGTAGAGTTTCTATGCGTTATTTTGAATTGTTCGCATACCTCTTCCATCAAACGACTATTCAGGTTGGCAGCATTGTCTGTGATGATAGTTGCAGGAATGCCAAAACGGCAGATAAGATTAGAGTGCACAAAATCTACCACCGCTTTCTTGGTGACTGACTTGAGAGTGATGGCTTCAACCCATTTCGTGAAGTAGTCAATGGCAACCAGTATGAACCTATGTCCATTTGAAGCTTTTGGCTCGATCGGCCCAATGACGTCCATGCCCCAAGCAACGAATGGCCAAGGTGCTGACATAGGATGCAGTTCTGTTGGAGGCGCATGAATCAAATCACCGTGCACCTGACACTGATGGCACTTTCGGACAAAGCTGAAGCAGTCCTTTTCCATGGTTATCCAGTAATACCCTGCTCGAAGGATTTTCTTTGCCAAAACATATCCATTCATATGAGGTCCGCACACTCCTGCGTGCACTTCATGCATAATTCTTCCAACTTCCTCGGCATCAACACATCTTAATAAATTGAGATCCGGGGTCTTCTTATACAAAACATCACCACTTAAGAAGAAACCACTTGCATGCCGTCTAATGGTTCTCTTTTGATCTCCAGTGGCTTGCTCGGGATATTCCTGTGTTTTCAGAAACCTTTTGATGTCATGGTACCATGGCTGGGTGATTGGTTCTGCCTCAACCGTATTACAGTAACCATGCCTTTCTTTGATTTGGATCTCCAAGGGATCAATGTGGGCATTGCCTGGGTAAGGCAGCATCGAGGCCAGAGTGGCGAGTGCATCAGCTAATTCATTGTGACACCGAGGGATGTACCTGAACTCTATTGATTTGAATCGCTTGCCAAGATCTTCCACATATTGGCGATAGGGAATAAGCTTAACATCTCGGGTTTCCCATTCTCCTTGGGCTTGCCGGATAATCAAATCTGAATCCCCCATAATCAATAACTCTTCAACGTCTTGGTCAATCGCCATATTCATACCCATGATGCAGGCTTCATACTCAGCGGTATTGTTTGTGCAGAAAAACCGGAGCCTAGAGGTGGCCGGGTAGTGCTGACCGGTGGGTGAGATCAGGATTGCCCCAATTCCTACACCTTTGGCGTTTATCGCCCTATCAAAGAACATTTTCCAAGCATTGGTATCTTCAGAGATTACTTCTATTGAATTTACCTCTTCATCTGGGAAGTAAGTGCTCAACGGTTGGTATTCCCCGTCAACCGGATTCTCAGCCAAATGGTCCGCCAATGCCTGAGCTTTCATCACCGTGCGAGTGACATAGACTATGTCAAATTCAGTAAGCAGAATCTGCCATTTCGCTAATCTCCTCGTGGGCATCGGTTTCTGGAATATGTATTTCAAAGGATCCAACCTGGTTATGAGGTAGGTGGTGTGAGCTTGAAGATAATGTCTTAGCTTTTGAGCAACCCAAGTCAAAGCACAGCAGGTCCTTTCCAACAAGGTATGTTTAACTTCATAACTGGTGAACTTCTTGATCAGGTAGTAAATTGCCTGTTCTTTCTTCCCAGTTACATCATGTTGCCCGAGGACACAGCAGAAAGAATTTTCTAAGACTGTCAGATACAAGAAAAGAGGCTTCCCGGGCTCTGGTGGGACCAAGACTGGCGGATTCGACAGATATTCTTTGATCTTGTCGAAAGCTTCTTGACACTCATCCGTCCACTTGACTGCGGCATATTTCTTCAATAACATGAATATGGGCTCACATGTGGGAGTCAATTGAGCAATGAACCGACTGATATAGTTTAATCTGCTCAACAGGCTCATCACATCTTTCTTGGTTCTCGGAGGAGGCAAATCCCGGATAGACTTTATCTTTGTTGGATCTAACTCGATACCTCTCCTGCTAACTATGAAGCCCAAAAGTTTGCCGGATGGGACTCCAAACGCATACTTGGCTGGGTTCTGCTTCAGATCATACTTGCGCAACCGCTCGAAGAATTTTCTCAAGTCTCGAACGTGATCATCCTGAGTTCGGGACTTGATGATTACGTCGTCAACATATACTTCTATCTCCTGATGCATCATGTCATGGAAAATTATGGTCATGGCCCTCATGTAGGTTGCCCCAGCACTCTTCAGACCGAACGGCATGACTCTGTAACAGTATGTACCCCAAGGTGTAGTAAAAGCTGTCTTTTCAGCATCTTCTTCATCCATTAATACCTGGTGATATCCTGCGTAACAGTCCACGAAGGACTGTATCTCATGCTTGGCGCAGATATCAACAAGGACGTGGATGTTGGGCATAGGGAAATTGTCTTTGGGACTTGCCTTGTTCAAATCTCTATAATGCACACACACCCGAGTCTTTCCATCTTTCTTTGGAACTGGGACTACATTGGCCAACCATGTAGTGTACCGGACCACTCGGATTACCCCTGCTTTCAGCTGTTTCGTGATTTCTTCTTTGATCTTATCACTGATGTCAGTTTTAAACTTTCTCTGCTTTTGATGGACCGGAAGGCAATCGGGGTAAGTTGGCAACTTATGAACCACTAAATCAACACTCAGCCCTGGCATGTCGTCCTATGACCAAGCAAACACATCTTTAAACTCAAACAAGAGTTGGATTATTGCATCCCGAGTTTTCTCATCCGTGTGAATGCTTATTTTGGTTTCCCGGATCTCTTCAGAAGTTCCCAAGTTAGCCGACTCGGTATCATTCAAGTTTGGCTTAGGTTTATTCTCAAATTGTTCCAATTCTCGATTTATTTCCCTAAAAGCCTGCGACGACACAAAGGGTCATCACATGTTTCCTCACTCGTTCCGTGCTTCCGAGGCCTTGAAAACCTCATTTTTACTTGCCTGATTTGCGTGCGCAGTTCGGGCGCGTAGCCGAAAATTTTTTATGTTGAAATATGTGAATTTTGAGAAACATTTGAAGAATTTTGATATTAACATGATTAAAGTTGACTTTGGTCAACATTTTTGGTATACGGACCCGGACCCGAGATTGGACGGTCCCGGAAGGTCCGTAGAAAAATATGGGACTCGGGCATGTGCCCGGAGTCGAATTCCGAGGTCTAGATCCCGAGGAAAGAATTTTTCTTTGAAATTGTTTTTTTGAAATTATTAAGGAAATTGGAAATGAAAATTGATTAAAAGACTATGGTATGGGGCTCGTATTTTGGTTCCGACACCCGGAACAAGTCTTATATATTGTTTAAGCGCTTTCTGTAAAGTTTGGTCGAAATCGGACGTCAATTGACGTGTTTCGGACCCAAATATCTAAAGTTTGAAGTTTATGAAGTTATAATGAAAAATGATGAATTTGGCGCTTGATTCAATGATTTTGATGTTATTTTGGCGATTTGATCGCACGGATAATTCCGTAGGATGTTTTTGAGGTTGTGTACATATTTGGTTTGGAGCCCCGAGGGCTCGGGTGAATTTTGGATAGGTCACGGGGTGAAATTTTGGACTTAAGGAATTGCAGGTCTGCAGGGTTCGCATTTCCCAAACATTTTTCGCAATTACCAGGATTGTTCGCATTTCCCAAATTTTCTTCGCAATTCCCATGTTCGCAATTCCCAAACCATTTTCGCAATTCCCAAGCCTGTTCGCATTTTCCAAACTTTCTTCGCAATTCCCATGTTCGCAATTCCCAAACCATTTTTCGCAATTCCCAAGCCTGTTCGCATTTCCCAAACTTTCTTCGCAATTCCCATGTTCGCAATTCCCAAATCATTTTTGCAATTCCCAAGCCTGTTGGGTTCGCAATTACGAACCCATGTTCGCATTTCCCACATCTGAGACCTGCAATTTTTCATGCTTAGACGAATTTTAACCCTCTTTTCTTCATTCTTTCAAAACCCAAACACCATAGGCGATTTTGCAAGAACAATCTTCATTCCAAATTATTTGTAAGTCAATTTTTACTCAATTCTTTCAATCTTTAACATCATTTAACATGTTTTCCACTTAAAATCAAGGATTTTCATGGGTGAAATTGGGGTTTTTGGGTAGAACCTAGGTTTTTCATAAATTGGGGAGTTGGACCTCGATTTGAGGTCCGATTTCAAAACAAAACATAGATATGAACTCTTGGGGGAATGGGTAACCGGGTTTTGGTTCGAACCTCGGGTTTTGACCACCTGGGCTCGGGGGCGTTTTTGGAATTTTTGGGAAAAACTTGGGAAATTCATTTTTATGCATTCAAATTGTTTCATATAGTGTTTATTAAAGTAAATAAGCAATTTGTGATTAGATTCGAGCGAATTAGAGGTGGAACCGCGAGGTAAAGCGATAGTTGAGGATTAAGTGGATTTCAAGGCTTTGAGGTAAGTGTTTGGTTTAACCCTAGCTTGAGGGAATAGGAGTTGAGTCTTGTTGCTAATTGCTATGTGATCGAGTATGATGTATAGGCATGGTGACGAGTATCTATACATTAGTGTCTAGCATGACCGTGAGTCCTTATAATGTGATTATCATGAACTGATTGTGAATTTCATGTTTATTGGAGTATTTCTATATGTTGTGAATAACATGTGAATGGTGATATGATAATTTGATTCCTAGGAGCATTGGCTCGAACTGTGATACGAATATTGAAAGTATATGAAATGACTTGATTCATTGAGGAGCGTCGGCTCTAATTGTAGAACGAATTGCGAAAGTATAAGTGATAATTGAACCTCTGGAGGATCTGCTCGAGTTGTGAAAAGAATTGTGAAGTAAAAGTGAGAAAGAGGAGAGATCATTATGTTGCCCTCTTGGCGGGCTATTGTTGGGTTGTGATTCCTCTGCATTGTGTTCTTAACGGATACTAGGGTCGCTTAGGTTAATGTTTCCTTGTGTCGTATGATGACTATAGTTATAGATGGGGTGGTTGGGTGTGGTAGTCGGTTAGATATAGCTGAGGTGGTCAAGTGGTAATAGGTTGGTTATAGCTATGGTGGTTAGATGTTGGCACTAATGTGGTGGTTAGATGTTGGAACTAATGTGGGTATAGTAATTCCCTTGCCGGGATATTTGAGATAATGTTTTGTTCCCTCACTGGGATGTCGTTATATTGTTGTTTGTGACGGAATATGAGATAAGAATTTCTTGGAGCTTGGGCTCCAGTGATATCGTGGAGTAAGAAAAGAAAGAAAGGGAAAGAGTTACTGGTTATTCCCTTGCCGGACGTTTTGTTGATTCTGTTGTTGGTTTTTTTTCTCTCCCTTGCCGGGATACTGAGATTATTAAGTTGTTTGTCATGTGTATTCCCTTGCCGGGATTTTCATTATTGTTTATTTACTCTCTTGCCCCGTATTTGTGACTGTGGTTTGGATGAGGAAATATGATCTTGGTGGAGCGGGTTGCACGCCGCAACAATAATATGTGAGGGTCGGGTTGCACGCTGCAACAATAATATGTGAGGGTCGGGTTGCACACCGCAACAATAATATGTGAGGGTCGGGTTGCGCGCCGCAACAATAATATATGAGGGTCGGGTTGCACGCCGCAACAATAATATGTGAGGGTCGGGTTGCGCGCCGCAACAATGATACATGATAAATGATATGGGTCGGGTTGCACGCCGCANAATTTCTTGGAGCTTGGGCTCCAGTGATATCGTGGAGTAAGAAAAGAAAGAAAGGGAAAGAGTTACTGGTTATTCCCTTGCCGGACGTTTTGTTGATTCTGTTGTTGGTTTTTTTTTCTCTCCCTTGCCGGGATACTGAGATTATTAAGTTGTTTGTCATGTGTATTCCCTTGCTGGGATTTTCATTATTGTTTATTTACTCTGTTGCCTCGTATTTGTGACTGTGGTTTGGATAAGGAAATATGATCTTGGTGGAGCGGGTTGCACGCCGCAACAATGATATTGAGGATCGGGTTGCACGCCGTAACAATGATATTGAGGATCGAGTTGCACGCCGCAACAATAATATGTGAGGGTCGGGTTGTGCGCCGCAACAATGATACATGATAAATGATATGGGTCGGGTTGCACGCCGCAACAGTGGTATTTGTGGAGCGGGTTGCACGCCGCAACAATGGTAATTATGGAGCGGGTTACACGTCGCAACAGTTATTTGATGCCCTGTGTTTATATTGAGTATTGAATCCTTGTTTATGGTGGATCTAAGTTGCTTTAGTTTATTACCCTGGGTTACTGTTAATATTGTATCTCCCCATAGCATGTTTCCCCCTCCCATATTGTTAATTTCTTTGTATTCGATTTTCGCTATATATTTATAACTGTACAAGTTTATGTGATGTCCAGTCTAGCCTCGTCACTACTTCGCCAGGGTTAGGCTAGACACTTACCAGCACATGGGGTCGGTTGTGCTGATGCTACACTTCTGTGCATTTTTGCACAGGTCCAGGTTTTGAAGAGCAGTAGCAGCAGTAGTACGGGAGTAGAATTTCATTTACACGAGACTGAGGTAGCCTTGCAGGCGTCCGCAGGCCCGGCGTCTCTTCTTTATGTTCTCTGTTTTGACTGTTGCCTCATTGTTTTCGAGACAGACAACTTATATATTTCTTTCATACCTTTGTATTTAGTATATTCTTAGTAGTTCGTGAGTAATGTGACACCAAATCTTGGGTAGAGGCTATTGTTGACTATTCCGCGTTTTGATTCAGACTTATAAATTAGACTCTCGCTATTATTATTGTTAAATTCCATATTACTTGTTGATGCTATAGATTGTAAACAGATTTATTTATTAATGAAAGGTAAATAGGTTGGCTTGCCTAGCTACCACGAGTAGGCGCCATCACGATCCCGATGGTGGGAAATCCGGATCGTGACAAGTTGGTATCAGAGCACTAGGTTACATGGGTCTCACAACTCACGGACAAACTCAGTAGAGTCTGAGGGATTGGTACGGAGACGTCTGTATTTATCCCCCAGAGGCTACAGAGTTAGGAAAAGTTTCACTTCTATTCTTCCCTGTCGTGCGATTTTGTTCTCTCAATGCTAAATTGAAACCTCCACTCTTGTCCTTTCGTGAATGGCGAGGTCATGTACCGCTTCTTCAGCCGAGCAGCAGCGGACTGGCGATAGATCAGCTACGTCTTCGGAGGCCTTGTGGAGCTAAAGGTATTAGAGGTGGAGGTAGAGATGCGAGAGGTGGAGGTAAATGTATTCGAGGTG
The DNA here is from genome assembly GCF_001879085.1 of Nicotiana attenuata. Taxonomy (NCBI): domain Eukaryota; kingdom Viridiplantae; phylum Streptophyta; class Magnoliopsida; order Solanales; family Solanaceae; genus Nicotiana; species Nicotiana attenuata. The sequence goes on along the minus strand of NC_031989.1, from coordinate 67,821,516 downwards.
GAGATGCAGGTACTGTTCTAGTTTGTGGTAGAGAAGCTTCGATTTTATTTTGCGCCGTATCTGGTCATCACCTTATCACGCTACCTTGGACTATCATGCCAAGACTGTGACCTTAGCTTTACCGAGTTTGCCTCATTTAGAGTGGAGAGGGACTCTTGGTCATTCTACCTGCAGTATTATATCGTATGTGAAGGCTCGGCGTATGGCCGAGAAAGGGTGTTTGGTCTACTTGGCGTATGTTCGTGACTCTAGTGCTGAGGTTTCCTTTATCGATTCTGTGCCCGTTGTTCGTGAGTTCTGGATACTCCCTTCAGACCTGTCGGGCATGCCACCCGATAGGGATATTGACTTCTGCATTGATTTGGCTCCGGGCACTCAGCCCATTTCTATCCCGTTGTATCGTATGGCCCCGCCTGAGTTGAAGGAGTTAAAAGAACAGTTGCAGGATTTGCTGGAGAATGGCTTCATTAGACCCAGTGTGTCTCCTTGAGGTGCGCCGGTGTTATTTGTCAAGAAGAAGGATGGGTCAATGAGGATGTGTATTGATTACCGGCAATTGAACAAGGTTATGGTCAAGAATAAGTACCCACTGCCGAGGATTGATGATTTGTTCGACCAGCTTCAGGGTGCCAGGGTATTCTCCAAGATTGACTTGCGATCTGGCTACCATCAGTTGAGGATTAGGGCATCCGATGTCCCTAAGACAGCCTTCCGCACTCGGTATGGGCATTACGAGTTCCTGGTTATGTCATTTGGGTTGACCAATGCCCCAGCAGCATTTATGGAGTTGATGAACCGAGTGTCCAGGCCATATTTGGACATGTTCGTGATAGTCTTTATTGATGATATTTTGGTGTACTCCCACAGCCAGGAGGAGCACGAGCAGCACCTTAGAGTGGTTCTTCAGACTCTAAGGGATAGTTAGTTATATGCCAAGTTCTCCAAGTGTGAGTTCTGGCTGAGTTCAGTTGCATTCCTAGGTCACGTTGTATCAGCTGAGGGTATTCAGGTGGACCCAAAGAAGATAGAGGCAGTCAAGAACTGGCCTAGACCAGCATCAGCTCCAGAGATCCGGAGTTTCTTGGGGTTGGCAGGCTACTACAGACGGTTCGTGGAGGGATTTTCATCTATTGCAGCCCCGATGACCAGATTGACCCAGAAGGGTGCCCAGGTCAGATGGTCGGATGAGTGTGAGGCGAGCTTTCAGAAGCTCAAGACAGCTCTGACTACGGCACCGGTGTTGGTTCTGCCCACAGGTTCAGGGCCCTATACTGTTTATTGTGATGTTTCCCGTGTTGGGCTTGGAGCAGTGTTGATGTAGGATGGCAAGTTCATTGCCTACGCTTCGAGGCAGTTGAAAATTCATGAGAAGAACTATCCAGTGCATGATCTGGAGTTGGCAGCCATTGTCCACGCCTTGAAGATTTGGAGGCACTATTTGTATGGCGTGGCGTGCGAGGTGTTCACTGATCATAGGAGTCTACAGTACTTATTTAAGCAAAAGGATTTGAATTTGAGGCAGAGGAGGTGGTTGGAGTTGTTGAAGGGTTTTTACATCACCATTCTATATCATCCGGGGAAGGCCAATGTGGTGGCCGATGCATTGAGTAGGAAGTCGGCCAGTATGGGCAGCCTTGCTTATATTCCAGTCGGTGAGAGGCCGCTTGCTCTGGATGTTTCTGAGACCAGTCGTGTGTTAGCTTGCACGATCGCTCGTTCTTCATTATTGGAGCGTATCCGTGATCGGCAGTTTGATGATCCCCATTTGTGTGTCCTTAGAGACACGGTGCAGTGAGGAGGTGCCAAGCAGGTTACCTTAGATGCGGATGGAGTTTCGAGATTGCAGGGGCGAGTTTGTGTGCCCAATGTGGATGGGGTTCGAGAGTTGATCTTAGAGGAGGCCCATAGTTCCCGGTACTCTATTCATCCGGGCGCCTCGAAGATGTATCAGGATTTGCGGCAGCATTATTGGTGGCGTAGAATGAAGAAGGATATTGTAGCATATGTGGCTCGTTGTTTGAATTGTCAGCAGGTTAAGTACGAGCATTAGAGGCCTGGTTGTTTATTTCAGAGGATTGAGCTTCCCGAGTGGAAGTGGAAACAGATCACTATGGACTTCGTTACTGGACTTCCGCTGACTCGGAAGAAGTTCGATGCGATATGGGTCATTGTTGATAGGCTGACCAAGTCAGAGCATTTCATTCCTGTGGCAGTCTCCTATTCTTCTGAGAGGTTTGCTGAGATCTATATCCGGGAGATTGTTCGCCTTCAAGGTGTGCCCGTGTCTATCATTTCGGATCGGGGTACGCAGTTTACTTCGCGCTTCTGGAGAGTAGTTCAGCGAGAGTTGGGCACACAGGTTCAGTTGAGCATAGCATTACATCCTCAGACGGACGGTCAGTCCGAGCGGACTATTCAGATTTTGGAGGATATGCTCCGGGCTTCTGTTATTGACTTTGGAGGTTCATGGGATCAGTTCTTGCCTTTAGCGGAGTTTGCCTACAACAACGGCTACCAGTCGAGCATCCAGATGGCTCCTTATGAGGCCTTATATGGTAGGTTGTGTCGGTCTCCGATTGGATGGTTCGAGCCGGGAAAGGCTCGGTTATTGGGTACAGACTTAGTTCAGGAGGCCTTAGATAAGGTCAAAATCATTCAGGAGAGGCTTCGTTCAGCTCAGTCTAGGCAGAAGAGTTATGCAGACCGTAAGGTCCGAGATGTAGCTTTTATGGTTGGTGAGCGGGTATTGCTCCGGGTGTTGCCTATGAAGGGCGTGATGAGGTTCGGAAAGAAGGGTAAGCTTAGCGCTAGGTACATTGGTCCGTTTGAGATTCTCGATCGAGTAGGAGAGGTGGCTTATAGACTTGCATTTCCACCTAGCTTATCAGCCGTGCATCCAGTTTTTCATGTGTCTATGCTTCGGAGGTATCACGGCGATCCTAGCCATGTGTTAGACTTCAGCACTGTCTAGCTGGATAAGGATTTATCTTATGAGAAGGAGCCGGTAGCTATTCTGGACCGGCAGGTTCGTCAATTGAGATCTAGGAGTTTTCCCTCTGTTCGTGTTCAGTGGAGAGGTCAGCCCCTTGAGGCCTCGACCTGGGAGTCCCAGTCTGACATGCAGAGCCGTTATCCACATCTATTCCCCGACTCAGGTACTTCTTTCTTTTGTCCGTTCGAGGACGAACGGTTGTTTTAGAGGTGGAGGATGTGATGACCCAAAGGGTCATCACCTGTTTCCTCACTCGTTCCGTGCTTCCGAGGCCTTGAAAACCTCATTTTTACTTGCCTCGATTTACGTGCGCAGTCCAGGCGCGTAGCCGAAAATTTTTTATGTTGAAATATGTGAATTCTGAGAAAAATTTGAAGAATTTTGATATTAACATGATTAAAGTTGACTTTAGTCAAAATTTTTGGTAAACGGACCCGAACTCGAGATTGGACGGTCCCGGAAGGTCCGTAGAAAAATATGGGACTCGGGCATGTGCCCGGAGTCGAATTCCGAGGTCTAGAGCCCGAGGAAAGAATTTTTCTGTGAAATTATTTTTCTGAAATTATTAAGGAAATTGGAAATGAAAATTGATTAAAAGACTGTGGTATCGGGCTCGTATTTTGGTTCCGACACCCGGAACAAGTCTTATATATTGTTTAAGCGCTTTCTGTAAAGTTTGGTCGAAATCGGACGTCATTTGACGTGTTTCGGACCCAAATATCTAAAGTTTGAAGTTTATGAAGTTATAATGAAAAATGATGAATTTGGGGCTTGATTCAATGATTTTGATGTTATTTTGGCGATTTGATCGCACGGATAAGTCCGTAGGATGTTTTTGAGGTTGTGTACATATTTGGTTTGGAGCCCCGAGGGCTCGGGTGAGTTTTGGATAGGCCACGGGGTGAAATTTTGGACTTAAGAAATTGCAGGTCTGCAGGGTTCGCATTTCCCAAACATTTTTCACAATTACCAGGATTGTTCGCATTTCCCAAACTTTCTTCGCAATTCCCAAACCATTTTTGCAATTCCCAAGCCTATTCGCATTTCCCAAACTTTCTTCCCAATTCCCATGTTCGCAATTCCCAAGCCTGCTGGGTTCGAAATTGCGAACCCATGTTCGCTTTTCCCACATCTGAGACCTGCAATTTTTCATACTTAGACGAATTTTAACCCTCTTTTCTTCATTCTTTCAAAACCCAAACACCATAGGCGATTTTGCAAGAACAATCTTCATTCCAAATCATTTGTAAGTCAATTTTTACTCAATTCTTTCAATCTTTAACATCATTTAACATGTTTTCCACTTAAAATCGAGGATTTTCATGGGTGAAATTGGGGTTTTTCGGTAGAACCTAGGTTTTCCATAATGGACCTCGATTTGAGGTCCGATTTCAAAACAAAACATAGATATGAACTCGTGGGGGAATGGGTAACCGGGTTTTCGTTCGAACCTCGGGTTTTGACCACGTGGGCCCGGGGGCGTTTTTGGAATTTTTGGGAAAAACTTGGGAAATTCATTTTATGCATTCAAATTGATTCATATAGTGTTTATTAAAGTAATTGAACAATTTGTGATTAGATTCGAGCGAATTGGAGGTGGAACCGCGAGGTAAAGCGATAGTTGAGGATTAAGTGGATTTCAAGGCTTTGAGGTAAGTGTTTGGTTTAACCCTAGCTTGAGGGAATAGAGTTGAGTCTTGTTGCTAATTGCTATGTGATCGAGTACGATGTATAGGCATGGTGACGAGTATCTATACATTAGTGTCTAGCATGACCGTGAGTCCTTATAATGTGATTATCATGAACTGATTGTGAATTTCATGTTTATTGGAGTATTTCCATATGTTGTGAATAACATGTGAATGGTGATATGATAATTTGATTCCTAGGAGCATTGGCTCGAACTGTGATACGAATATTGAAAGTATATGAAATGACTTGATTCATTGAGGAGCGTCGGCTCCAGTTGTAGAACGAATTGCGAAAGTATAAGTGATAATTAAACCTCTGGGGCATCTGCTCGAGTTATGAAAAGAATTGTGAAGTAAAAGTGAGAAAGAGGAGAGATCATTATGTTGCCCTCTTGGCGGGTTATTGTTGGGTTGTGATTCCTCTGCATTGTGTTCTTAACGGATACGAGGGTCGCTTAGGTTAATGTTTCCTTGTGTCGTATGATGACTATAGTTATAGATGGGGTGGTTGGGTGTGGTAGTCGGTTAGATATAGCTGAGGTGGTCAAGTGTGGTAATAGGTTGGTTATAGCTGTGGTGGTTAGATGTTGGAACTAATGTGGTGGTTAGATGTTGGAACTAATGTGGGTATAGTAATTCCCTTGCCGGGATATTTGAGATGATGTTTTGTTCCCTCACTGGGATGTCGTTATATTGTTTTTTGTGACGGAATATGAGATAAGAATTTCTTGGAGCTTGGACTCCAGTGATATCGTGGAGTAAGAAAAGAAAGAAAGGGAAAGAGTTACTGGTTAATCCCTTGCCGGACGTTTTGTTGATTCTGTTGTTGGTTTTTTTTCCCTCCCTTGCCGGGATACTGAGATTATTAAGTTGTTTGTCATGTGTATTCCCTTGTCGGGATTTTCATTATTGTTTATTTACTCTCTTGCCCCGTATTTGTGACTGTGGTTTGGATGAGGAAATATGATCTTGGTGGAGCGGGTTGCATGCTGCAACAATGATATTGAGGATCGGGTTGCACGCCGCAACAATAATATGTGAGGGTCGGGTTGCACGCCGCAACAATAATATGTGAGGTTCGGGTTGCGCGCCGCAACAATGATACATGATAAATGATATGGGTGGGGTTGCACGCCGCAACAGTGGTATTTGTGGAGCGGGTTGCACGCCGCAACAATGGTAATTATGGAGCGGGTTGCACGCCGCAACAGTTATTTGATGCCCTGTGTTTATATTGAGTATTGATTCCTTGTTTATGGTGGATCTAAGTTGCTTTAGTTTATTACCCTGGGTTACTGTTAATATTGTATCTCCCCATAGCATGTTTCCCCTCCCATATTGTTAATTGCTTTGTATTCGATTTTCGCTATATATTTATAACTGCACAGGTTTATGTGGTGTCCAGTCTAGCCTCGTCACTACTTCGTCGGGGTTAGGCTAGACACTTACCAGCACATGGGGTCGGTTGTGCTGATGCTACATTTCTGTGAATTTTTGCACAGGTCCAGGTTTTGAGGAGCAGCAGCAGCAGTAGTACGGGAGTAGGATTTCATTTACACGAGACTGAGGTAGCCTTGCAGGCGTCCGCAGGCCCGGCGTCTCTTCCTTATGTTCTCTTTAGACTTTTGCCTCATTGTTTTCGAGACAGACATCTTATATGTTTCTTTCAGACCTTTGTATTTAGTAAATTCGTAGCAGTTCGTGAGTAATGTGACACCAAATCTTGGGCAGAGGCTATTGTTGACTATTCCGCGTTTTGATTCAGACTTATAAATTAGACTTCCGCTATTATTATTATTAAATTCCATATTACTTGTTGATGCTATAGATTGTTAACAGATTTATTTATTAATGAAAGGTAAATAAGTTGGCTTGCCTAGCTACCACGAGTAGGCGCCATCACGATCCCGATGGTGGGAAATCCGGGTCGTGACAGATTGTTGGGTTTTGGATGTATTTAATTAATATATATTAAATACTTAAAAGAGGGTGAATGGGAAATGGAGGGAAGTAAAATTTTTGAGTGAAATTTTAAGTTCCTCCCTTGGCAAATGGGCATTGTCCCATATTGGAAGAGGAAGAGGTTTTTTGTGGGTATATAAGCAATTGCTCTTCTTCTACCTCTTAAAGAGTTGAGAAGAAGGCAAGCCTCGCACGGTCGTCGTCGCTCGCTCGCTCGCTCGACTCGACTCGGCTTCGGCTTCGGCTACGGCTACGGCTACGGCTTCAGATTCGGATTCGGATTCGGATTTGGTCAAATGATCGATTGATTGATTAACTTTTTGGACCGAATTTATTTGTTAATAGTAAAATATTAACAGAAATGTTATTAAATATTTGTTTTAATAACAGAATATTAATATTAAATATTAATATTAAATCCAATCCATTTTTCTGTTTTGGTAACAGAAAAGTAACTACCCTCTTTATTTTCCCTCTTTATTATTGAGTAAATGGCCATTTATGTAATGGCATTTATGCTGTGGGCATTTTGCATAAACAGCCATTCTGAAGAGTTGCACCTCTTCAGATTTCAGCCCAACTTTGGCTATAAATACAACACTATTCTGCTCAGAATTTCACTACGATTTTCTGAGTTTTCTCTCCTTCTTCTGCATACTTTTAGCATCAAACAAAGTAAAAAGTAAGTGTGACTTGCTAGCGAACTTTGTGTTCGCTGAAACACTGGGGTTTGAAATACCACTACACCAGTGTCTAATTCGTTCTATCCTGGGAGGAAATAATCCATAACCTTGGGTACTAGGAGGGGATTAAATTCCTTAAGGAAACACTGTGAATTCAGTGGGCTCGAATTGGTTTTATGTCATTTCTGTTTATGTTCATTTCTGTTTATATTCATTTATATTTCCAGAATTATTTTACAAATACAGTCTACTAACAATAATTGAGGTCAGCTCCTGCAGGTCATGTGGAGTATTAGTTTAGTAGTCATATCAAAATTAAGATATTGACAACACTATTGCCTAACCTAAAAGTTGGTCATTCCGGCCCTGTGAGCTTTTGTCTGTCGCCATAGCTGAGCTCAAAGTTCTGCAACATCTATTACTCTGATCTGCACAATTACAGCAATCGAGGCTCTGATACCATGTGAATTTGTTGAATCTACACTCAATAATCCTAGTTTCATAACATGCAATTGAATTCCGAGAAGAATCAGCAAAGATCTAGAAGAAGAAAATGAAGAGAAGACAAATCCATATTTGCTTCTATTGAAGAGGAAGAAGAGTTACAACTGATTTCTGGAGGGGCACTGTTTTATTTAACTGAAACACATGCCCTTCCTACTCTCTAAAAAATATGACCCTCAACTTTTTTTTTTCTTACACTTAGGTCCCTCAATTAGTTTCTTAACTAACTAACAACTAACTCTATCTAATGTTCTTGATAGTCTTCATCGAGAAAATAATGTATGAACGATTTACATGGGTTGCGAAAGATACACTTAGGTAAAATGAAAAGAAAGAAGGGGACAGAAAGAAAGGAGTTCATTCCCACTAGCTAGACGCAGTATTCATTACCCTGCACTTAAGAAAAACACATTCAAATCCAGTCCTTTAAGTAACTATAGGAGTTACAATATATATCTTGCAGAGGCGGAGCTGAAGCTTTTGCATTCGGGATTTTAGTCCTATCAAATTACTACTCCCTCCGATCCAATTTATGTGAACCTGTTTGACTGAGCATAGAGTTTAAGAAAAAAATGTAGACTTTTGGAATTTATGGCCCTAAACAAGTCAAAAAAGGGCACAGAGTATTTATGTGGTTATAAAATCTTCTCATTAAGGGTAGAATTGTAAGTTTAAGCTAAATTATTTCCAAATTTTGAAAGGGGCCATTCTTTTTGGAACGGACCAAAATAGAAATAGGTTCACATAAACTGGAATGGAGGAGTAGGTTTTAAATAAATAATTTGTACATATATATTTAATAAATTTATTTAAAATAAATATAGGGTTTTAAGCAAATTTACTAGCTCAGCCCCTTCCCCATATGGAGTTCGGAGCCAAAGGCAATTGTTGAGTCATGAACTGTATCTTTTTCTAGTGTTAGTTCACGTAAGCTGCACACTTACTGCTGGGTTGAGGCCCGGTGCCCGAATTGTACGCGGGATCAATACCAGAAATCCGCCAAAAACCGACCAAAGTTGGTCGGTTATGGCCAATTACTGACCAAAACGCGATCATTTACGTGTGGACGGTATTTTGACGGTCGGTTGAGAATACCGACCAAAGTTAGTCGGAAATTACCGACCAACGTTGGTCGGTCAATTAAATTGAAAAAAGAAATATTGAAAAAAAAAACCGACCAAAGTTGGTCGGTATTTTAATTATGTTATCAAAAGATTCATCATCTGGGAATCGAACCGGGGTGTGTACTGTGACAGGATACTATTCTACCACTAGACCATTGGTGCATTTCTTTTAAGATTGTCTTTTTTTATTTATACTCTTTAAATTACTGGGTTGTTGTTGTTGTTGTTCTTTAATTGTATTTTTGCGCGAAAATAACCGACCAAAGTAGGTCGGTTTTGTTAAAAAATAAAATTAGCGACCAAAGTTGGTCCGCTTTTTAAAAAAATGACCGGCCGAATTAACCAACCAATTTTTATCGGTTTTTTTAATATTAACATTTGTTTATTTTAAGTGAAAAGCCGACCAAAGTTGGTCGATTTCTTGAAAAATAAATTTTGCGGGACTCGAAAATAGTTTCCCGCATTTTTGCGCCAAAGAAAACCGACCAAAGTTTGTCGGTTTCGAAAAAAAAATTAAAAAATAAAATATTTTGAAAACCGACCAATTTTGGTCGGTTTTTTGACTGACCAAAGTTGGTCGGTATTTCTTGGTCGGTTTTTGTCGAATTTCTAGTGTTGGATCTATTTTTGCCTCATACAGCTCGGGCCGAACACTAGGGGACGTTTAGATAAGATGGGAAACCTAGCAACTACCGGTCGGGGCCGAACCCACAATCTACATGCTAGTTCCGCCCTAATGTGAAGATTAAAAAATTAACTAAGTAATGGGAAACAGGAAAGCAAAATGCCTTAATTAATTAATATGTAATGCAGATGCACCGAGTCACGGGTGCAGAAGAGCTGTAAACAACAAAAGTAGTAAATCATCTAAGAGTTAAGAGTTGGTAACAATGACACTTTTTCGTTTTTGAAAAGTTTTGCAAAAGTTTCAATTTCTTCCATTTAAATCCGAATTAAACGATGAATATAACCATGAATTTATGAAATATAATGACTTTCGGATATAGAACACTTACCCCAATTTCCCTTGATAAATCTACTGAAAATCATTTCTCCTAAGCTCTAAAATCGACAAGAATGAATAAAAATGGCTAACTCCCGAATATAAACTTCTTTCCACGCAAGTCGCATCTATGAAATACGACTTGCTCATTATTTCCAGCCAAAACAAAAGGCAGTACCCGCCTTCACTAAATTGGTCATAACTTTCTCTACAAATGTCCAAATGATGAATGGTTTAACCTACTGTAAACTAGACACCAAGGCCTACAACTTTAATGTGTTGCTCATCACCCAGCTTCTTATAGATGGCGAGATATAAGCTCCCAAAATCAACCCCATAAAACAGAAATTTCTGGTTATTTCAAAACTCTTTCCAGACAGCCTTTAGTGTATGAACCATAACCTTCTATACACAATTCCAAATGACAAACGGTTTGAATTTCTGAAAACTAGACACAAAGGGCTACAACTTCCATTTTTGGATCATCTCCAAATTCCTACTAGATCGCGAGATATAAGCTCCCAAAGTCCCGATTGAAAATGGCAAAATGACTGGTTTTTGGTCCTTATGTTTGTATTGGGAAAAAAACTGAATTTATATTGAAGGTGACGCGGCATGACACGTGGACTGGTCAAATGGTCAAAACATGATGATCAATTGAGGGGCACGGGCGATATCAGATACGAAGAGAAAAGAGTTAAATAGGCACGAGATGCTATTCAAATGATACGAGTCTCGTATCTATTTAACTTAATTAAAGCCAGGAGGTCAGAAGGAATTAAAGATATGAATCTGATAGCATAAAGGAGTCTAAATTCAGTATTAAATGTCAAATACGCTAACGAATCAGCATTGAATAGGAATGATTGTGTAACGTTTCATTTAATATCATTTAATGCTCATAATTGCCTCTTTAAGACTGAGACATTATACCTTTTCCTAGAAAAATCAACAATAAAAGGAGGAGATCTCAGCATTTGTAAGGACACGAAATATCATTGAGATTACATTGAAATACAAACTTATTTACTGCTTTATTATTCTCAAAAATTCCTTATTGTTTTCGTCTCCTGATTATCAGTAACCCGATTTTTTCTCTTAATTTCTAGTTTTAACTGAAATTCTATTTTTTGGTTAAACAAATTGGTTCCGTTACTGGTAATCTGATAATCAAGCATATCTCAATCTAATTTTCTTGATTACATCAATCATGTCGAACAACAATGACAACATTCAAGGAAACCCAGAAATTCAGACAGTCCAACAACTTCAGGGAGATTCCCCACAAGGCTCTCCACAAGGTTCTCCACGAGGTTCCCCACGACGATCTCGTGAAGGCACTCCTGATGGATCTTATACAGATGGACAGGCTCAATTCGAAAACGTTGAAACCATGAATGAGGCTCTGCAAAAACTTATTGCCTCTCAAGTCAATAACGCTCTCCAAGCTTTTGTTCGCCAATTGCCTGCTGTTCCACCCACGTCTGCTCCAAACAACAACACTTTGTAGAATCCTCGTTCAGGGTTGATTAATTCTGGCAGCGGTGGAACCCCTAGTGAAACACAAGAGAGAGACCCAGGTAATCCAGTTAATTCTGATTTACAAATTCTAGTACTAACCTTGCAGAAACAGCTCAAGGAGCAAAATGAACGCATAGAGCAAATACCTGGAGTACCGCCCGTGATCAAGGGTGTGGATATAGATAAATATTCCCAACAACCATGGAAGTCAAGCGCTGCTCCCCTTCCAATTCCAAAGAAGTTTAAGATGCCTGATATTCCAAAGTATGATGGTACATCAGACCCACGAGATCACGTTACTGCATTCACAACAGGTGTCAAGGGAAATGATTTGACTAAGCAAGAAATCGATTCGGTCTTGGTCAAAAAATTCGGTGAAACACTCACTAAAGGAGCCCTAACATGGTATTCTCTTTTACCTGAAAAATTCTATAAATTCGTTTGCTGAGCTTGAAGATTTATTTATCAAAGCACACTCGGGAGCTCAAAAAGTTGAAAAGCGAATGGAAGATATCTTCAAAATCAAGCAAGGAGACTCAGAGTTGCTTAGAGAGTCCGTAGATAGATTTCAACGGGAAAGAATGACGCTGCCACGAGTACCTGACAATTGGGCAGCCATAGCCTTTGGTAGTAATTTAAATGAGAAGAGTTCAGAAGCCACGAGGCGACTCAAAGAAAGCCTTCGAGAATTCCCAGCAACAACGTGGAGTGATGTCTACAACAGATACAGCACAAAGATGAGGATTGAAGAAGACATTATTTTACGGCATAAAACAGAAGAAAAGGTAAGCTCAAGGCGTGTGGAACACGAAAAGAGATCCGGTAAAAACAGGTACGNGATAAAACCTGATGAACACCGACCTTCACGGCGGCTCCTTATTCTCCAAAAATATATTCAACTCTTTCGTAGACACGTTTAAAGGGTATGCTATTAAGGTTTTCGTCGTCTAACGGTAGATGACCTGAGTCATAGTAAAAACATCAAAAATTTATCTTTTCAGTTTTCTTCATTTTATCATATAAATTTATGTTACTCCATCCAATTCATTTTATATATTGGATTGGAGTTAAGGGACAAAAAAACGAAAGTTTGATATTAAAATATCATGATATATTTGCGATTATAAAATCATGTCATGAAGTTTAAATGGTAAGTTAATTTATTTTTAAATATAAAAGATTACTAAAATAGACCAAAAAAGGAGAGAGAGTTATATAAAATGAAAAGGAAAGGCTATTATTTAACATGTATCATATTTTCCATCTTGTATGCATTTCATAAAGAAAAAGATGTAATTCTTTTTAAAACAATTTAAAAAGGAGAATGTCACATAAAATATGAGACAAATGAAATACTAGCTTTGTGCCCAGCACGTTTGTTGCGTGAATATAATTGAGGTCAGTTCTCCTGCAGGTCATGTGGAGTATTAGTTTATTAGTCATATCAATAAGAGTGCCTCGATTAACTAATTGATTCTACAACACCTAGTGTTCTTTGACTCTCCTCCTGTACAGCTACTGCATAAGCTTGATTAACTAATTGAACTAGCCTTCTCTGCAGTATATTGCTCCTTACTTGACTGTAACTCTCACTAAGTCCCATGAGGAACTGCAGCAATCTTTTTCTTACTAGATGTTCCACATAGGGCCTCGATTCTTCACAGTCACAAGAGGGTAATGGAGCTAAATTATCCAATTCATCCAATTGATCCTTCATTTTTGTGAAGTATGAGGTAACCGACTCAGTTCCTTGCTTGAGGCTTGCAATCTCAGCCTAAAGTTGATAGATTCGAGTCAAATTATCCTTATCAAATCTCTCTTTGAACTCATCCCATACCTTCTTCGCACTAGAAGCATAAATAATGCTACGCACCAACTCACCAGCTGCAGTGTTGCTCATCCAGGAAACCATAACAGCATTACATCTTTCCCACTGTGTCTCTAATTCTCCTTTGTACGATCCTTTTACACATGTACTGCCCACAAACCCTAGCTTGTTCTTCACTAGCAGTGCAACCCTCATTGCTCTGCTCTATAGGGCATAGTTTTCCGGCCATGTGAGCTTTGGTCTGTCACCATAGCTGAGCTCAAAGTTCTGCAACTTCTATTACTCCGATCTGTAAAATTACAGCAATCAAGGCTCTCATACCATGTGAATTTGTTGAATCTACACTCAATAATCCTAGTTTCATAACATGCAATTGAATTCAGAGAAGAATCAGCAGAGATCTAGAAGAAGAAAATGAAGAGAAGACAAATCCATGTTTGCATCTATTGAAGAGGAAGAAGAGTTACAACTGATTTCTGGAGGGGCACTGTTTTATTTAATTTAAACACGTGCCCTTCCTACTCTCTAAAAAATATGACCCTCAACTTCTTTTTCTTACACTTAGGTCCCTCAATTAGTTTCTTAACTAACTAACAACTAACTCTATCTAATGTTCTTGATAGTCTTCATCGAGAAAATAATGTATGAACGATTTACATGGGTTGCGGAAGCTACACTTAGGTAAAACGAAAAGAAAGAAGGGGACAGAAAGAAAGGAGTTCAGTCCCACTAGCTAGACGCAGTATTCATTACCCTGCACTTAAGAAAAACACATTCAATCTAGTCCTTTAAGTAACAATAGGAGTTACAATATATATCTTGCAGAGGCGGAGCTGAAGCTTTTGCATTCGGGATTTTAGTCCTATTAAATTACTACTCCCTCCGATCCAATTTATGTGAACCTGTCTGACTGAGCACAGAGCTTAAGAAAAAAATGTAGACTTTTGGAATTTATGGTCCTAAACAAGTCAAAAAAGGGCACAGAGTATTTATCTGGTTTTAAAATCTTCTCATTAAGGGTAGAATTGTAAGTTTAAGCTAAATTGTTTCCAAATTTCGAAAGGGGTCATTCTTTTTGGAACGGACCAAAATAGAAATAGGCTCACATAAACTGGAACGGAGGAGTAGGTTTTAAATAAATAATTTGTACATATATATTTAATAAATTTATTTAAAATAAATATAGGGTTTTAAGCAAATTTACTAGCTCAGCCCCTTCCCCATATGGAGTTCGGAGCCAAAGGCAATTGTTGAGTCATGAACTGTATCTTTTTTTAGTGTTAGTTGACGTAAGTTGCACACTTACTGCTGGGTCGAGGCTCGGTGTCCGAATTGTACGCGGGATCACTACCAGAAATCTACCAAAAACCGACTAAAGTTGGTCGGTTATGGCCAATTACCGACCAAAACGCGACCATTTACGTGTGGACGGTATTTTGACGGTCGGTTGAGAATACCGACCAAAGTTTGGTCGGAAATTACCGACCAACGTGGGTCGGTCAATTAAATTGAAAAAAAAAATATTGCAAAAAAAACCGACCAAAGTTGGTCGGTATTTTAATTATGTTATCAAAAGATTCATCATCTGGGAATCGAACCGGGGTGTGTACTGTGGCAGGATACTATTCTACCACTAGACCATTGGTGCATTTTATTTTAAGATTGTCTTTTTTTTTATTTATACTCTTTAATTTACTGGGTTGTTGTTGTTGTTGTTGTTGTTCTTTAATTGTATTTTCGCGCGAAAATAACCGACCAAAGTTGGTCGGTTTTGTTAAAAAATAAAATTAGCGACCAAAGTTGGTCCGCTTTTTAATAAAATGACTGGCCGAATTAACCGACCAATTTTTGTCGGTTTTTTAATATTAACATTTGTTTATTTTAAGTGAAAACCCGACCAAAGTTGGTCGATTTCTTGAAAAATAAATTTCGCGGGACTCAAAAATAGTTTCCCGCATTTTTGCGCCAAAGGAAACCGACCAAAGTTAGTCGGTTTCGAGAAACAAAATTAAAAAATAAAATATTATGAAAACCGACCAATTTTGGTCGGTTTTTTGACTAACCAAATTTGGTCGGTATTTGTTGGTCGGTGTTTGCCGAATTTCTAGTGGTGGATGTGTTTTTGCCTCATACAGCTCGGGCCGAACACTAGGGGATGATTAGATAAGATGGGAAACCTAGCAACTACCGGTCGGGGCCGAACCCGCAATCTACATGCTAGTTCCGCCCTAATGTGAAGATTAAAAAATTAATTAAGTAATGGGAAACAGGAAAGCAAAATGGCTTAATTAATTAATATGTAATGCAGATGCACCGAGTCACGGGTGCAGAAGAGCTGTAAACAACAAAAGTAGTAAATCATCTAAGAGTTAAGAGTTGGTAACAATGACACTTTTTCATTTTTGAAAAGTTTTGCAAAAGTTCCAATTTCTTCCATTTAAATCTGAATTAAATGATGAATATAACCATGAATTTATGAAATAAAATCACTTTCGGATATAGAACACTTACCCCAGTTTCCCTTAATAAATCTGCTGAAAATCATTTCTCCTAAGCTCTAAAATCGTCAAGAATGAATAAAAATGGCTAACTCCCGAATATAAACTTCTTTCCAGGCAAGTCGCATCTATGAAATACGACTTGCTCATTATTTCCAGCCAAAACAAAAGGCAGTACCCGCCTTCACTAAATTGGTCATAACTTTCTCTACAAATGTACAAATGATGAATGGTTTAACTTACTGTAAACTAGACACCTAGGGCTACAACTTTAATGTGTTGCTCATCACCCAGTTTCTTATACATGGCGAGATATAAGCTCCCAAAGTCAACCCCGTGAAACAGAAATTTCTGGCTATTTCAAAACTCTTTCCAGACAGCCTTTAGTGTATGAACCATAACCTTCTACACACAATCCCAAATGACAAACGGTTTGAATTTCTGAAAACTAGACACAAAGGGCTACAACTATCATTTTCGGATCATCTCTAAATTCCTTATAGATCGCAAGATATAAGCTCCTAAAGTCCCGATTGAAAATGGCAAAATGACTGGTTTTTGGTCCTTATGTTGCTGCACAGTTTCGCACCTGCGGCAGATTTCTCACGCCTGCGAGCTCGCTTCTGCGATGAACGCCCAGCACTGCCCAGCCCCCTTTCTAGTCGCTTCTGCGACGAGTATCACGTTTCTGCGATGTTGCTTCTGCAACCAAGGCATCGCAGAAGCGATGCACCAGATGCTGTCCAGAACAGCAGAAAAATCAGCAGCTGCAATGTCCAAAATCAATTCCGCTAACCTTTCGAAATCCACCCGTGGCCCTCGGGACCTTAACCAAATATACCAATATGTCCCAAAAGACAATACGATCTTAGTCGAGGCTTTAAACCACGTCTAACAACGCCGAAATTACGAATCACGCATCGAATCGAATTATGAGTTTTCAAATCTTCCAACTTCTATATTTTGTGCCGAAACATATCAAATAAATCTGGAATGACTTCAAATTTTTCAGGCGCGTCATAAATGACGTAACAGAGCTGTTCCAATTATCGGAATCGAAATCCGACCTCGTTATCGAAATTTCCACCTATTGTCGAATTCTCCAAAAATCTTCTATTTTCCAACTTTCGCCAAAATGCGCCGAATTGTCCTACGGACGTCCAAATCCAAATCCGGTCACACGCCTAAGTCAGAAATCATCATACGAAGCTATTGAGATCATCGAAATTCGAGATCGTTTGCTCAAAAGTCAACTCTCCTATCAACTCTCTCCTTTTAAGCTTCAAAATGAGAATTTTTCTTTAAGTTTAATTTTGAATCTTTCGAAAACCAAACTCGGCCACGCACGCGGGTCATACTACATAGCTGCTTGAGACCTTAAGTCGCTGAACGAGGCATAAATTCTTAAAACGACAAGTCGGGTCATTACAGGTAATGCATGGGTTGTGTGGTGTTGAAAATGTTAAAGGAATATTTAACATAGATTATTTAGTATTAGTTGCTTACCTTTTAGCCTCCACCAGTACTAGAAATTTCCGTGATCCAAGGCATCTCTACAGAATGTTTGAACCGATGTTATTTTTTAAAAAACTTCCCACGCCTTTGAACAATTATAATACAGAATTCCCAATAGAGATATAAGGCAAATTTGATATATAAGACAAATTAGAAACAGAGAAATGAAGTTAGATGCCTCCGAATCACAGGATGTGGTTGTTGCTTGAATATAATTGAGGTCAGTACTCCTGCAGGTCATGTGGAGTATTAGTTTAATAGTCTAACCTAAATCTTTTGCTTTTTTTGCTTGAAGATTTGAAGTTTAAGATATTCTAAACTCAGAATATATATGCATGTGTTATTAATTTGGTGGAGACTTAAGGTTGGAAGATTATACATGTTAAGTGCACATGTGATATGAGTAGCATTAAGAGGCTAGGACTAAGGAAATGTATTAGGTAAATGTTCAAGGCTATATAGTTATTAAAAATTCTACGGATATTATATTATCCGTAAGTCGATATAGTAGATTATATTTTTACATTAATGGTTTAGTATAAACATCAAATGTTGCAAGTTATTTCCTATCTAATGTGGCTTTACATTCCAACTAGACATCGAGAGTCGAAGATCAAAGGAAATCACTCTCGGTTGTTCTTGTTTTATTTTTTCATGTTAAAGGTAAACTAAAAGAAAAAAGCAGACGAGGAAAATACAGAAGATCAAGGCAGATCGTTTCCACTAGGCTAGAAGCAGTATATTTACCCTGTGTTAGGATAACAAAGTCAAATCCAACAGTCCTTAAGTTACGGAGTTAATAGAGAAGAGAAATCAGAAGTCAACGTAGTAACTATAGGAGTTACAATATATATGTCGACAGAGAAGTAGCTTGAAGCTTATGCATTCGGAATTCTAGTCCTATTAAATTAATGAGTTCTAAATAAAAATTTATATATATTCAATAAAATATCAAAATAAATATAGAGTTTGAAATAAAGTTACTTTAACTCATTCCCATATGGAGTTTAACTCGGAGACAATCGTTTTGAGTGAACTGTATCTTTTTTGGTGTTAGTTGACCTAAGCAGCACCCTAGCAGATACCGGTTGGGGCCGAACCCGTAATCGCATAACTAGTTCTGCCATGATATCTTGTGATATATGCGATGTCCTAATGAATTTGGGTTAAGTATGGGAATCAGGAATCTGCAGAATGGCTTAATTAGAATATTTAATGCACATGCACCGAGTCACGGCATACATAATAGAAGGTTCCCTGTAGTACCTAGGTGTCAGAGGAGCTTGTAAACAACAAAAGTAAGTAAAATCATCTAAGAGTTTAGAGTTGGTAAAAATGACACTTCTTTTTTTTCCACACCATGCACCGCACGCATTATTAGTTTAATATCTCTCCTATGCTTAAGAGGTGATTGTTCGTAAATTTTCATCCTCCTAGCTCTATAAAATTAGCCTACATTAGTACCAGACTTATACCATACAATCTTTGCAAATTACTTCTCTCTTACACTTTTAATATTTTCGTACGAAGTTAACTTTCTGCCTTAGCTTCCTTATTAAAAGTGGGCTTCAAAAAACAAGAGCCTTCAGTTACCCCTTTTCCTCTCATTGAATCTCCTTTTTCTTTGCCATAGTCAGTGGAACTGATTGTGGCTATTTGTCATAATAACCCTCCTAGCACCGGTAATCGGCGGTTAACACTGGTGGCTGTTCAATGTGGCAGTCCCGACAGCGGTGTGGTTCAGGGAATGGCGGCGGAGCTGGCAAATGGACAAGCAGGTGCCCGAGAGATGCTCTTGGAAGTTTGGGTGTATGTGCAAATTAGTTGGTGGGTATTGGGTGCAGGAGCGGTAATTTGGGAGTCCTCCAACGATTGCCATGCCTGCAGCTTGATTCGCGGGGCTGGCGGATTTAGGGCGGATGTTTTGCTTGTGCACAGCCATAGAGAGCCAAATGTGCTGGGATATTAAATTCTGAATTGTGCCACTCTCCTTAGCCTAGTTCTTCAAACAACTGCGGAAGGAATCCTCCTACTGGCTTCACTTAGCTAATAAGCCGATGTCCCAATGCCTATTTCAGCCCTTTTCTATATGTCAGTCAAGACCAATCATTTTGTGGTTCGCATCAATTTTCTTTTATGCATCATTTGTTTTCTGTGTGTGTTAAAGTGTTGCAATACGCGAAGCTTTCAAAAAATGAAAGAGCAGGTTTGTGAGTCAGTTGATTATTTTGCATTTGTATAACTCCGTACTCAAAGGTTTATATTTTATATCATTATAATATGCTCCTTTCTATTTCTAAGCATCTTTCTGGCTGGGTTTTCGTTGCCTACTCCATACTCCAGTGTCATAATTAATGGCTGGCTGTTACCGAATAATTCAATTGAAAAAAAAATTTTTTTAAAAAAGAAAGAAACAAAATATAACAAAGACAATGGTAAAGAATTTTTTTTCTAGATAACTTGGATCAACAAGACTAGATTAAATTATTGGCAAACCCTAGTGATTAATTAATGTGTGCAATAATTTTCACAAAGTTACTTCCTAAGTAGGCATCTTTTGTGATTGTTAAATTTGTTGCTTCGTTATTTGTAGACAATGATGCTAATAATGCGCAATTTCTCATGGTTCAGTTGAGGAAATTTCAAACTGAAAAAACAATGCAGAATGTTCTCGCCACCTTCGATGGTTTGTAAGCCATGTCGATTGTTAAGTGACTTGGAGAAGTCGCAGATTTTTCAAGTTTGAACAAAAGTCATCTCTTGCAAGCTACTTTATTCAATTCATTATTAAAATACCTTCAAGTTTAATGCTTAATGAATAAAGATCAGAATAATTTTCGAAGACCCTTCTTTCAGCCGTTTGAATTTTGTGCTCTTGTGACTCACTGCTACTTATAACCTCCCATGTTGAAAGAAACTGATCATGATATGGATAAGCTTACACGAGAATAAGGATGGCTAGATTGCAATTATAGAGTTTTGTACTTAAACTAAATATAAATGTCAACATGAAGTAGAACAAAAAGTCATTTGTAGACGCTATCATTAGCATACTTAGCCATAGATTTTTCGATGATATTTTGTGACATGTATAAATGCAGTCACTTGCTGGCTTAGTAAATACATGTGAAACAACAAAGATTACTGGGGAATATATTCCATTCTCATTCTTGTGGTATTTCTACCATGCTATTTAGAGCATTTGAAGCATACCGCTGCCCACACCAAAACAAGATCAAACATATGGGCATAACAACACCCTCAACCTCTTGGTTATCACCTTGCTTCCTGCATCATCAGATTGCTCCTGTCCAGTTAGTTGAAGCCAATCAAACTATTTTTAATCTTGAAGGACACAATACTCCAGTATTCAGGTAAATGAAGGTGACAAACTGATCAAGGAAGGCAGCAGACATTAGCAGCTTCATCTACTTTGTGGTGTAATAAGCTGTCCCCTTATCGACAAATGTGATGACAACACTTACTGGGAGGACAAAGATGACAAACCATTATTGTGGTTGGTTGAAAGAGCTTCTCAATCGACTGTGCTATTTAGTGTGTATACTCGGGGAGAGTGCATATTTAGTAGTTGTTGACAACATCACTCCTAACGTAATAAGATGGATCAATACGGAGGGTTTAAAGGTGGGATTAGGGATAACGAAACCTTGGGGTGCGATCCAGTGAGCCGTATTTAATGCCAGCTAGCGTTATTCGGGAGGAATATGTCTAGTAAATTTACTCGAGAGAGAGTTACGACAGTCAGAGCGCTCATGCTCGGTAGAGAATACTTAGGCGAATTTATAGAAAAACGTAGCGGGAAGGATTCTGACAATAGGAAAATCATAACTCTAAGACCTCCTTAATCTTTTCTCTAACCGCGTAAGTATCTTTAGCTGTTAATCTACTAATTTAATTGTTAGTTAATTAGATACAAGAATCTTAATATTTATAAATTAGGAATTGTTCGAGCTTGTATTCTTAGTAATATGCAACAATTGTAGCTAAGCCTTAGTTCTCTGTGAGATTCGATTCCGGAATTGTAAACC
Organism: Nicotiana attenuata; assembly: GCF_001879085.1. NCBI lineage: Eukaryota > Viridiplantae > Streptophyta > Magnoliopsida > Solanales > Solanaceae > Nicotiana > Nicotiana attenuata. Next base: position 67,800,146 of record NC_031989.1, on the reverse strand, counting down.
GGCATTATATTTGCAACGACCGCTTAGTCTGTTTTATAAAGCATAGTTGGGCTTGATCAGTGACAAACCTTATTGCTACTAAAGTTCATGCTAAAAAATCTAACACCACAACTTGATAAATTAGAAAAATTCTCTCATCTTTGATTTATTTGCCGTACTACAGAAAAATTTAATGCCTACCACACAAGTTTATGGTTGTATTGTTGGAGGGAGTGTCCCAACAGGTTTCATGAATGTGGCACGTATGTCACTGGACTATTTAAGATCTAGACCAAGTATATGAGGATTGTGGTAAATATCATTAATTTTGAGAATTTTATTCCCGGAGGGAACTCTGGTTTAATTGGGTTATGGACTGTGTAGGTGTCGCTCCGGTTATGATGGGTGAATCCTTCTGTGTTATGAAGAAGAGGAAAGAAAATTAGTAATGGACTTTGAAAGGTTTTGGCTTCAGTTTGATATGATTCAGGATCGACTTGACGGTCGGGGATGGGTGTAAATTGTGAATATTTGGGGCTCTATGTTAGGCCAGTTGTGTTCATTTTCAGTAATGCCGCTCCTTATGGTGGTATGGGTGTTATTTCGTTGTCAAGAATATTCCATGTATTGATGCATTGCGACCGTGAGAGGTTGGCGAGAGGCTTGAGAAAATTTTTATGTTGGTTAAAGATCCGTGCAGAGATACAATGTACTATAAAAAGGATGGCTCTCGAGATTTTGTCTGTATATCGCACACCTAGTTGCGGCTTGAGCTTTGTAGCTTATGACGCTATATGTCCCCCAGGGATGGTATTATGCAGCTTAGCGTGACTTATGACCGATATCGTTGGTATGTTGTATGTAATGAGCAAATTTAGCTCGATGTATATTCCTTATGTGGGCTTCTACGTTTGGATTCGGTTGGCACGCCGACATGGATTGTGTTTGGGATCGGGTTGCCGCGCGCCAACAGCGTATGTTTCAGTATAGTTTCCATATCTGTTTATTGTTTATGTTTCCTATTTTCCTTAAGGGAAGGTAGTATTAGTGCCGGGATTAATAATTCTCTTCAGAGATTCATTTTTCTTTTTGTATCGCATAATTTTAAATGGCAGCTATTGGCACATTGTGGTATCACATGAGATTTTGATATGTCCGGGGTGGCTTATGGCGATGAATTAGACTAGGTGAGGTGAGCCCATTCTGAAATCAGGATATAGATGCAATTTGACTATATAGAGGTATGTTAAGGGAGCAAGATCCACTTGTTTTCAAAATATGCAATGTTTCCTTGCCAGAAGTATAGACTCAATGATATGATTGCTCGGTAGTGATTATGAATTTCTTCACATCTCTTCCGTTGTGGCGACGATGTTGTTAGAGTGGGAGTAAGACCTGGTAATGTTATTGGGGGTGCAATGGGAAGCACCATATTCGTGGAATTTCGGACTAAGTTGAACAGAAAATGTTATTCGTGATCCGGTGAGTAAAAATGAGTGAAAGTGCGATTCAGCAAGATATGCAGTCTATGTTGGGTACAGCATGTAGTGAATCATTTGGTGAATTGTATGTTGGAAAGCAGGTCGGGCATAGAATTCTGATGTTGGGATTGGGCCCTAAAGGCTTATTTTGCTTTATAAAAAGGGATAATCTTACAAAATTTATGATCGAGCTGATGTGCCAACTAAGCTGTGTGTAGCACTGGAAGGTGCGCAAGGTGTAAACAATGATTTCAGACTACTCCAGCATAGTTCTCAGCCGTTCAGAGTACGAACGTTTGTTTAAGTGGGAGAATTGGTAACGACACCGACCGGTCGTTTTGGAGCCCTAGCAGTCATTCAGCAGTTGAGGCCATGAGCAGCTTTCATTTCAGGAATTGTCGAACTGGTTCGCATAGTGGTCGGGAATTTAGTTTCTGGGAAGTTCAGAGTTGATTTTAGAAAGAGAATTCTCATTGAGAAGGCTTAAAGTTGTAATGAAGAACTAGGGTTTGGAATTTTGAAGTAACAACCTCGGAATCAGGATCTGAAGTTCCAGGTAGGTTTCGTTATGATGATTTTAGACTTTGGGTCGTAATGCCCGGTTCTGGCGTTTTTGGATAACCGGGGAGTGTTTTGGCGGCCTTGTTGTGGAAGGTTTAAGCATTTTAGAAAGGAATTCAAGAAGTTGGTTCGTAAGTGCATTCAGAGTTATTCGATGTCCGTTTGAATTCCGAGACTGTGATACTTACGTAATGGTGATTCTGGCAAGTTGGGGGCGCGTCGGAAGGGAATTCGGAGGTCGTAGCGACATTTTGAAGCCATTTGGCTTAAAGATAGAAATTTGAAGGTTTTTGTTGGAAGTTTGAACTGGAGGTTTGAACTTTTTGATATCAGGGTCGGATCCAATTCGAAAGTTGGAGTAGGTCCGTAATGTCAAAATTATGACTTGTGTGCAAAATTTGAAAGTCTCATGGACGTGATTTATAGGTTAAACATCGAATAGAATGTTGGAATTCTAAAGTTCATAAAAGCTTGGATTGGGGGTCGAGATGATTTAGCGTGGTTTTGATGTGATTTGAGACCCCCGAGCAAGTCCCTAATGTGTTTTGGGATGGTTGGTTATGGATTGGTGTGGGCCAAGGGCCTCGGTAGATTCCGGGTGGCTAACAGATCAAATTATGAAGTTGCAAGAAATAGCTGAAGGGTATCTGGTATCTGGTATTTCGCTTCGGGAAATAGGACCGCAGAAGCGAGCCCCGCAAGAAGCGAAGAAGAAGCCGCAGAAACGGACGAGGGCGGGGAGCCAGGACCGCAGGAAGCGGCCCTGTGAATCCGCTGATGCGGAACCACAGACAGCGGTAGGGGGGGCGGCTGACCGCAGAAGCGGTAAGGCCAGAGGGATTGGTGAGCCGCAGATTCGCGGCAAGCGGGTCCGCAGAAGCGGGGACGCCGAAGCGGAAGGGCTTCCGCTATAAGCCTTGAAATGTGGGCGCAGGTAGGATGCCATGTTTTAAATCGTGTATTTGGGGAGTTCTTTCGGTCTCATTTTTTCATGGCTTGGGCCGATTTTGGAGAGCTTCAAGGAGGGGATTTTCCGTCGTCAAATGTCAAGGTAAGTTATCCCCCGTCACTTTTGTGTTTAAATATATTCAATTATGTATGGATTTAATGTGTATGAAATTAGTTCTAAATTTGGGGTTCTTGGTTGAAAACTAGGAAACCTACGAATCTTGGTTTTGATTACGATTTTTGAGTATGGATTATGGAGAAAATTATATATTTGAGTTCCTAGGGTATTATGGGGTAACATTTTTTCGAGAAAATTTCGGGAATCCGGGCAGGTAGGTCCCGAGGGATATTTTGGGTCATTTCACTAAGCGGAGTTGGGAATCTATTATAATTTTTGAATTTCTAAACAAGTATTTGAGCAGTTTCTTCATTAGTTTGTCGGGAATTGGTCTAGTTTTGGTGCAATTGTGCGTCGGTTTCAAAGCCTTCGGAAGAATGGTAGAATGCGGTTAGTGAGGTCTTCGAAGCGAGGTTAGTTCCTCTTTCTAATCTTGTGAGGGGGAATATTACGCCCATAGGTTGAGTAATTGATTTATTCGTGCTCCCTATTTGTGGGGGCTACGTAGCGCACGAGGTACGAGAGTCCGTGCGTGCCTACTATTTATGTTATTGTCCGGGTAGTTTAGGACCAAAACATGTTGCACGTGATTAATTGTGAAACCCGATTGAGTAAGCTCGAATTGTTTACTCACATCGAATTTCGGTAAGTAAATTTCTAAAAAAGGATTAAACTTCATTTTTCGTAAATTGTTAAGAGGAGAATTGGTTTTTATTTTGAAATAAACATTCCCGGATAAGTTTCCCTTATATTTGACTTGACTTGAGCATGTATTTTTTGTGTGCCTCGTCGCATGGATGATCGGCGAGCAGTGTATGTGTTTTATTTATGGAACGAGGCCGAACGCCTCGGCTGAGAATAGATGCAATCTCATGGGTTCGTGCCGCTCGACCCTTGGCAGTGCACCAATTTTACATTTCAGTTGGGAGCGGGGCCGTCGACCTCGGCACGTATTTTGCGCGTGTTTATCTGTTACTTTGAAAATTGTAATGTGGAAGTTGGCCCTACGTGGCTTGATATTAAACTGATTAAGATAATAAAGAATAAACCTTGAAAGCCTTGATTATTGTTGAAGGCTGTTTTTCTTGTTTTTCCTGCTTCACGAACTAGGAACTAACTATAATATGACTCACAACGATTATTCTCCGTATTATTGAATATAATTATATTGACCTCTAGTGAGTGTCGAATTGGCATGCTCGTCTCGTACCCCTTCGGATTAGGCGGGATTACTCGCTGAGTACGACGTTGATTACGTTACTGCATTTACTACACTTTCTGTGCATTTGTTGTTTGCACAGGTTATATCTTACATTGTTGGTGGCAGCACGGCATGATTTGGTGGATTGGTGAGCATGCAACTGTTCGAGCGACCCGCAGCTAGATTAGTTCCTTCCCAGTACCTTACTATTCATTCTTCTGTCACTGTATTCGGACAGGACATCTGTATTTTAATTGCCTTATAGTAGTTGCTTCATTGCATTGTGAACACCGGAGTTCTGGGATGGTTTTCTTTGAAAGTGCGTATTATTAGTTATCTTCTTCATTTGAATTGAAAATAGAGGTTGTATGTATAATGAAAAATGGAAGTAAAACTCTTAATATTTTTAAAAATTTTTTAAAAGAGAAATTAATAAGATGAGTTTTAGTCTGGCTTGCTGACAATGGTGGTCCGGCGGCCATCACGACCCGTAGTGATTTGAGGTCGTGACAACATGTATCCAGAGCGCTAGGTTCCCAGGATCTCAACGAGTCATTGAGCAAGTCTAGTAGAGTCTCGCGGATCGGTACCGGAGACGTCTGTACCTTATCCTCGGGAGGTGCAGGACTGTAGAGTACTTTCCCTTCTTGATCTCCTTATCATGCGATTCGATTTCATGAGAGGCTTTATGCCTTTTGTTCTTTCATTACTCAATCTTATGTGACGCTTTACCGCTTGTTATAAAATCGAAAATTGAATGAAACGCGTAATGGTACTACAGATGTGTCGCGGATTGTTTCTCCCGGTAAGTTTGATCAGGTTAATTGTCGTCGCCTTATGGAAAGAATATTTGGTTTTTCCGCCCAGTAGCGGTATTTCGAGGGCTTTGAGTCTAGGCACAGTTTGCCGCAATGCTTATTGAATGTCTATTCTGCAGTAGTAATCATGATGGGTAAGGGTTGTTGCCCACGTGTCAGGAGTAGATGAATTTCAAGGGAAGGTTTACTCAGCGCGCAATAAAAAACTTCAGTGTGTTATTCCCGGCAGGGGGAAAGGGTAGTCGAGCTAAGGAGGGTCAGGATGTAGACTGGATGGAAGTAATAAGACTTGGCAATTGAAAGTTGAAGGTGGATTTTCTTTTATATTGGGGTGTTTGTTGGTCCTATTGGGACATATCAACGTTTGTCGGTGTTATGAATCTTTCTACGATTCGCCTTTGAGGCAAGAAATTGTGAAATAGTATCAGAGATACAACCTATCAGATACTCGGATTGCGGGTGGTTTCAGGATTTAGTCGTATTTTCTATTAATAACGGTTTCGAGAAAGATGACCTTCGGTAGGTTTGGAGTTAGTAGGCAAATTTGAGAATTCAAGTTCCATGAAGTAAATTCTTATTAAGGTTAGCAACACTGAGCAACTCTAAATGATGAGAAAGGCAAGTGGGAAGTGTCATGCGGAGTTTTCAAATTGCAGGAAAGGCCAGGTATAATGAGAGCAAAGATTGAGAAAGGTCGATTAAGGGGATGAGTTTCCCGCCAAAGTGGGAGCAGTGGCGTGAGAGCATTATGGGCTTGCAGTGGAAGGGACCACTGTACCTTAAGGAGAGTTGGAGTGATTTTGATAATATTAGTGATTGGTGATTGGAGGTTCGTACGATCAATTTGACAGGTAGGGGTTTCTTGTGAGCGGGCCGGAGGTTTAATATAACCGAGGAAGGAGCCGCTTAAATGAAGAAAGGAATGCCAGCATGGCTTTGGAATTGGTGGGGATGTGTCGCACATTTCAATGATGTCCACAAGGGGTAAAATGGACCGGTGCAACTGCGACGTGTGAGCTCAGACTCAGGACAGGGTCATTGATGTCGTAGTAATTGTACGCTGTGCAGCAGTGTTGGGGAAGATGCCGGGGAGAGCTTCTATAGGTGGGTTAGCCAAGTTGAGCTGATTAGCATTCGCATGGTGGCGAGGCTTCTGGAAGAATCTTATGGGTAATGCAGCGAAAGGGTCGATCTAGGCGAATGATGTGGTGGTAATTGATTTTAATTGTATTACAACAT
>NC_031989.1:67786058-67793701 GCF_001879085.1 Nicotiana attenuata | reverse complement strand
CCTTTCTTTAAACTTTGTCCTCATCCCTATCTGTTTATTCTGTAGTCTCACTCTTTTGTGTGGTTTTCTGTTCATGCTTCGTAACTTATGCTAAGTATTTTTCCTTTCTTTGCTTCTGTTCTCATAAGAATCCCTACCCCTAATCCCCTTTATGTGTCGAGTTGAAACCTTGGCCTGACAGTATCCCAATTACTGCCCAGGCCATGGTTTGACCTTCAATAGGTCTTGACTCTCCAATGTTTGGCTAGTGGGCTGGTAAGGGGTGTGCCAGCATTCTATGTTGCTGGGCATGACCACCAGCCTGCCTTGGCATCCCTTAATTCCCTCTATTGCACTTACACTTGTTCCTAGATTCTAAGTTCTGTCCCCCTCCAATGAGCCTTGCCTTGGGACCTTGAGTTCCCTCTGAACTTGGACATTGGAGGGCTGGCCCTTCCACACCGCACTTTAATTCAGTTCTGTAATGATATGTGGGTGTAAGCATTGCCTGGAGTTCTTGAAACTCCTTGGAACTTTGACACATTCCAGATAAGGGAAAGGCCTTGGAACTTGATCCCGGCAGTTGGCTCATACCATATTGTTAGACCTTGGGTCTGAATTAGGTTCCTTGGATGCAGCTTAAAAGCTCTGATGTAATTTTATTTTTTGTTTGATTCATTTGGTCTGTAATAAATTTTGTAATAACTTATGGGGTTATTGTAAAAAGGGGAGGGTTATCTGTGTATGCATAAAGGTAGATATCCTGCCTACAGGAGTTTTTCTTTGAATTTCTGCACTTTCACATATAGAAATCATGCTTATCTCTGCACTTTCATCTATAGAAATCATGCTCACAGGAATTCTGCACTTTCATATGTAGAAACCATGCTCATAGGAATTCTGCACTTTCACATAGAGAAATCATGCTTATCTCTGCACTTTCATCTATAGAAATCATGCTCATAAGAACTTTGCATATCATATAGATATCCTGCACATAAGAACTCCGCATGTAGGAACCATGTCTTTAAGATTCTGCATTTTTGCATCCATCATTAGGCAAACAGTTGTAGGTCAAAATAATAATCAACTGCATCCTAGATACCATGCTCGTAGGATTTTTTGCACTCTTGCTACGCCTGTAAAAAGCGTTTAAAATTAACAACGCTAGAAAGCATGCCTATAGGAACTATTAACCCAATCTGAATCACTCGCTTTAAGAATAGTTCGTCAGTAGTAACCAAATGCAGAACTCGTATCATTCGTTTAAAACTGGCAACTTTCAGTAATCAGTTCACTTCCTTATTCCTGAAACCAGTAGATACCATCACATAGGTAAACAAGTAAGTAGTTAATTAATTACACCAGTCTTCGATAAGTTGCAGCCAGGCGAGCCTAATGCGAACTTCTTGTCTAAAAATATGTGATGAACCAGCCAGCCTAACGTTAAGCGTAATTTAGACCTAATCAGTATGTGTAAGACATGCAAAACTACATGATTTATGTGATTAAAGGAGGTTTGTCTGAGCCTTAATTACTTTTGTGCTCCCATAACTGTCTTATGTGTTTTGCCCGACGCCTTAGTATTTTAACCTTTTGAACCTTTGAAAAGCCAAGCTCCCTCCCTTTAGGATTAGTGGTCTTAAAGCCTCCAGGACTGATAGGTGGGACGGGTAATAGCACGCTGTAGGTAACGACACCATTTCGCGCTTAATACCTTATCGGGGTGGGAAGGGTAGACATGGAGATGATGATCACACGATAACACTACGCATACGATTGGTTACCGGTGTTGTGTGGATGATCCATGTGATTTATAAACCTAGGACCCCTTGCCCTATGCTACTTTGTTTAATATCAATAAATTCTGTCTTTTCAATTACCCAAAACTCCCCTTTATTTTTTTTTACTACATTATCCCTTTTCCTTCTTTGTTTATAAATTCCAACATGCTTGTTAGCAACCCTTATGTGTAAATTTATTTACATACTTGTTTACATTAAAGTCACAACATAGCATGGCCGAGAACCACACTGGTGGATCTTGAGAGGTGCCTAACACCTTCCCCTCGAGATCATTTCTAGCCCTTACCCAAACTCTGGTTTTCCAATTCAAAACCCTTCTTAGTATCCTAATGCACTCAATCATTAGGTGGCGACTCTTCAATTCCAAAAACCCAATTCCCAAATGGGAATAGAGTTGTCTTCCCGAATGTCGTAAACCCGATTTCGCAAGAAAAAGGGGGCGTCGACACATGGGAACGATTCAAAAGGATGCTAGTTATATATCCGCACCATGGTATTCCAGATCTGATGTTCGGGCAGCGGTTTTACATGGGATTGTCAGATAGCGTGAAAGGTAATGTTGATGCTTCAGCTGGTGGGGCATTCTTGAGCAAAACATGGAGGGAAGGCCAGAGTCTGCTTGATAAGATGGCACAGAATTCGGGGTGGACAACCAAGAACGCACCTATCACTCCAGTGGTTCACTCAGTGCCCCTAGATCCGTCCAACATTCTTGCTGAAAATATGGCCACATTAATGACACAGATGAGTATACTCACCAAAAAAAGTGGAAGAGTCAGGGCAGAAGCAGCAGGTACATATTGTAGATACTACCAGTGGGGGCTTATGCACATCTTGCATTAGTCAGCCAATTGGTAACCAGTGGAATGCAGAAAGTGATCATGGGAGGTATGAGACCTCCTAATAATATGGCACCTTATCAAAGGCCTCAGGGATACAATAATCAAAATCAGCAGCAGGGGTATCATCCTCCTCAGCAGCAGCATGGTGGACGGCAGGAAGATGGGTTTGCTAGACTCGAGGCAATGATGCAGCAGGTTATTGGGTCTAATGCAAAAATCAGTGAAAGAGTAGATGCACATGATTCAGCTATCAAGAATATTGAAGTGCAGATGGGCCAGATTTCGATGTCTCTAAACAATCGTCCTCACGGGACATTACCAGCAGACACTCAAATAAATCCAAAAGATCAAGGCCCGAAGCAGCTGATGGCAGTGAGTCTACGTAATGGCAGAGACTTAGACTTGGAGCAAGAAAGGGCTCGAGAAAGCAGACAGGCTGAAACACTTATACCAGTGCCCATTGAGCTAGATGAGTCAACGAAACTGACCGAGGTGACAGTTCAGCCTGCCCAGGAAGAACATAACACACAGATCGAGGCTGAGAAAGAAGCTGAGACAGCCCGGGAACCGGTAGTTGAGGTGGTAGCTGAAAAAGAAAATACCCAGATCATTGGAAAGAAGAGACCCTCCGCACCATTTCCACAGAGGCTGGCCAAGTACCAAAAAGAGGAACAATACAAGAAATTCTTGGAGATGCTGAAACAAATCTAGGTAAATATTCCATTGGTAGATGCTTTGAAGGAGATGCCTGGTTATGCTAAAATGATGAAGGACTTGATGTCCCGAAAGTTCGATTTCCAAGACTTGGCCACAGTGACATTGACTCAGACCTGCAGTGCGGTGGTGACGAGACCAATTGCTGAGAAGCTGTCTGATCCAGGGAGTTTCACAATTCCATGTACCATTGGTAATTTTGCTTTCGCCAAAGCACTGTGTGACTTGGGGGCAAGCATAAATCTTATGCCCTTGGCGATCTATAAGAGGTTGGGTATTGGAAGTGCTAGACCCACTTCTATGTTGTTGCAGCTGGCTGACAGGACCGTAAAAAGACCTTCTGGTATCTTGGATGATGTGTTGATTCAGGTAGGGAAATTTGTGTTCCCTGCAGATTTTGTGATTCTAGACTGCAAGGTGGATGAAGAGATTCCCATAATTTTGGGAAGGCCGTTCTTAGCTACTGGGAGAGCTCTCATTGATTGTGAGACTGGGGAGCTCAAGATGAGATTGAACGATGAAGAGATAACATTCAATGTGCAGAAATCTATGAGGCAACCAAGTGAATTCGCCAATTGTTCTCTTATTGATGTCGTGGATGTGATTGTAGAAACTGATGATGAGAAGTTAACTCTTGAGGACCCTCTTGCTGCATGTCTAACAAATTTAGATGAGGTGAATGGGGAAGAACTGGCGGAATGGGTTTTGGCTTTGGAGGGCAGAGGGTTCTGGGATAGAACTCTTGAATTTGAGCCCTTGCACTTAGAAAATAGAGAAACTCCTCCAGCCAAGCAATCCATTGAAGAACTACCAAAGCTGGAATTGAAGCCACTGCCCGCCCATCTCAGGTATGAGTTCCTTGGACCTAACTCCACATTACCTGTTATTATCTCATCTAGTTTGTTAGATGTGCAGGCACAACAACTCTTGTAGGTACTCAAGGAGTGTAAGAATGTCATCGGGTGGACCATGGCAGACATTAAGGGGATCAGCCCCGCCGATTGTATGCATAAGATTCTGGTGGAAGAGGGACACAAAACTTCCAGGGAACACCAACGAAGGTTGAACCCCAACATGAAGGAAGTGGTGAAGAACGAAGTGATAAAGTGGTTGGATGCGGGAATCATTTTCCCAATCTCTGACAGCAGCTGGGTTAGCCCGATGCAATGTGTGCCTAAGAAGGGTGGCATGACGGTGGTTAAAAATGATAACAATGAACTGATCTTTATGAGAACCGTCACGGGCTGGAGAATCTGCATGGACTACAGAAAGTTAAACCTGGCCAACCAGAAAGACCACTTCCCACTTCCCTTCATTCATTGATCAGATGCTAGACAGATTGGCAGGGAGGTCTAACTTCTGTTTTCTGGATGGGTACTTAGGGTACAATCAAATCTCTATTGCACCTGAGGACAGAGAAAAGACCTCCTTTACTTGCCCTTATGGCATTTATGCCTTTCAAAGGATGCCATTTGGCCTATGCAATGCACCTGCCACATTCCAAAGGTGCATGATGGCCATATTCACTGACATGGTAGAGGACATAATGGAGGTATTCATGGATGATTTCTCAGTGGTGGGGAACTCATTCGATGAGTGCCTTATAAATCTGACTCGTGTACTGAAACGGTGTATTGAGACTAACCTGGTTCTTAATTGGGAGAAGTGCCATTTCATGGTACAAGAGGGTATAGTCTTGGGGTACCGGGTGTCAAGTAAAGGAATTGAGGTGGATCGCGCTAAATTTGACGTGAAAGCAAAGCTGCCACCTCCAACTTCAGTCAAGGCAATCAGGAGCTTCCTCGGGCATGCCGGTTTTTACCAGAGATTCATAAGAGACTTTTCAAAAATTTCCAACCCTCTCTGTAAGTTGTTAGAAAAAGATCACCCCTTCTTCTTTTCTGATGATTGCAGGGTAGCATTCGAGGAGCTGAAAAAGAGGCTGGTCACAACACCCATCATTGTTTCCCCCAACTGGGAGTATCCATTTGAACTCATGTGTGATGCCAGTGACTATGCAGTGGGGGCAGTGCTGGGACAACGGAAAGACAAACTAATGCATCCAATCTACTATGCCAGTAGAACGCTGAGTGGTGCCCAGCTGAACTACACTGTGACTGAGAAGGAGATATTGGCCATGGTGTTTGCTTTCGATAAATTCAGATCATACATGATCGGCTCTAAGGTAATTGTACACACTGATCATGCAGCTCTCAGGTACTTGATTGAGAAGAAGGAGTCTAAACCGTGCCTGATTCATTGGGTGCTGTTACTGCAAGAGTTCGACCTCAAAATTCATGACCGTAAGGGCACAGAAAATCAAGCCGTTGATCATCTATCACAACTTGAGGGAGCTGAAAATTCAGATGAGGTTGAGGACATTCGGGAAACCTTTCCAGATGAACAATTGCTCGCTACAAGTCTTGAGGAAGTGCCATGGTATGCAGACTTTGCAAACTACCTGGCGTGCGGTATAGTTCCCTATGATCTTTCCTCTTTACAAATGAAAAAGTTTTATCATGACTGCCGCATGTATTATTGGGATGAACCTTATCTGTTTCGAATATGTGTTGACAATATGATCTGGAGGTGTGTCCCCGAGATAGAACAATCTTCTGTTTTGCAGTCATGTCATGCATCGGCGTATGGAGGGCATTTTGGAGGAGTCAGGACAGCCGCGAAAGTGCTAGAGGCCGGTTTTTTTTGGCCAACAGTGTTTAAAGATGCACACCAATGGGTGAATGGCTGCAATTAATGTCAGCGAACCGGGAACATTTCCCGTCGCCATGAGATGCCCATGAACCCGATTCAAGAGGTGGAAGTGTTTGATGTCTGGGTAATTGACTTCATGGGACCCTTCGTCAGCTCCTTTGGCAATAAGTACATACTTGTTGCTGTAGATTATGTGTCCAAATGGGTAGAAGTTACAGCATTTCCCACTAATGATGCAAGAGTGGTGGTGGGGTTTTTGAAGAAGAACATATTCACCCATTTCGGGACACCAAGAGCTATTATCAGTGACGGAGGCACCCACTTCTGTAATCGAGCATTTGAGAAGTTGCTAGCGAAGTATGATATGCGTCACAAGGTGGCAACACCGTATCATCCGTAGACAAGCGGACAGGTGGAAGTGTCTAATAGGGAGATAAAAAGTGTATTGACCAAGACAGTAAACGCCACAAGAACTGATTGGGCGAAAAAGCTAGATTATGCACTCTGGGCTTATAGAACTGCTTTTAAAACACCAATTGGTATGTCACCATATAAGTTGGTGTTCGGGAAGGCCTGCCACTTGCCAGTGGAACTTGAACATAAAGCTTGGTGGGCACTGAAACAGCTGAACCTAGACATCGAGGCTGCGGGCAGAACGAGAATCACTGAATTGCATGAGCTTGACGAGTTCCGATATCTGGCTTTTGAGAGCACAAGGTTGTACAAGGAAAGAATGAAGAGATTGCACGACCAGAACATTGTTGAGCGACATTTCAGCCCCGGGGACATGGTATTGCTCTATAACTCCAGATTAAGGCTATCCCCGGTTAAACTCAAGTCACGATGCTCTGGCCCATTTCGAGTGGTCGAAGTATTCCCTTCAGGGGTTGTGGAGATTGCCTCAGAGAAAGACTCTCACATATTTAGAGTCAATGGGCAGAGATTGAAATTATACATAGGCATGAATGAATCAAAGGAAGTGTCAGAGATCCACCTGACTGAACCTCAGAGGTCGAGCGAGCCTTAAATGCGCTTGTCTGCGTCGTGCCGCGACGTTAAATCGGGCGCTGCATGGGAGGCAACCCATTGAATTGTTGTAATCATCGTGCCACGACATTAACTAAGGCGCTGGTTGGGAGGCAACCCAATGATAGTAGTAGTTGTTAATTGTGAGTTTTGGGATTTACTAACCAATGCAGGTGACAATGGGCGGGTGATAAGGCCATCAGAAGTGGTAAGAATAGGTGAAAAATATGAAAAAAAGTTGTGCCCAGGAGCGCGCCCGCGCTACAGGCCGCGCTAGTAGCCGCCCATATGGGCAAGTATTCTGCCTCAGCCCAAAAATACTAGCACGCCCGCGCTACTGGCCGCGCTACTAGCGCGATCGTGCTACTGGCCGCGCTAGTGGCTGCACATATGGGCTTGTGTTCTGCCTGGGCTAGCGCGGCCGCGCTCGTACCGCGCTACGATCGCGCTAGACCCGCCCAAATCTAATGAGTTTTGTGTAGTATTTTTTTATGTTGATTTTTTTTTACTTTTGCCTAAATTACCCCCCCCCGCTCTATACTAACTACCCTCCTCTACACTACCT
>NC_031989.1:67773449-67786038 GCF_001879085.1 Nicotiana attenuata | reverse complement strand
AACCTTACCCCCCCCCCCATCTAATAACCCTCCCTCTTCAATCCCAACTCTCCCCTACCGATCCAAACGCATTCAAACGCCCTCCCCAACCCTAAACCCCCCTTTTTCTTCACAAACTACCCTCTTCTTCAACTCACTTCCATCTTTTTCAACCTTCCCCAAGTCTCAAGCACACTTCCTCTCATCTTCTTCGCTTCTCCTAACCATCTCCCACTACAGGTATGCCTTCTAGGTACCATTTTTTCGTTTCTGTTCTTTCTTTTTTCTGATTTTCATTTTTATTTTTTTATATTTTTGTATTTATGTAGTTGTTGTTCTTGCTTTTGTTTAGTCAAAATCTGTAGTATATATTGTAGTAAGTGTGGGTGGAATGGTTGGTGGAGTTAGAGCGTGAATTAGTTGTGCTTGTGGGTACATTGTGGTGGTTTTGGGGTGGTCAAATGCTTGAAATGGGTTGTGGGTACTGAATGCCCACAAGGTGTTTGTGTATATGCCTTAGTGACTGTAATAGTGTACTTGTGACCAATTATGCGTGTGAAGTTTGAGTAACCGCATTGCGTCACAAGTTTATGTTGGGCTGTGCTAATGTTCTCCCATTTTCCAAGTACTATGGCTCCATCTCGAAAACGCCGCGCTACAGGTGCCTCTTCTAGCAGCCAAGCCGGCTCGTCCAGGGCGCGCGGGGCAGCCCCTGCTCGCCCCTTTGATAGCAGCAGGTTTGTCTCTGCTAAGGCTCAGGACCGCTTTGCTGAGAAGGCCACTAAAAAGCCGATTCCGGAAAGAGGCATTGACATAGGATCAGTCCAGCTGGGCTGCCCTCACATGTATACTGAGCTGGTGAGGTGGGGGTTGCAAAATTTCATTGATGAGCCGGGCGAAGGCAATGTAATGGTGGTTAAGGAATTTTACGCCAATGTGAAGGAGCATGTCGATGGCGTAGTCACAGTGTGCAGAAAGGCGGTGAATGCCTATGTTGAGGCTATACGGACGGCGTACCAGCTGCCCCCTCCCGTGGATCCTTATGATGACTTTTATGTGGGGTATGGCAGACAATACGCGCATTGGGAGACGTTCTTTGAAACAATCTATGTACCCGGAAAGGTGGTTGTCTGGATGAAGTATGGTAAGAAGTTCCACTCCTCGGCACTAACCTTTGAAGGGAAGTGCTGGTTGTATATTATCAACAACTGTCTGCTCCCGTCCTCCAATACTACGGAGGTGAATGGCCCTCGAGCGACTCTGATCTGGTGCTTCGTCAATGGTCACAACTTTGACGTAGCCAGAGTGATTCATGAGGAGATGTTCATCCGCTGTCCATAAAAAGGTATGGGTCTTTTTCCCGTCATTGGTACGAAAACTTCTTGCAGGGCAGACTTAGGGTGCCGGAAAAAAAATCCTCGGCGGGGATGGGAATCGTGCCAAAAGATCGCAAAGTTCCGGGCGACAGAGGTAACCACTGGGTAGGAGCCGGGGCAGCAGGTGGTGAGGATAGTATGGCTCTGATGACTCTGAGGATGAGGAGAAGCTGAGCAGGAGGACATGGAGGGCCGGAGCCACAGGCACATGAGCAAAATTGGCAGCATGCTGCAGCACAATCTGGGACTGCAAATACCTTCTGGAGCTGCTCGGTTTCCCCGATTCAACCGCTTTGGAGCAGGAAGGTAGTGGGTTGCGTACCTCAGGTCAATGACTTGGTACCCGTGTTGACGCGGTGGCTTGACGCAAGTGAAATCGGAGAAGAAAATTTAGGCTGCTGAGAGCTCCTGGGTCCGTGCGTGTCCCATTTGAATCCCGAACACCGTCTCCGATCAGGAGTGATCTTTCAGGGAAGTTCCTTTGCCGTCACTGGTCCTCAATTTTATCATGAGGACATGGCTTACCTTTTAAGTTGTGGGGTGGGAGATACTTCAATGTGTTGTATGTACATGTAACAAATTGATTGTTTGATGTTTTTCTTCTTTCTTGATTGTTTTTTTTTCCTTTCTTGTTTTTGTGTGGTTTATGAGTGATAGTTAATTTAGGTAAGTGTAAAGTAGATAAGTTTGAACTTTGTCCTGACGATGCATCTCTCTCGACGGGGTTCTTGAGGGACTAAGTCGACCGAAAAAAAAAATGGAATATGGAGACTCTTCTGATGACGGATCCTTTAGACAATTTTCTTGAGGAAAGTTTAAGTCTAGAGAAAAACCAAATTTTTTTTTCTTAATTATTTATTTTAGTATTTTTGTGTGGGTAGTAACTCCCCCTTGATTTTTCTTTGGGCCACGGTTTATTTTCCAAGTTTAGCTTGAAACGGGTGTCGGTAGTTTTTGTGTTATTTTTCTATTAGTATTTAGTTAAGTAATTGATAGGGCTATGAGCTGAAATTGAAAAGAGAAACCCTATGGCGTTGATACACCTGAACAACAATAGACACTAGAGTGTAAACGCTTAGTCTCAGTGGTTGATTCTTGCTAAATGCCTTAAATTGTATGTTTGCCACTACTACGAATACCTCAAACGAGAGTGTCTTATAAGCCGGTCCTAGAGTGAGTCATGTGCCATGTGGTGTGTGAGTTATACTGTATTCCATGTGTGCATTTGAATGCCTAGACTTGCCCCGTTGTGTTTTTATTGCAAAGCGAAATGCAAGTTTCATCAGTCTAGAAGTGATATAGGCATTTCGTTGTTGAGTCAGACATATAAAGTAGCCCCACCCTAAATGGTATACATCGTAAGTCACACCGTTGAGCTTATAAAGCCTGTTTCCTTTGGACAACCACATTGCGAACCTTACCCCAATTGTTTGAATGGACATCTGTTGGGAACCCCTTTACTTCCCATAACCACTTGAATGATAATTGAAATTATGCAAAAGCAAAAGTTGGTGGGGTGGTGGTTTGGTTTTTTGAGTGGAACCGTTGAAATAGAAGGAAGGTGCAGTGTTTGGACAAGTAAAAAGAAAGCGCCATTTTAAAAAAAGTTTTTTGTTTTGAGCAAATGTATTAGTCGATAAGTGTTGGTTTGTTGCAATTGGCACCTAATGGAAGTGGGATGTTGTAAATAAAAAGGAGGTGGAAATATCTGGTTGACATAAAGTATGGTTTTGAAAAAGTTATGTGATTGGTATTAAAAGTGCTTAGGGCTCCCTAATTGTGAAATTTCACACTTTGCAGGAATGAGTGTCATGCTGAGGCCTTAAATCATTATCTGGAGCTAAATTGAAGCAAGAAAGGCCCTAGAAGCTGAGTACGTGGAAGCACAGAGAGAATGAAGAGATAAAATAAAGCCTGGACTAGCTGGCCACTAACGCGTCCACTAGCGCGACCGCGCTAAGCCCAGGAAGTCCGAGGCAGAAAAATGATTAGGGCTAAATGCCGCGGTCATTGCGCGTTCACCTTAGCCCAGTTCCGGAAAATTTAAACTTCAGGGGGTAAATTTGGAAGTTCGGGGGCAAATCCCTTAACCTATAGAGGTCTAGCTCGCCAAGAGATTATTATCAACGTTTTTTCATAACTTAGTTGAAGGCAAGGAAGAGGCAAGAGCAAGGAAGGATAATTCAGCATCGAGTTCTTTCCTTCTTCCTTTTGTTTTTTAAACGACTTGTGAATGAATTTGAACTATCGTTATGATGAACATAGTTATGAGTAGCTAAATTCTAGCCTAAGGTTTTGATGGAAACCTATTGAAGGATGAACTTCCCTGTTATGTAATATAGTTTGCCCAGTTTAATCTCTGTTTGGTTCACTACGTTCTTGTTGTAGTTAATTGATAGGATCCTCAATTAAGTTGTGCCTATTTAGATGTGACATACCTCGGGAGAGAGTGATTAATTTAAGGTCAATTGTTGAAAACACACCAACTCCAAAGTAATATGCGAGATCAATAACGAGGGTTTAAAGGCGGGATTAGGGAATAACGAAGCCTTGGGTACAATCTAAAGTGAGCTGGAATAAACAAAAGCCAGCTAGCGTAACTCGGGAGAGTGGCGTCTAGTAACATTGTTCGTGATTACTCGGGAGAGATTTACGGTAATAAGAGTGCCCATGATTGATAGAGACGATTAGGCAAATCTATGTGAACCATAAGAAAGGGATTCCATCAATAGGGGAAATCATAACCTTAGAACCTCCTCTTATTGTTTTACAATTATCAAAGTTTAGTTTTCAGTTGCTTATTGTACATTCATTCTTTAGTTAGTAGAAAGCATCTTATTTGTTTATTCAGAAAAGTTTGGCGAGTTGATTACGTAGATTTTTAAAGTTTAACAAGATTTGATAGGTTAATTCTTGTGGGTTCGACTCTGGGCTAAATCTCAGATTTAATATTTGCAAGCATCCGCGTGTCCTTTGTTATAAGGCATAGTTGGGCGTGAATCAAATAACCTTAATAATTAAAGAATAACCTTAATATTATATTTGGATAACTTCAGTAAATTATACCTCGTATTTGTTATTTTTCTTGACAGGCATGAAAAGAGCTAAGGGACGAAGAGAATAATAAACATATCAAGCTATTTTTGACATTTCACAAATCTCCTCGTAAAATAAGACACAAATTAATTACAATCACATATAAGCCGAGGATAGAGAATTTATATAATTAAACTTTAATCTTATTTGTAAAGTCTAAAATCCATCACTTACACTAACATAATATGGTACAGTAATTCTTACAATTTTTGACATAAAGAGTGTGTTGGTATGGAGAAAAAAATCTAGAATTTTTTTCTTCTAATTTTTTAATTGAAAAATATTTTCCTTGTGAACATTCATTTTCCTTCAATTTAAGGAAAATGATCGCTTCCCTATAAGGAGGAGAAATTTTTCTCTAAGTTCTCTTTCCAATCATCCCCATCCCATCCCTACAACACCCAATATACCCCTGCCATTCCAAACCTCCCTAACTTACCCTGCTCGACCCCCCAAACCCCGGCACCCTAGCCCACCCCACACCCCCTAGCCCAACCTCCCCCACCCTCGCACATCGCCATCGACATTCCTTTACTACCCTCCTGACTATACCAACAACTCGCCCAGCCACCTCAATACCTCGACCCTCTATCCCTCCAATGCGGGACCCTGAACTCTCGCACCGACCTCCCACGCTCTCGGCACCTCTTGTCCCTAACACCAACCTATCCACCCTTCACCTCGTCACCTCGACCCACCCCTTTGCCCACACTACCTGCCTCAAATTCGAATTCCCTACCTTTGACACCCAACCCTCGACCCCTACAATCAACCCCTGATCATAATGAACATGATTTAGGGCTCTGTGTCATGGTTGAGATCAGGGGTCGAGTTGGGGTTTGGGTTGAGTGTCAGGTCTCGGGGTCAGGTTGGGGTCTGAGTTAGGTGTCAAGTATCAAGGATGGAGTTAGGGTTGGGGCTCAAGGGTCGGGATAGAGGGTCGGGGTTCGAGGGCCGAGCTTAGGAGTTAAGGTCGGCTCTGGGGTTGTGGACTTGGGGTTAAGTGTCTGGTCGAGGTCGAGGTCGAGGTCGAGGTCGAGGTCGAGGTCGAGTCGGGCTTGGGGTCATGTCTGGCCGACGGTCAGGGTCAAATATCGTGTTAAAGTCGAGGTCAGGATCGAGTGTCGGGTCTTGGGGTCGAGTTGTGGTTCAAGTCAGGTTCAGGTATCAAGACTCGAGATTGAGGCTTGGGGGTTGTGTGAGGTCGGATCTAAGGTCGAAGTTTGAGTTCGCTGTCAAGGTTAGAGAGGGGGTTGAGGTCAGGCTTAGGTGTCAGTGGTTGGAGTTGTGGGTCGGGCTCGGGAGTCATGCTGGGGGGTAAGGAATTACCCCAACCTTTTCCCTGTTGACACCCTTTTTCCCTATATATTTTCAATATGCAAAATACCTTTAAAATGGCATATATATGCATATGTAAGCATATTCAAGTGTTTCATTATTTTTTCCATAATTTTAAAGGTTTTTTTTTTCAATCAATTTATTTCCACTGTTTATCCATAAAAACTGATAATCATTTCCAAAATTATTATTTTTTGGCAAATCATTTATTTGATTTTCATCTTTATGCTAAAATATAGCTAAGGTAATTTTTGCATATTTTTACAATTTTATTTAGTATTTTTAAAGCTAATTGCACATAATTGCAATATTAGCCATTTTAGGTTTAAATTGGTCTCATGTTTATAAAATGGGATCTTATATTTTTAAATTGTTAATTATACATTATAAATTATTTTAGTGCTTTCAATTTTGTTTTCAGAAACTTATTTGCTATTTTTTATAAATTAAATAGGGAAAATGGCTATTTAAAATCTAGCCCAATTGCATTCCAATTTTTAGCCTAATTGTAACCCCAAATTAGACCCCAAACCACAACCCAATTAAACTCACCGGACCAGGCCCAAACCCATTCTCATAAACCGACCCACCTACCCTTTTAATCTAGGTCGTTGATCATTCAGATCAACGACCACCATCGCCCCTTACCTTAATTAATCCCAAACGACCCCCAAACCCTACCATTTGATACAATCCACCGCCTTAGAATCCCCTTCCTCTCAAACTCTCTCTGCAACACCAGCTAAACCCTAGCCGCCGCCACCCTATTCCACCCTAATACCTACCAAATCCATGGCCTTCCGGGATCATTTGAGATCTATACCAACCTTCCATGGCTCTTGGGTGTTTGGTTCTATGGTTTCATGACCAGACCTCGAAGGAGTCCGGTCCAGTCCTTGCTCGATTGTTGTTCATGGCCTTTCTCCGTCCATCCACGACCTTTCTTCGGCCATCTATGGCCTTTCAAGGCAGGTCCTTGACCTTTTCTGGTTAGATTGTTAACTTTCGAGATCTTTCTCATTTTTTTTGGGTCTTCTGAAACCCTAATCTCTAAGACTTTTCGATTTCTTTCAGATCTACCTTAGATCTGTGCTTACCTTGAACTTTTAAGTATTTTCTCGAAGGTTCTTCAACTTTTCTTTCAAAACGACTCTTCGTTTTTCCAACGATTAGGGTTTTCCTTTAACTTTTCTTCTCTGATCTTAATGTTGTTTGATGATTTTGCTATTTGCTCATGTTGTTATTCTATCTATTTCAGCATGTTTTAAAACCCTAATTCTTTTTAGTTTTATCCGAGTTCCCGAAATTGTTTGTTTAAATATGTACTTGTTCTTTGTTTTTGACCCCATTTCCCTTGTTTGACTCGTTGATTTTTGAGTTTTACTATCTTTTTAACTCGACTTTTGTTGAAACCCTAACTTCTCAAAAGGTTTCCTCACCTGCTACTGTGAGACCTTTACATGTTTCCGATTTCTTTTACCTGATACTATATTTTCCTTCACTATTGATTCTATGTGACTTGACCTACTTGATTACTGTGCCTCGAATGTTTGATTTACTACTGAATCCTAGCTTATTTCTGCCACTACTGCATGTTTGTGATTACCTCTTTTGCCAATGTGTTTGGCCTCGCATGTCTGATGCTTCTATTCACTCTATTTATATACTGAAGTGCAGAATCATGTTTCTTCCTTGATTGATCTCGTGATTGATTGCAGAAGCCTTTTCTTTTATGAACCCTAATTTCACTCGCCTGTTTAAAATTAAATGATTCCTTTTCCCTTTACTGTGCTATTTTACCTTGCTGAATCCTTCCCCAAAATAAGCCTTTTTGTACTTAGACTCGATGGTTTACTTCATGTTTTTACTGCCCTTTATATGGCAATGATCAATCTGTCCTCAAACTGATTTTCTTTCCTTAATTAAAACCTGCTACTGCCCGTTAAACAGTGATTCCTTAATTAAAGGGAATCACTTGTGTTAATTGATTCTAATTTGTGATTGTTTCCATGTTTGTGTTAAGACTTTACTTATTACCTTACTTATCACCTGTTTTCAAAACTATAAATACCCCCCCCCCTCTTTTCTTTAACGAAAAAAGAAAAAAAAACGATCTGAGTTTAGGACACACACTTCACTCAAAACTCTCTCTTTTCTCTGTTACTACTTGTGCTACTGCTTTGTCTAGCCGGCTAAAAGCAAAGGCTAGGCTGTGGGAGTTTGCTTACTTTTTCTTTCTGCACTTTGCTTCTTACTGGTATGTCCTAGTTAATTTTCAAGCATCAACAACAACATGTTTCTATTTTTGTTTCAATTTCTTTCATGCTTGTCCACTTCTGCTTATGTTTCTGCAATAAAGTTACATTCCTAACATGTTGAAATGTGTTCCCTTCCCATTTTTCGAGTTAATGCTCTCCTATGTGTATGAATCCCAAACCCCACATCCCCTCTTTGTGTTTATATTCTCTGGCTGGTTTGTCAACATGCCAGCATCATCTATTGCTGTGCATGTCCAAACCTGACCCCTCCTAGGGTCATATGCTTCATGCAATGTATTCCCTAAAACCCCTTACCCCTTTCTGTAGCTACTGATTCTGTGTACTACTGTTTTCAAATCACCTTTATCACTTACTATTTCCACTCCAATTTTTTTAAAATAAATCTCTATGTTCTGCACTTTCACTATATTCCAAGAACCTAAGTTCTGCCCCTCTTGTGTGAGCCTTGCCTTGGGACCCTTGAGCACCCTCTGAACTTGGACACATAAGGGCTGACCCTTCCACACTGCCCTCCTCTCTATCTGGTTATGCAAACCTGGGTGTAAGCACTGCCCGGGGTCCCTTGAGACCCATAGGGAACTTTGACACACCCAGGTTTGTGAAAGGCTTTGCAACAAGTGGCATTTGAGGTGGTTTGTTCCATAACTCAGAGAGGAAGTCAGAATCAGGCTTCCTATGGTTGTAACTTCTTATTTTTACATTTTGTTTTGATGTAATTCAGTATTTGGTCTGTAATAATTTGTAAACAAATATTGGGGTTGACTAGTGAAAAGGGATGGGGTAATTATGCATGTTTTAAGGGTAGATATCCTGCCTATAGGATCTGATTAATGAAGTTCTGCATGTTTACTTCCACACTTAGAAATCATGCCTATAGGATCTAATGGCTATAATCAGACATCACATCTGCAAGGTTAAGAATCAGCTTCGAAATTAGATGTCATGCCTATAAGGTTAATACCAATATTTTACAGAAATCACGCCTATAGAAATTTCGCTGTGATCAAATAAATTCTGCCTACTCAATTAGATACCATGCCTATAGGAACCTAAACCAGTTTAGCTAAAATCAGTTTGACTCGTACTGTTTAACAACCTACTCCTTTCATTAATGCGGTTTAGAAAGCATGCCAATAGGATCCAAATTGCTCGTTTAAAACTGTTACTGCTTTATCATTTTTGAATCAGTAATAGATATCATGATTATAGGGTATCATCAATACACACCTAGGCAAGCCTTAGGTAATAACGATAAAATTGAATCCGCCTTTGTTTAATTAGCAACTGCTATAACCAGCAGACAGGCCTGATTCGGACTTCTTATCTGAGTTATGTAATAAATTGGTCTGCTTCAACGACTAAAACTCCCCTGTCTTGGTACTTTGAATTCTGGCCCTAAATGTGTTTTAAGTCATGCTATTTATGTGCTTTACTTGAGGAGGTATATATGAGCCTTTTAGTTGTTTACATGTTTCCCCTAATATGCAGTCCTATGTGTTTTGAATGTCGCCTTAGTCTTTTTACCTTTAAAACCCAAGAGTCAGCCTAAAATCCTCCCTCTTATAGGAATAGTAGTCCTAAATTCTTCCGGAACTGATAGAAATGGGACGGGTAATAGCATGCAATAGAGGTCGAGACCAATCCGCGCTTTAATACCTTAACGGTGTGGGAAGGGTAGATATGGATATGATGACCGGTGCGCTAATACCACATGTAGCCCCTCTTTTGAGGAGTGATTACCGGGTATTGAATTGATGTGATCCATATTATAAATAAAGACCCCCCCCCCCCATTTTTATATTCGTTAGCATGCTTGGTTATAACTCTTTCAAACTTTGTTTTATTTTTATCATTTCCAAACACATGTGTATTTAAAATCCCCTCTTATTTGAGCCTTATTTGCTTACTTGTTAATTGCACAAATTCACAAAGAACCATCTGGCCGGGATCCACACTAGTGGATCCTGAGGGGTGCCTAACACCTTCCGCTTGGGATAATTTCAAGCCCTTACCCTATCTCTGGTTATAAAAATGTAGTTATAGTTGAATCCCATAGGTGCCCTAACGCACCTTAAAATCGTTAGATGGCGACTCTTCAAAATTGCAAACCCTTTTCCCAAAAGGAAAGAGTTGTCCCACCCGAATGTCTTAAACCCGATTTCGCGAGAAAAAGGGGGCGCGACAGCATGGCGACTCTGCTGGGGACTTTTAGGCTTTTACCATTTCAGATTATTCT
This sequence comes from Nicotiana attenuata, assembly GCF_001879085.1. Lineage (NCBI taxonomy): Eukaryota > Viridiplantae > Streptophyta > Magnoliopsida > Solanales > Solanaceae > Nicotiana > Nicotiana attenuata. The sequence goes on along the minus strand of NC_031989.1, from coordinate 67,775,734 downwards.
TGTGAATTTGTACCTCTCCCTATGTGCAATTATCTATTTAATTCCTTTAAGCATTTAATTTCTTCTTTAGAAGCAAAACTGACATATCTTCTTTGTTTTCTTTCCTTTATTGCTTTAAATTGTAAAACTATTGTACTTATCGCTTTCTTAATGTGCAAATACATGTCAATGCTTTTAATTATTGCATAAGCATGCTCAAAATCATACCCCACTTGTGCCAAAACAAATACTATAGCAACGCTTATAATGAGTGGTTGCGCTCTTCCTATATCATTACCCCCCTAAATTCGGAAAGGCATATTTGCGGTAAAACTAGTCGATCACCAGTGCAGTCGACAGTTCCGATCCTTCCCCCTTGAGTTGTCCGCTCTTGAGTACCAGTCTAAAACCCCATAGAAACCTTACTCTGTTTAAATTGTGCATGCATCATGGTCAAACCTAGCCGGATCAGTTATGTTGTCCACATAATGATCCTTAAGATAGCCTTGTCCAAAGTCCGTTGGGTTTCCTTAAACCCTAACGGACGTCGTCACGTTCTGTGCATTTATTTGGAGAACTAGATGCTTCCTGCTAATCATTGATACTAAATAGTCGAGTCTGGTGGGGGAAGGGTCTAACCTTATTTGCCTTGCAAAAATATGAGGCACGAAGTTCCCAGATTCGGCATGGTCACCAACATCCACCCAAGGTTGCTAAGTTGGTGGAAAGATTTACACTCTAGTGATCAGAACCTCGTCAGAAAATATCTGGGAAATCTACCATCCCTCCTGGAAATCCAACCCAATAACATGATCATAGAGGCTGCCACATTATTTTGGGATTATGAAATAGCCGTATTCCGCTTTGGGGGTATTGAAATAACACCTTTGCTGGAGGAGATATGAGGACTGGCTGGCCTAGTATAGGAAACTCTGGTTTTGCTAATGCCTGAGAATTGCAAAGGTAGAGGCTTCCTTAAAATGATGGGTTTGAAGAAGAATCCGGAACTGACATGTTTGAAGGATTCATACATCCCTTTTGACTACTTGTATGAAAGGTACGGTCACAGCAAATCTTACCGCACCTACTCTGGCGAGTTTGCCATCACATCCTTGGGACACGTCCACCGCAGGGTTTTCATCTTCATATTTTGCTTCCTGGGCCTGATTGTATTTCTAATGAAGAAAGGTAGAATTCATACTAGGTTGGCTATGGTAACCAAAACCCTAATTATTCAGTATTGTACCTATGATTATTGCAGACATATACCGAGCCTTAGAGAAGTGCCAACGAGGAGCAAAACACTTCAAAGGCTGCAATCTGCTGCTTCAACTTTGGCTCATAGAGCATCTCCAAAAACGCAAATATCGACAAGAAATTCAGCGTAGGGATTGGGATGATCACATCGCTTTCCATCATCTAAAGCGAATGAATTACATCCCCGACATGTTCTCCCAACCCGAGGATGCTAAAGGATGGGTTGAGCTGTTTGATAATCTGATCGAGGAACAAGTTCAGTGGATGTTCGAATGGTTTCCGACGGAGGAGTTCATCGTCCGATCTAGAGACGCACCTTTCCTGATACTAATTGGCCTAAGGGGAACCTACCCTTACGTCCCGCTGCAAGTTATGAGGCAAGCTGGTAGGAAGCAGGTCATACCCAGGGTCGACAAGATGAGCCACTTTTGAGCCGACTTCCAAGGCGATGATAGTCCTTACAAGTGCTAAGCCCAACACATGTGGCATAGCAAGATCGTGATGGGAAGAGACACCATAGAGCCAGACCGATACCATGCCAATTGTACTCCTTTCTATTCAGGTTGGTTGGAAGAAAATCATGACGGTTTAGGCCAGCCAGGGTTTGTTCGGGGCCACAGGATTATAGACAAAAAGGCTGAAGCGCAAGTCAAGTACAACCAGTTGCACAAAAGGATCCGCGAGTGTGAAAGTGAACATCGCGAAATACAAGAGTCCAACCAAAAGATAATCGAGGAATGGAAAGATATGGCTACCAACGCCAACAAAAGACTGGGATACTTGGAGCGAGGCATAGTAGAACTGGAAAGAAAGTTTTTCAAAAGGGTCGAGGATTGTCAAGAGGCTAAAGGGCTGAAGGCGGATATCTAGAGCATACCTGTTGCTGGGACTTCGCGAGTTGGGGAAGCTGTTCGAAGGAGCCAAGGATGCCGAATCTGGGGAAGGTCCTTCTGGGACCAAGTAGATAGGAATTTATCTTCTTTGATTAAAATGTAACAAGGCCAATGGCCATTAGTAACTTTTATTTCTTGTTTATTTTCAATTTGGGA
>NC_031989.1:67671417-67772287 GCF_001879085.1 Nicotiana attenuata | reverse complement strand
GTTCAGGTTTAACACAGAGAACGCGCCAGACGTGTTCTACATCCAGAATCTAAAGAAGAAGCCCACGGAGACGTTTCGCGAGTATGCTACTCGCTGGAGGTCTGAAGCTACTAAGGTCAGACCCGCCTTAGAAGAAGACAATGAACAAGTTCCTGTCCGGGCTCAAGACCCGCAATACTATGAACGATTGATGGTGATTGAGAATCATAAGTTTTCTGACATTATCAAGCTGGGGAACGAATTGAAGAAGGTATCAAGAGCGGTATGGTTACAAACTTCGAGGCCTTGCAAGCTACAAATAAGGCCTTACAGTCGGGTGGTGTGTCTAAGAAGAGGGACGTAGGGGCCGTGATGGTTGCACAAAGGACCAAGTCTCCTCTCAAATACCAAACCTACCCAATACCTCCACTCACATATCAGCCAGCCTCAAATTACCAAGCACCCTCCTACCAAGCTCCACCACCAACTTATCAGTCACCTCCACCTCCCACATATCAGCCTACCTCGCCCAGATACTCCCAGCTCGCTCATGTCTACCAAACTTACAATGCCTAACCATCTCATTACCAATCACCCCCCGCACGCCAAAACTTCCCTAGGCCCTGACCTAATTTTGATCAGAGGCCTCCGAAACAATACACGGCCATAGCCGAACCCATTGATCAGCTATATGAGAGACTCAAAGCCGCCGGTTATGTCACCCCCATCCCTGCTACAACCCCTGAGAATCCTTCTCAGTGGGTTAACCCAAACAAGTCTTGTGCATACCACTCCGGCATGAAGGGACACACCATCGATGAATGCCGCTATTTAAAAGACGAGATATAGTCCCTGATTGATAACAAAGTCATTGTAGCAAAGGAAGCCGCTTCGAACGTCCGCAACAACCCTCTACCAGACCAAAAAGGCGGGGGTATTCACATGATTGAAGTAGAGGATGATTGGGATCCCGAGGGATCCATCGGGTTGATCGCGGAAGGCGATGATCCAAAGAAGCTAGTAGTTACTCTCAACCCCATCATAGTCCAGATCCAACCGTCTGAGGTCACTGAGGTAGATGTGTCTATCCTTCTTGAGTTTGAAGCAACACCATCAACAAAGGCACCAGCACCATTTTAGGTTGCAGTTTTGTCACCCAAAGAACATGTCCCATTCGAAGTAAAGGTGGCCGCACCGATTCCAGTGGCGATATCCACCATGCCGTCATTCCATACAAAAGCTATACCCTGGGATTATACTGCCGAGGCTAGGAGGAAAGGCAAAGTCAGGATCGAAGAGACTGTTGCAGCGCAGGGTATGACAAGAACTGAGGGAGTCTATACCCCGGAACACCTAGCTGAGTCAAGAAAGCAGGCCTCCAACCGTCCACTCATCATTGAGACGGGTCCAGATGACCTTTGGAGTAAAATACAAGCCAAGGAGTATTTGGTCATTGACCAGCTAAACAAAACACCAGCACAGATATCCATCCTCTCATTACTGCAGAATTCCAAGACATACAAAAACGCTTTATTAAAGGTGCTGAGTGAAGGGTACGTGCCAAGTAACATCACTGGCGGGGAAATGGCTAATATGGTGGTACAAGTATTAGAAAGCCATAAAATCACCTTCTATGAGGACGAGCTGCCACCTGAAGGGTTGGGTCACAACAAAGCCCTGCACATCACTGTACAATGCGAAGACTATTTCATCACAAGGATCCTGATCGATGGGGGTTCCAGCCTTAACATCTGTCCTTTGGTAACACTCAAGAAGTTGGGCAAAGGGCTGCATGAGATAAAAGAAGAAGCAATCAATGTGAAGGCTTTTGATGGGTCTCAAAGGTCCACCATCGGTGAGATTAGTCTGTGTCTGCAAATGGGTCCAACCTGGTTCTAGGTTGATTTTCAAGTGATAGATGTGCCAGCGTCCTACAACCTGCTGCTAGGACGACCTTGGATTCATGCTGCTGGGGCCGTAGCTTCAACACTGCATCAGGCGGTAAAATTCGAATGGAATCACTAGGAAGTGATCATTCACGGTGACGGCAGCAATCCTATATACAGTCGCCAGACCATTCCGGCAATCGAGGGAAGAAGAAAGCTAGGCGGAGAGACCTACCACCACATCGAGCGGGTCAATGTTGTCGACAAGTACAAATGGTGGGATACCAAGATAGAGAGCATATTGAATTGGAGTGGGTACGAACCTGGCAAAGGACTCGGCAAGAACTTCCAAGGGATCTCTAAACCTATAAAACTCAAGAAACATGGCACTATCTTCGGTCTGGGATATGAATACACTTGGGAGGAGTTCAATAGTTGGTTGCCACCATGGCGCGGTCCTTACTACCCATTAGAGCAGCCGATACCGCACCTGGAGCAGACTTTCAAACAGGCTGACATCATCTATGGGACAGACGAAGAAGAAGCACCCGCAATAGTAAAGAACTTGTTTTTAGAGGACAATGATATAGATTGTTGTGTTATTCTCGAGGAGGAGGGGGAGGAAGGTCCTTCCATACAAGCTGTGAGTAGAGGGGCATACCTCAACAATTAGACCATCAGGACCACCAGAGCCCGACGAGCCTCGGGGTAGCAAGACTATAACAAGCACTATTCACTGTTTTATTACTGAATGATTTTCTTTTCGCATTTTTTTAGTTTTCGCAATAAGATCCTCAATGTTCAAAACAATTATTCAATTTATCAAAGCATTTTTGATTTTTCCAATGAATTAATATTTATTTCTATCATTTTCTCCTTATTTACTTACACAGCATTACTATTACTTATCTTGATGAACCAATGACTGTGACATGCAATGAGACAACGCAACAAACGGACATTGATTTAAAGGAAGATGATATACCAGAGGAGATTGTCAAAGAAGTTGAGAACTTTGAGAACAAACCTAAGTCCAACCTGGACGAGACAGAGATTGTTAACTTGGGAGATGCAGAAAACGTCAAGGAAACACGAATCAGCATTCACTTATCGCCGTCAGAAAAGAAGGAATACACAAAATTCCTAAAGGAATATGAGGACATATTCGCCTGGTCGTATGATGACATGACTGGTCTGAGTACGTCTATTGTGGCCCATAAACTGCCAACCGATCTGACATGTTCGCCGGTAAAGCAAAAGCTCAGAAAGTTCAAGCCTGATATGAGTTTGAAAATCAAGGAACAAGGTTCTCAGGGTAGTGGAATACCCGACATGGTTAGCCAACATCGTTCCAGTACCAAAGAAGGACGGGAAGGTCAGAATCTGTGTCGACTACCGGGATCTCAACCGGGCCAGTCTGAAAGACGACTTCCCTTTGCCGAATATACACATCCTGATTGACAATTGCGCCAAACATGAGTTGCAATCATTTGTAGATTGTTTCGCTGGTTATCATCAGATCTGGATGGATGAAGAAGATGCTAAGAAAACGGCTTTCATCACGCCATGGGGAATGTATTGTTACAAGATGATGCCATTCGGCCTGAAGAATGCAGGGGCCACCTACATGAGGGCCATGACAACCATTTTCCGTGATATGATACACAAGGAGATAGAGGTATATGTGGATGATGTTATCATCAGATCCAAGAAGGCCACTGACCACATAGAAGATCTGAGGAAGTTTTTCAACAGAATACGGAGGTACAACCTGAAACTAAACCCCGCAAAGCGTGCATTTGGGGTTCCCGCTGGAAAGTTGCTTGGGTTCATTGTGAGCCGCCGAGGAATAGAACTGGATCCATCGAAGGTCGAAGCCATTCAAGAATTACCACCGCCAAAGAACAAGAAAGATGTGATGAGTTTCCTGGGAAGGCTGAACTACATCAGCCGATTCATAGCGCAGTCTACAGTTATCTGTGAGCCGATCTTTAAAATGTTAAAGAAGGACGCCGCTACCAAATGGACCGATGACTGCCAAAAGGCCTTCGACAGAATCAAGGAGTACCTGTCAACACCACCAGTCTTGGTCCCACCCGAGCCAGACAAACCCTTATTACTCTACCTTGCAGTGTTAGACGGAGCTTTCGGTTGCGTTCTGGGGCAACATGATGAAACAGGGAGAAAGGAACAAGCCATCTATTATCTCAGCAAGAAGTTCACCTCGTACGAGGCCCGATATTCTCTGTTGGAACGCACCTGTTGTGCTTTAACTTGGGTGGCTCAGAAGCTGAGACATTACTTCTGCGCCTATACTACGTGCCTCATATCAAGGATGGATCCTTTGAAGTAAATCTTTCAGAAGCCCGTGCCCACTGGCAAGCTAGCCAAGTGGCAAATCTTGTTGAGTGAGTTCGACATTGTCTACGTTACTCAGAAAGCGATCAAGGGACAAGCACTGGCAGACCACCTCGCTGAGAATCCCGTGGATGGAGAATACGAACCTTTGAAAACGAATTTTCCTGATGAAGAGGTATCATTCATAGGAGAAGACATTGCAGAATCCTATGACGGTTGGAGAATGTTCTTCGATGGAGCAACAAACTTCAAAGGAGTTGGCATAGGAGCGGTTTTGGTATCAGAAACCGGTAAGCATTATCCAGTGTCTGCCAAACTCAGGTTCCCCTGCACCAACAATATGGCCGAATGTGAAGCCTGCATCTTAGGGCTCAAAATGGCCATTGACATGAACATTCAAGAGCTGCTAGTAGTTGGAGATTCAGACTTACTTATACATCAGAGACGAGAATAATGGGCAACCAAGAACTCCAAGATACTCCCATATCTGCATCATGTACAGGAATTGAGAAAGAGGTTCACGAAGACGGAATTCCGACATGTTCCCAGAATGAGTTGGCCGATGCACTGGCTACCCTATCATCCAAGATACAGCATCCCGACAAGAATTTCATTGATCCCATTCCGGTGAAAATTCATAATTAGCCAGCTTACTGTGCCCATGTTGAAGAGGAAGCAGACAGAAAGCCTTGGTTTCATGATATCAAGGAATATTTGGCGAAAAGGGAGTACCCGGAGCTTGCCAATCATACTCAGAAACGCACACTTCGGAGATTGTCCAACAACTTCTTTCACAGTGGAGGAATCCTGTATAGGAGGACTCCTGATTTGGGATTATTAAGGTGTGTTGACGCAAAAGAAGCATCCAAGCTGCTAGAGGAAATTCATGCTGGGACCTGTGGTCCACATATGAACGGTTTTGTCTTAGCAAAGAAGATACTCCGGGCTGGTTACTTTTGGATGACTATGGAAACAGACTGCATCCAGTATGTCCGGAAATGCCATCGCTGCCAGATACATGCAAGCATGATAAAGGTACCTCCAAGCGAGCTCAACACAACAATCTTGCCATGGCCGTTTGCCGCTTGGGGAATGGACGTCATTGGACCAATTGAGCCTGCCGCTTCCAACGGACACATGTTTATCCTAGTGGAAATTGACTATTTCACCAAGTGGGTCGAAGCAGCGTCTTACAAAGCAGTGACTAAGAAAGTTGTGACAGACTTTGTCGGGGACCACATTGTTTGTCGATTCGGTATTCCAGAGTCAATCATTACTGATAGTGGCTCCAATCTCAACAGCGACTTGATGAAAACCATGTGTGAAACCTTTAAGATCAGACACAAGAATTCCACAGCCTACAGGCCTCAAGTGAATGGAGCCGTAGAAGCCGCCAACAAGAATATCAAGAAGATATTGAGGAAAATGATAGAGAAGCATAAACAGTGGCGCGAGAAGTTATCATTTGCTCTATTAGGGTATCGCACCACAGTCCGCACATCAACCGGGCGACCCCCTATATGATGGTTTATGGTACAGAAGCCGCCATTCCCGCCGAAGTAGAAATTCCTTCCTTGAGGATCATACAGGAAGCTGAGCTCAACGATGCAGAGTGGGTGAAAAGTCGTTACGAGCAGCTAGCTCTTATAGATGGAAAGAGAATGAACGCAGTTTGCCATGGTCAACTCTATCAGAACAGAATGTCCAGAGCCTTCAACAAGAGAGTCAAGCCGAGACAGTTCACACCAGGGCAGCTGGTATTAAAGAAAATTTTTTCGCATCAGGATGAAGCCAAAGGGAAGTTCTCTCCCAACTGGCAGGGTCCATACATGGTTCACCGAGTTCTGATACGAGGGGCCCTCATACTTGCAGAAATGGATGGAGAAGTCTGGCCAAAGCCGATAAATTCAGATGCAGTCAAGCGTTACTATGTGTAATCTTTATGTTTTCCCTATATGATGTAAATTGAACTACGCCTGACCTGATTCCTGTTTAAGAGGGGATACGTAGGCAGCCCTATGGGTTCGGTCACAACTCAATAAAATTTTCATTTCCCCCCAAAATTGGAAACTGGGCAGAATTTTGAGGAGGACCCTCAAAATTCCGAAGTAATTTCAGCCGATCGTCGCACGAGCAACAGTCAGAAGCATCAACCCATCAAACTGGGGCAGAATTTTGAGGAGGACCCTCAAAATTCCGTAGCGAGAGAGGTTGCAATGTCTCGAACCACGTCACAGTCGTCGGTTCATCTAAAACTATTTTAATTACACATTTATGTCATACTTTTACAAAATCGTGCATGTCTATTATTGAAACTACTTTGTTTAAGCGACGCTACCCCAACGATGCAGACGTTATTGCCAGGTCAAAGGCCGAACGAGTCAGGCAAAGCCCACGGGGATACGAACTAACCTTCCCCTTTACAGAACTCACGACTTTTCTTTGGATGCAGGCACAAGGATTGCGAAATCATTAAAACATACTGCACACTCATGAAACAAACATTGTTCAAGAATACGACTCTCCTTACCGATACACTTACCTACATTTGCTATCCGCAAGCCAGTGATGTCCCGTATGTCACAATGCTCCCAGTAATCACAACGCCGCAATCTGCTATCAGCTAAGAAATTCTACTGTCATCTGCTATTTTATTTCTTGCATAAGGCTACCATTCTGGCTTCCGAGGTTAAGCTCTACCTCCAACTGCATTTGCATTGCATAAGGCTACCATTCTGCCTTCCGAGGTTAAGCTCTACCTCCAACTGCATTTGCATTGCATAAGGCTACCATTCTGCCTTTCGAGGTTAAGCTCTACCTCCAACTGCATTTGCATTGCATAAGGCTACCATTCTGCCTTCCAACTTGCATAAGGCTACCATTCTGCCTTCCAACTTGCATAAGGCTACCATTATGCCTTCCGAGACTAAACGTTGTCTTTATCCACATTGCACGGCTGAAACATTGCCACATTGCACGGCTGAAAGATAGCCACATTGCACGACTAAAAGATCGCCACGGCTGAAAGATCGCCACATTGCACGGATAAAAGATCGCCACATTGCACGGCTGAAAGATTGCCACATTGCACGGCTGAAATATCGCCACATTGCACGGCTGAAAGATCGCCCCATTGCACGGCTGAAAGATCGCCACATTGCACGGCTGAAAGATCGCCACATTCTACTGCATCCTTCATGGGCTGAAATATTTCCATCCCATCCAAAGGCGTCATCGTTCGAGGGCACCATCTTCATAGCCCGAGAACACCATGTCATGGCCCGAGGATTCCTTTCAATCTTTTTGCATATCATTATTCAAAGGCGTCATGGATTAGGAGGCACCATCCTCATGGCCCGAGAACATCATTTCATGGCCTGCGAATCCTTTATTATACGCTTCATGGCCCAGGACATCATGGTCAAAAGACGTCATTCTAACCGTTCAAAGACAACATTCATGGTCCAACGGGAATTTGCATCATGTTTAAATTTATGCACAGTATACGATTGTATTGTTTCTAATTGCAGGTACACCAGCGAGCAACAGCCATCCCGGCAGGAGAAAGCCCGCTCCAGTTCCCGCAGCCATATCAAGCCTTAACCATTCTCACAAGCCGCCCACTCGCCCCATCCTGGATATTGCGTCCGTTCTTGGAAAGCCTCCATCGGCATACTCCGCCAACGGATCCTGAACTACATATGGCCTGATTCCTGTAAAACGAGGGATATGTAGGCAACTCAGAAGCCAGGGTGTGGCATGAATCTTCTTCAAACCGTTTAGCTCGGTCAAAATTGGCCATCATATCTTTTCCCGACAACTCTTTTATCCTTCCCGGGTAAAGAGGGGCAGTTGTTGACAGCCCAACTTTCCCTATATATTTTCAATATGCAAAATACCTTCAAAAGGCAATATATGCATATATATATATTATATATATATAATATATAATATATATATATATATATATAATATATATATATATATATATATATATGTGCATATGTAAGCATATTCAAGTGTTCTCATTATTTTTTCCATAATTTTAAAGGTTTTTTTTCAATCAAATTTTTATTTCCACTTTTTCCATACAAACCGATAACATTTCTAAAAATTATTATTTTTTGGCAAATTATCTATTGGATTTTCATCTTTATGCTAAAATATAGCTAAGGTAATTTTTGCATATTTAAACAATTTTATTTAGTATTTTTAAAGCTAATTGCACATAATTGCAATATTAGTCATTATTAGGTTTAAATTGGTCTCATGTTTATAAAATGGGATCCTATATTTTTAAATTGTTAATTATACATTATAAATCATTTTAGTGCTTTCAATTTTGTTTTCAGAAACTTATTTACTATTTTTTATAAATTAAAGAGGGAAAATGGCTATTTAAAATCTAGCCCAATTGCATTCCAATTTTTAGCCTAATTGTAACCCCAAATTAGACCCCAATCCCCAACCAATTAACCCACCGGACCAGGCCCAAACCCATTATCATAAATCGACCCACCTACCCTTTTAATCTAGGCCGTTGATCATTCAGATCAACGGCCACCATCGCCCCTTACCTTAATTAATCCCAAACGACCCCAAAACCCTACCATTTGATACAATCCGCCGCCTTAGAATCCCCTTCCTCTCAAACTCTCTCTGCAACACCACCTAAACCCTAGCCGCCGCCACCCTATTCCACTCTAATACCTACCAAATCCATGGCCTTCCGGGGTCATTTGAGATCTATACTAGCCTTCCATGGCTCCTGGGTGTTTGGTTCTATGGTTTCATGACCAGACCTCGAACGAGTCCGGTACAGTCCTTGCTCGGCTGTTGTTCACGGCCTTTCTTCGGCCATCCACGACCTTTCTCCGGCCATCCATGGCCTTTCAAGGCAGGTCCTTGACCTTTTCTGGTTAGATTGTTAACTTTCGAGATCTTTCTCGTTTCTTTTGGGTCTTCTGAAACCCTAATCTATTAGACTTTTCGATTTCTTTCAGATCTACCTTAGATTTGTGCTTACCTTGAACTGTTAAGTATTTTCTCGAAGGTTCTTCAACTTTTCTTTCAAAACGACTCTTCGTTTTTCCAACGATTAGGGTTTTCCTTTAAGTTTTCTTCTCTGATCTTAATGTTGTTTGATGATTTTTCTATTTGCTCATGTTGTTATTCTATCTATTTCAGCATATTTTAAAACCCTAGTTCTTTTTAGTTTTATCCGAGTTCCCGAAATTGTTTGTTTAAATATGTACCTGTTCTTTGTTTCTGATCCCATTTCCCTTGTTTGACGCGTTGATTTTTGAGTTTTACTATCTTTTTAACTCGACTTTTGTTGAAACCCTAACTTCTCAAAAGGTTTCCTCACCTGCTACTGTGAGACCTTTACATGTTTCCGATTTCTTTTACCTGATACTATGTTTTCCTTCACTATTGATTCTATGTGACTTGACCTACTTGATTACTGTGCCTAGAATGTTTGTTTTACTACTGAATCCTAGCTTATTTCTGCCACTACTGCATGTTTGTTATTACCTCTTTTTCCAATGTGTTTGGCCTCGCATGTCTGATGCTTCTATTCACTCTATTTATATACTGAAGTGCAGAATCATGTTTCTTCCTTGATTGATCTCGTGATTGATTGCAGAAGCTTTTTCTTTTATGAACCCTAATTTCACTCGCCTGTTTAAAATTAATTGATTCCTTTTCCCTTTACTGTGATATTTTACCTTGCTGAATCCTTTCCCAAAATAAGTCTTTTTGTACTTAGACTCGATGGTTTACTTCATGCTTTTACTGCCCTTTATATGGCAATGATCAATTTGTCCTCAAACTGATTTTCTTTCCTTAATTAAAACCTGCTACTGCCCGTTAAACATTGATTCCTTAATTAAAGGGAATCACTTGTGTTAATTGGTTCTAATTTGTGATTGTTTCCATATTTGTGTTAAGACTTTACTTATTACCTTACTTATCACCTGTTTTCAAAACTATAAATACCCCCTTCTTTTCTTTAACGAAAAATGAAAAAAAAAATGATCTGAGTTCAGAACACACACTTCACTCAAAACTCTCTTTTTTCTCTGTTACTACTTGTGCTACTACTTTGTCTAGCCGGCTGAAAGCCAAGGCTAGGCTGTGGGAGTTTGCTTACTTTTTCTTTCTGCACTTTGATTCTTACTGGTATGTCCTAGTTAATTTTCAAGCATCAACAACAACATGTTTGTGTTTTTGTCTCAATTTCTTTCATGCTTGTCTACTTCTACTTATGTTTCTGCAATCAAATTACATTACTATCATGTTGAAATGTGTTCCCTTCCCCTTTTTCGAGTTAATGCTCTCATATGTGTATGAATCCCAAACCCCACATCCCCTCTTTGTGTTTGTATTCTCTGGCTGGTTTGTGAACACGCCAACATCATTTATTGCTGTGCATGTCCAAACCTGACCCCTCCTAGGGTCATATGCTTCATGCAATGTATTCCCCAAAACCCCTGACCCCTTTTTGTAGCTAGTGATTCTGTGTACTACTATTTTCAAATCACCTTTATCATTTACTATTTCCAGTCAAGTTTTTTTTAAACTAAATCTCTATGTTCTGCACTTTCACTATATTCCTAGAACCTAAGTTTTGCCCCTCTTGTGTTAGCCTTGCCTTGGGACCCTTGAGCTCCCTCTGAACTTGGACACATAAGGCCTTCTACACTGCACTCCTCTCTATCTGGTTATGCAAACCTGGGTGTAAGCACTGCCTGGGGTCCCTTGAGACTCTTAGGGAACTTTGAAAAACCCAGGTCTGTGAAAGGCTTTGAAACAAGTGGCATTTGAGGTGGTTTGTTCCATAACTCAGAGAGGAAGTCAGAATCAGTCAGAATCAGGCTTCCTATGGTTGTAACTTCTTATTTTTACATTTTTTTATGTAATTCAGTATTTGGTCTGTAATAATTTGTAAACAAATATTGGGGTTGACTAGTGAAAAGGATGTGGTAATTATGCATGTTTTAAGGGTAGATATCCTGCCTATAGGATCTGATTAATGAAGTTCTGCATGTTTACTTCCACACTTAGAAATCATGCCTATAGGATCTAATGGCTATAATCAGACATCACATCTGTAAGGTTAAGAATCAGCTTCGAAATTAGATGTCATGCCTATAAGGTTAATACCAATATTTTATAGAAATCACGCCTATAGAAATTTCGCTATGATCAAATAAATTCTGCCTACTCAATTAGATACCATGCCTATAGGATCTAAAACCAGTTTAGCTAAAATCAGTTTGACTCGTACTGTTTAACAACCTACTCCTTTCATTAATGCGGTTTAGAAAGCATGCCTATAGGATCCAAATTGCTCGTTTAAAACTGTTACTGCTTTGCCATTTTTGAATCAGTAATAGATATCATGCTTATAGGGTATCATCAATACACACCTAGGCAAGCCTTAGGTAATAATGATAAAATTGAATCCGCCTTTGTTTAATTAGCAACTGCTACAACCAGCAGGCAGGCCTGATTCAGACTTCTTATCTGAGTTATGTAATATATTGGTCTGCTTCAACGACTAAAACTCCCCTGTCTTAGTACTTTGAATTCTGGCCCTAAATGTGTTTTAAGTCATGCTATTTATGTGCTTTACTTGAGGAGGTATATATGAGCCTTTTAGTTGTTTACATGTTTCCCCTAATATGCAGTCCTATGTGTTTTGAATGTCGCCTTAGTCTTTTTACCTTTAAAACCCAAGAGTCAGCCTAAAATCCTCCCTCTTATAGGAATAGTAGTCCTAAAATCCTCCGGGACTGATAGGAATGGGACGGGTAATAGCATGCAATAGAGATCGAGATCAATCCGCGCTTTAATACCTTAATGGGGTGGGAAGGGTAGATATGGATATGATGACGGTGCACTAATACCACATGTAGCCCCTCTTTTGAGGAGTGATTACCGGGTATTGCATTGATGTGATCCATATTATAAATAAACCTAGGACCCCCTCCCCTTTTCATATTCGTTAGCATGCTTGGTCATAACTCTTTCAAACTTTGTTTTATTTTTATCATTTCCAAACACATGTGTATTTAAAATCCCCTCTTATTTGAGCCTTATTTGCTTACTTGTTAATTGCACAAATTCACAAAGAACCATCTGGCTGGGAACCACACTAGTGGATCCTGAAGGGTGCCTAACACCTTTTGCTTGGGATAATTTCAAGCCCTTACCCTATCTCTGGTTATAAAAATGTAGTTATAGTTGAACCACATAGGTGCCCTAACGCACTTTAAAATCATTAGGTGGCGACTCTTCAAAATTGCAAACCCCTTTCCCAAAAGGAAAGAGTTGTCCCAACCGAATGTCATAAACCCGATTTCGCGAGAAAAAGGGGGCGCGACATTCCCCTATATTCTTTCTTAGATTATATATAAATATTCTTGGGATAATATTTTCTACTTACTAACCGAACACCAGAAAATAAGTAAGAAAACCATTTATTTTCTAGAAAAATATTATTTAGGAGTATATTTTTCATGAAAAACTTTTTCCTTCGTACCAAAACACACCAAAGAGAAAACATAAATTTCAAATGTCATTGGAGTTAGAAGTCTTAGTTTCCTAATCAAATTCCTTAATAAAAGGGGAAGATGGAAGAACTTGACTATTACAACTCCTCAAAGGGATTTCCTCTGTATTAGTCAGATGTGAATAATTAATTTTGCCTCCACTAAAATTTAAACTTGAAATTTTATGGTAATTCTCTCACTTTATTGATCACTAGATTACATTCTCAATCGTGAAAATGAGTAATTTAATTAGGAAGAACAAATGAAAGAGGTAGTGGAAAATGCTCATCGAATTTATGTGGTATTATGTCTTGTGTTTCTCTTGTACTCTATTGTATGCGGTAAGATTGGTTAATGACAATTGGACGAATGATGAGGTGACACGTGGAGCTGATGACGAGCAAGACGTGAGTCAACAAATAGTTGATACATGTTGCAAGCATGTGACCGGTGCTGGGTGAATTCTGAAGAAAGGGTAACCGATAACAAAGATTTGAAGAATCGATATCGGATAACATTGAATGAGCAGCCATTACAAAGAATATTTGTATTTATAGCCAATTGTTATGCAGCCATCGATGACGGTTTTATTCTCATTCAAGAGGAGCTTGATTTGGGGATCTTGTCTCCCTAAATATAGCTATAAATAGGAGAATTAATATCCATTGTAGGACACCATATATTCTGTACACAAAATCTTGAATCAACTTTTATTCTATAGAATCATTCTTTTACTTTATTCTTAATATCATTCTTATTACCTGAGAGGCTAAGTTCATAGCCATGCTTGTATTTCATTTAAAGTTTATTTTATAATCTTATTTATATTCTTGTTTATTTTATATTTTTGAATCAAATTAATTCACGTGTCTATAAATCACGTTACAATTCAACTGTAATGTTTTACAGGTAAACAGTTTGGCGCCCACCGTGGGGAATAGACAATTGTGTAACTGCTTTGATCCATTCATTTTTTACTAACAAATTTTGATTACTTTCTTAGCAAAAGAAAAATCAGATATAGCAGCTAACAATGTCAACAATTCCTATAATGTTGGAGCACACAATGAACGTAAGGAGGTATTCCAACGTGATGATTCAACCAGCGAAGGGTATGAAACAACTCCAGTTCGCGAAAGTCAAAATCCTCGACATGTGAGGAGTCCAACTCCTGATGATGCGGATGATGAACACATATTTGAAACAGTCAAAATCTTGAGAAAGAAACAAAGGGCAATTATGGATCACCTCTCAAGACAAGATCAGATAATTGCAGAGTTGAAACAGGCATTATCGGATGCTTCTAATAATGCTAATGAAAGAGCCTTGATTCCTCCCAGCACCCTACAAATCAAACAGTTCAAAGAACATGTAACGACGCTTCAATGGAGGAGTTTGGTTTTAACGAGGCAGGAGGTACCGGTAGTGGATCTGGGAACGTTAACAACACAAACAACCCTTTCAAAACCAAACTCATGAGATTCATAAGAGAAATAATTGAACGAATGGACCAAAATGCAAAGAAATTTCATGGATCAGATCCCGGGAGCGCGACTCCAGAGTTAATCCCGGAGAGATTTGAAATACCAGATATTTCAAATCATGATGGGACTTTGGATCCACAAGAACACATCACGACCTATACTACGGCTGCACAGGGAAACGACCTGGACCAGCACGAGAACGAATCTATTTTGTTGAAGAAGTTTGGCAAAACATTGACGAAGGGTGCCTTAACTTGGTATTCTTTTTTACATGAGAATTCCATTGATTCTTTTGAAATGCTTGCAGATTCGTTTATTAAAGCTCATGCTAGAGCAAGAAAGGTCCAAGAAAGGAAGGAGAATATATTCAGAATATCCCAAGGAGAACCCGAACTACTGCGAGATTTCGTGATCCAGTTTCAAAAGGAGAGGATATTGTTACTGGCAATACCGGATGAGTGGGCAGCAAAGGCATTTATAAAGGGAGTTCTGATGCCTCTAGGATATTGAAGTAAAGCTTGTTAGAATTTTAGGTAACCATGTGGGAAGATGTTCACAATCGCTGCGAATCAAAGATCAGAATAAAGGATGATCAATTGGGTTCCTCGGTGTCTTCCAAAGGATGGAATCGTGGTCGAAATCAGGATAAATTTAATGATACAGATTGGAGGTCCTCTAAGAATCGATTTCACCCTTACGAGAAGGCCGATAGGTATAAAAATAAAGGTTTTCAGTCATCAGATAGGTTCATTTCCGATAGGAAGGCAGATCGTGGCTGAAGTAGCAGATCGTTGTAGGAGAAAGAGGCGTCGGGGTCCCGAGATTCAACATATCCCATGTTATCCGATTACAACTATAATATCACCTAGGTAGAACTAGTGTCGGTTATAAGAAATATTAAAAAAGCTAGGTTCCTGAAACTAATCCGGTTGTATCCTAGACAATGGGATCCTAATCTATGGTGTGAGTTTCATAACTCACGGCTACAAGACTGGGGACTACCGACATCTTCGTGGAGATGTAGCAACATTATTGAAGAATGGTCACCTCAGAGAGTTTTTAAGTGACCGGACCAAGAACAACTATGGGATAAACTGGGATGTTGTAGAACCATCAAAATCGGCTGCAGGGTCACCTTGTATGAAGATAAACATGATCTTCGGTGGAGACAAAGTAAATGGGGTGACATTTTCGGCAGAAAAGAATACAAAGATATCGGTAACTCATGGCAAGAGGATCTGAGAGGTCTCAAAAAATAACATCACCTTTTATAGAAGAAGATGCTGATGGACTTCTTCTACCGCACAATGATGCTCTGGTAATTTCTCTTAATGTTTTAGATTTCAAAATTAAACGTATGTTGGTTGATCCAGGAAGTTCAGCCAACATCTTACATTGGAGAGTTTTGGAGCAAGCAAAGCTGACCAGAAACATAGTTCTAGCAACAAAGCTTTTGGTCAGGTTTAACTTAACAAGTGTGACAACACGAGGAGAGATTCTATTGCCAACAGGTGTCGAAGGAGTAACGAAGACCACCCTGTTCAAAGTGGTAGATGGCGATATGGGATATAATGTAATCCTTGGAAGGCCATGATACATGATATGAAGGTTGTACCTTCAACATACCATCAGATGTTGAAATTTCCCACTAGGGGTGGGCATAAAATCCGAAAAATCGAATTTCGAACCGGATCGAATTAATTCGGTATTTCGGCTTCGGTTTTTTTGGTATTTCGGTATCAAATTTTCGGTATTTTGGTATAACGGTACGATCCTCGGTATTAAGATCTTGAAATTTTGGTATACCAAAATACCGAATTTTTAAAGAATTTCATGTGCTTCCTACACTGCCCAACCCAACCCAAAATTTTAATGTTGTATCTCTACTCTCTAGCCCAATAAGACTAGGCCCAACTTCCTTACCCTCTTTCCCTAGCTTCACTATAGGAATTAGTAATTAGCAACCTAAGTACTGAGCAGATCGGCTGTGAGATAGAAGTGAGAACTGAGAAACCTAATTAGATCTGAGAAACATATCGACTACGGTCTGGCCGTCTAGGAGTGTGATAGAGACGGCATTGATTATATCATTGGGAATAGCATATTGCAACTAAACAGTTCTCTTACTTCCTGGCATCATTTTGAAGAATATAAAGTTGAAAGAAACTTTTAGATGCCGAGTCTTGGATTCATTTTATTTTTAAAGCATTTATACAGAGATTCAAAATTTTGCAAGCCTGTCAGATGTTTATGAGTTGCTAAGTTTGTCGCCAACTTTGTTGCGCCTGAAACACATCTATTATGACATGGTGCTGTCTTCAACGGAGGCTTAAAGTTCGGTATACAATGTTGTGTTCAAAGAGTAGCCTTATTTTGATTGTTTTAGTTTCAATCTCATAAGACCAATTTGTTTCATATTCCAAACATCTAAAGTTACATATTACTACCTGCTTTTTCCTTTGGGTTCAAGTCTTTGTTTATCTAATGGTTCGCGTTCTGTATTTCTGTTTGCCGCCGAATGGCAGATTGTTAGGCATGGTAGATTACTAAACCGAAATTATACCGAACTGAAATAAGAAATACCGAACCGTACCGAAATATTTTGGTACGGTATTTGGTATACACAATTGATAAACCGAATAGCGGAATACCGAACCGAAATTCCTAAATACCGAACCAAAATACCGAATGCCCACCCCTATTTCCCACATCAGAAGGGATCAAGTAGATCAGAGGTGATCAACCAGCTTCTAGGGAGATGAACGCAGTGACCATTTCCAGTAGCAAGGCAAAGAAATGAGCAAATAGCAATTATAGGAACCAGTGCTCTCTTCCACCTCGATTTAAGATAATAAAGAAGAGGAGTCATCGGAATTTTATCAGGCACCAAGGTCTTTTCAGGTACCAGAGGAATCGAATGTGACCAAATCAACCGCAGAAGAGCTCGAACAAGTGGCCTTGTTCAAGGAGTTCTTCGAAAGAAAATTTCATTTAGAAACAAGGTTGAGCCCTGAACTCAGGTTAAAGTTTTTGGATTTTCTAAAATCTAACGTTGATTGTTTTGCATGATCGCATTCAGATATGACCGGTATTACATTGGAAGTAGCTATCCACAAACTGAGTTTGGATCCTAACTTCCATCCGGTAAGGCAGAAGAAATGACCGATAGCAGAGGTTAGAAACAGGTTTGTCAAGGAAGAGGTAACTCGATTAGTAAATATAGATTCAATTTGAGAGGTAAATTACCCCAATTGGCTAGATAAAATAGTGGTAGTGCCTAAACAGAATAATAAATTTAGAATGTGTGTAGATTATAAAGTTAATGAGTTTTCTTGATGCTTATTTCGGGTATAATCAAATTAGGATGGACCCGGAATATCAAGAGAAGACTTCTTTTATCACAAATTTTGGTACATACTGCTATAATGTGATGCCTTTGGGCTTAAGAATGCCGGAGCCACTTATCATAGGCTTGTTAATAAAATGATTGAAAAATAGATAGGCAAGACAATGGAAGTTTAGTAACGATCCAGCCAGTCATTTTTAGCATTTGCATTACGTTCAGGTGTTTGAAGTCTTGAGCAATTTCATATGATGTATTATAACCTGTGTGAATCGTCAATTTTGATTTTCAGGTGATTCGGAAGAATGATTCTCAGCCAGGAAGCTTTAAATTGGAAGAGTTGACCAAGTTTGACTTTTGAGTATTTGATCACGAATTGGAGTTTTGATGGTTTCGTTAGGTCCGGATGGTGATTTTGGACTTGGGCGTATGCCCGGATTTGCATTTGAATGTTTCTAGAAGGTTTTGGCACTATTCGGCGAAAGTTGGCAATTTGAAAATTTGAAATGTTCATAAGTTTGACCGGGAGTTGACCTTGATGATATCGGGTACGGATTGTGGTTCCGAGAATTGGAATAGCTTGGTTATGTCATTTGGGACTTATGTGCAAAATTTTAGGTCATTCCGAGTTGATATGATACGGTTCGGCACGAGTTTCAAAAGTTGAAAGTTCAAAAGTTCATTAAGTTCGATTTGAGGTCTGATTCGTGGTTTTGATGTTTTTATGTGGGATTTGTGGCCTCGAGTAAGTCCGTGTTATGTTATGGAACTTGTTGGTATGTTGGTACGGGGTCCCGAGGGGCTCGGGTACTTAGCTAGAGTTCGTGACTCTATATTACCAGTCTTGTGAGGTTGTTATGATTATTGCCGCGTAGGCACATTTTGCTCTTGTTTCGGTATTCATATTAAACTCTGTTTCAAATTATCATTGTTAAAATCTAGCTTAATTATTATAGTAATTGGCTTTCCTAGTTTTAGAGACTAGGTGCCATCACAACATCCTACGGAGGGAAACTGGGGTCATGACACATCCACATTCCAAGGGAGAAAAATGTGGAGGCAGACGCATTGGCCAATTTGGGTTCGTCCACAGAATTGAAAGGGTCTGATTCTTGCGCGGTAGTTCAATTAATGCATTCGGTGTTGGATGTGGATGGCTACTCTGAAGTTAACTCAACCAATTTAATTTGGGATTGGAGAAATGAGTTTATAGAATATCTAAGGCATGGAAAATTTCCTGAAGACCTAAAAGGATCCTGGGCACTACGGACCAAGGTATCTCGTTACTGTCTTGTTGACGATTAATTATACAGGAGGTCGTTCCAAGGACTATTGGCTCGGTGTTTAGGGACATCGTAGGCTGACTATGTGATGAGAGAAGTTCATGAAGGAGTATGTGAGAACCATTCCTGTGCAGACTCATCGGTTCTCAAATTGATAAGGGCTGGTTACTACTGGCCCCGGATGGAGCAAGACGCGAAGGCATTTGTACAAAAATGTGAGAAGTGTCAACGTCATGCACACTTAGTACATCAACCGGCAGAACGTTTGCATTTATTGGTGTCACCATGGCCATTTATGAAATGGGGG
Source organism: Nicotiana attenuata (assembly GCF_001879085.1). NCBI lineage: Eukaryota > Viridiplantae > Streptophyta > Magnoliopsida > Solanales > Solanaceae > Nicotiana > Nicotiana attenuata. The sequence goes on along the minus strand of NC_031989.1, from coordinate 67,753,089 downwards.
ATGGACATAATCGATCCCTTACTACAAGGACCCAGTAAGGTAAAATTTCTTTTGATTTTAACTGATTATTTTACTAAATGGGTTGAAGCAGGTGCTTACCAAAAAATCAGAGGACGAGAAGTGATTGATTTCATATGGGATCACATCGTTTGTCGGTTTGGAAAACCAAAGAAATTGCTTGTGACAATGGGCCACAGTTTATAGGTTCCAAAGTCACAAAGGTTTTGGAAGGATTGAAGATCAAACGAATTATATCTTCACCATACCACCCGAGTACTAATGGACGGGCGGAGTCAACGAACAAGGTAATAATCCAAAACCTTAAAAAGAAGTTAGAAGATGCTAAAGGCAAGTGGCTAGATAAGCAACCAGGTATTTTTTGGGCATATCAAATCACGGCGAAGTCGAGCACGGGCGGTGTCGCGCCCCCTTTTTCTCGCGAAATCAGGTTTATGACATTTAGAGGGACAACTCATTCCTTTTGGGAACTGGGTTTGAAGAGTCGCCACCTAATGATTAGGGTGCATTAGGACACCAAAAGAATTCGATTTGAATAACCAGAGATAGGGTAAGGGCTTGAAATTATTCTAAGGGGAAGGTGTAAGGCACCCCTCAGAATCCACTAGTGTGGTTCCCAGCCAGACAATTATTGTGAATTTGGGTACAATTAACATATAAGGCTCAAATAAGAGGGGATTTCAGCACATAATGGTTTGAAAGTAAACAAGGTTTGCAAGAGCAATCAGAAGAGCTGATTTTAAAAATAAAGAGTTAAAATTCTAAGGAAAAGAAATAAAGAATGAAGGGAGAGGGGTCCTAGGTTTATTACTAATATGGATCACCCCACATAATGTCCGGTAATCACTCCTCAATGAGGGGCTACACGTGACATTATCGCGTGGTCATCATATCCATATCTACCCATCCCACCCCGTTAAGGTATTTAAAGCGCGGATTGGTATCGATTACTTAATGCATCCTATTACCCGTCCCAATCCTATCAGTCCTGGAGGCACTTAGGACTACTAATCCTAAAAAGGGAAGGATATTAGGCTTATTTGGAGTTTCAAAGGTAAAATTCTAAAGCGACAAACAAAACACATACTGCATATTTGGGGAGACATATAAACATATAAGGCTCAATTATACCTCCTTGCACAAAAAAAAGCACATAATAGCATGTCTTGCACGTACTGCTTAGGTCTGATAGAATTAAATATGAAGGAGTCTAAAGGATTAGGGCAGATTAGTTTATTACATAACTCAGATAAGAAGCCCGAATCAGGACTGCCTGCTGGTTGTAATAATTAACAGAAGCGGATTTAGTTTTTATTATTACTCTAAGGTTTGCCTAAGTGCTCAGACGGGATCCTATGGGCATGGTATCTATTGAACTCAGAAGGTGGTAAGACAGTAAAGCTAAAAAAATGAATTATTTGAAATCATAAAAGTGCATGCTTGTTAACATTGGGAGACTTAGATTATCCAAAAGAGATGCGGAATTAACAAATTGACTATAGGCTTTGTAGGTGGTGGTATCTATTATTACTGATTTTACATCTAGCAATGGGTAAAGCGAATCAGATTCATTTAGAAACTCCTATAGGCATGTTTTCTACACGTTGCTGATTTTATACACTTATAGACGTGGTTTCTAGATGCAGAACTTGTTTTAAAACATGGTATCTAAATGCAGAAATTGAACCATATAGACATGGTTTCTAGATGCAGAACCTGTTTTAAAACATGGTATCTAAATGCAGAAATTAAACCTTGTAGACATGGTTTCTAGATGCAGAACTTGTTTTAAACTTATAAACATGGCATCTAAATGCAGAGATTGAACCTTATAGACATGGTTTCTAAATGCAGTTTGAATTATGCAGAATGGCGTTGGAACAATCCTATAGGCATGATTTCTAGACGGAGTTGAATATGCAGAATTGTAACAATCCTATAGGCATGATTTCTACATATAGTTGAATATGCAGAAATAGAACAATCCTATAGGCATGATTTCTACCCTTTTCATACATAGTTACCCCAACCCTGTTTCACTAGCCAGCCCCGAGTATTCTTTACAAATTATTACAAACCAGAGTAACAAATACATCAGAAAAATATAAAGAAAATAAGTACAACCCTAAAAGGCCTGATTCTTGACTTCCTGCCTGAATTATGAGATAGACCAACTCAACGACCATCAACCCAAAGCCTTTCTCCAATTTGAGTGTGTCAGAGTTCCCTAAGAGCCTCAATGGGACTCTGGGCAGTGCTCACACCCAAATTGTATTACCAGAATAGGGACAAGTGCAGTGAGGAAGTGGGGGGCAGAACATAAGTCTAAGAGAGAGTGCAAATGAAGAAACAGAGTTTTAAAGAATTAAGAAAGCACAGAAGAGGGGAAGAGGGGATGGGAAACAATTACAGGATTGAGGATTTCACACAAAGGGGTTCAGGGATTGGGGATTGCAAAGAGCCTATGTACTTAGGCATTAGCTAATTCTGGGCATACACAGCAATAGAGAGTGCTGTTATGCTTGCAAAATCAACAAGAATACACAACATATGATGGTGACATAGAGGTTATGATTCCAGGGGAATCAAGTTTGAGTCATAGACAGTAATACTTAATATTGTCATGCCTCAAACAAACCATTAGCATCAAACACATTTAGGATGCATAGTAGGTGCAGAACAGGCAAAAGGAAATTGCAACATGCTAAAATAAGTACTGAACTAAACACAAGCAGTAGGCAGACAAGAGGGTAAAAGTATTAAGTAAACACATTGTTGTGATTGCTGAAAATCTTAATCAGGACATACGAATTTCAAAGAGCAAAATACAGTAAAAGCAAGTAGCAGGGCTTGAGAGCAGGCCACAGTAGAAGTAACAAGAGAGAATACTTTTGAGTGTGAGTGTGAGTTCAGAAACTAAGAGTGTTCGTGTGCTTTGTTAATGGAAAAGCCAGGTATTTATAGTTTAAAAATAGGTAGAAAGTAAGGGAAGAAAATAATTATGGAACTGTGTATCAATTAAAAATCAATCAGTATCAAAGACTTCCTTTAATCAAGGAGTTAAAACCAAACGATAGTGGACAGAAAACTTTTAAGGAAAGAAATCAAGTAAGCATCTTGTGCAAAGTAGACAATTAGGGGTAAATACATAAGGGTTTAATTAAGGGAATAATCTTTGAAAGACTCGGTTAACCAAATAAGGTAAGAAAACAAAGTAATGCTGCAAAATATAGAGGCAATCAGTACATAGTAAATCAAGGAGTCAGGGATTCGAAATTACTGATTCATGAATAAACAAATAAACCAAGTCAGAAATAGGAGAATCGAAAGGCTAAGGAAAGCTTTCAAATCAACCCAAGAAACAGGGAAATCAGTAAACAAGGAAAGAATCAATCAACCTTACACGAGGAGGTCTGAAATCAGTCCACAATTAAGGGTTATTTTGAGAGGAAAATTAGCCTATAAAGAGTGCATAAGCATTAAGCATGCAAGGCTGAATCTACGGCAAAGAGAAGTGTCATGCAATCACAAAAATCAGTAAGTAGTGGACTATAGGAACATGGTAGTCACCTCAGTAACAGAGAAGAGGGAGTATCCAATAGCATGCAAAAGGGGTCAAGTAAAAGATCTTATAGAGTTTAGCAGGAAGTCAGAATCATACAAAGAAACAAAAGTTGAAACAAAGATTTCGAAATCAGTCGAGCAGTAGATGAAACAACTTCAGAAACTCGAATAGGTCCAAAGAAATTAGGGTTTTGAAACCAAACAAGTTCAGAGATGAGGAACAAGCAAATCACATAGCAAATAGTCTCAAAACTCGAATGAACCCCCAAATTTTAGGGTTTCTACCATCAATCGAGTATAGAGATGAAAGACAAGAGAATCAGGCAAATGGAGAATTATAAAGGAAAGGTTAGGGTGGTGTTAGAAGGCGGCGGCTAGGTTTGAGAGAGAGTTTGGGAGAATGGGAATTCAAGGGCGGCTACCGGTGAGAAGTGATTGGGGTTTGGGGTGTAATGGAGAATTATAAAGGAAAGGTTAAATGGTGGTTGTTGATCATTTTGATCAACGGCCTGGATTGAATGGGGATCCGGGCGGGTTATTTTAAAAGGGTCGTGGGTCGGGTAGATTAGGATTTGGGCTGGATCATTGGGTTTTAGAATTGGGTCTGATTGGGGTGCCAAAACAGGCTAAAAATTGAAATGAAAATGGGCTAATATTTAAATAGCCATTTTTCCCTTGTTTATTTTATAAAAATAGTAGAATAATTTCTGAAAATAAATTAAAGGTACTGAAATGATTAATAATACGTAATTATTAAATTAAAAATACTGGAGTCAATTTTATAATTATAAACACAATTAAACCTTAAAAGAGGCTAATATTGCAATTATACGCAATTAGCTTTTTTAAAATACTAAATAAATTTGTAAAAATGCGCAAAAATTATGTTAGCTATATTTTAGTGTAAATATGAGAACCCAATAAGTGAATTACCAAAATGATAATTTTGGGAATAATTACTGGGTTTTTCTTGATAAAATAAGGCAATAAATTGATTTAAAAATCTTTTAAAAATTAGAAAAAATAATAAAACATTGGGACATACTTATATATGCATATACATGTTATTTTGAAGGTATTTTGCATATTAAAAAATACAGGGAAAAATTGGGTATCAACAGCTGCCCTTCTTTACCCGGGAAGGATGAAAGAGTTGTCGGGTAAAGATATGATGGCCAATTTTGACCGACAAAGTGGTTTGAAGAGGTTCGGCCGGGCTCTGGCTTCTGAGCTGCTTACATATTCCTGGTCTTACAGGGATCAGGCCATATGTAGTTCAGGATCTGCCGGCGGAGTATGCCGATGGAGACTTTCAAGAACGGACACAATATTTTAGGACGAGGTGAATGGTTGAAGTCTGATAGGGCTGCGGGAACTGCAGCGGGATCGCTCCTGCCGAGATGGCCGTTGCTTGCTGGTTCACCTGCAAATAAGTAACACAAGCGTATATTGTGCGAAAATTTAAACATGATGCAAATTCCCGTCGGACCATGAATGTTGCCCATGAAATGGTGCTCTCGGGCTATGAGGATGATGCCTCCGAACCATGATGCCTTTGAATAATGATATGCGAAAGATTAAAGGGATCCTTAGGCGATGGCATGGCGTTCTCGGGCAATGCAAATGGTGCCTCCGAACAATGACGCCCTCAGATAATTTGGCGATCTTTCAGCCCATGAAATGCAATAGGTGGTGATCTTTCAGCCATGCAAGCGTAAATAAAGTGGCGATCTTTCAGCCATGCAAGCGTAAATAAAGTGGCGATCTTTCAGCCATGCAAGCGTAAATAAAGTGGCGATCTTTCAGCCATGCAAGCGTAAATAAAGTGGCGATCTTTCAGCCATGCAAGCGTAAATAAAGTGGCGATCTTTCAGCCAAGCAAGCGTAAATAAAGTGGCGATCTTTCAGCCATGCAAGTTTAAATAAAACGGCGATCTTTCAGCCATGCAAGCGTAAATAACGTGGCGATCTTTCAGCCATGCAAGCGTAAATAAAGTGGCAATCTTTCAGCCATGTAGATGCAGATGGAGACAGTGTTTAGTCTCGGAAGGCAGAATGGTAGCCTTATGCAATGCAGAAATAAAGTAAAATGGCAGATGGTAACAGAGTTTCTTAGCTGATAGCATGTTGCGATATTGTGACTGCTGGGGACATTGCGATATAGGGAATGTCGCCTGTGTGCGTGAATAGCAAATGCTGGTAAATGCAACAATTCTGAGAGTTGTGTTCCTGAAAAACGTTTGTCTCGTGAGTGTATAGTATGTCAGATGCTTTCGCAATCCAACAGTCTGCGTCCAAAGACAAATCGTGAGTTTTGTAGAGGGGAGGTTAGTTCGTATCCCCGCTGGCCTTGCTTGACCTGTTCGACTTTGATCTGTTGATACGGTATGTATCCTTGGGGGTAGCGTCGCTGAACAAAATGATTTCGATAATAAACATGCATGAATTTGTAAAAATATGACATAAGTATATATTTAAGAAATAGCTTTCAGATGAACCGACGACTGTGATGTGGCCCAAGACATTGCGACCTCTTTGCGACGGAATTTTGAGGGTCCTCCTCAAAATTCTGCCCTAGTTTAACGGGTTGATGCTTCTGACGGCTGCTTGCGATGATTGACTGAAATTACTTCGGAATTTTGAGGGTCCTCCTCAAAATTCTGCCCCAGTTTCCAATTTCGGGGGAAATGAAAATTTTATTGAATTGTGACCGAACTCATAAGGCTGCCTACATATCCCCTCTTAAATGGGAATCAGGTCAGACGTAGTTCAATCTACATCATATAGGAAATCACAAAGATTACACATAGTAGCGCTTGACTGCATCTGAATTAATCGGCTTCGGCCAAACTTCTTTGTCCATTTTGGCAAGTATGAGGGCTCCTCCTGTCAGAACCCGGTGAACCGCGTATGGACCTTGCCAGTTAGGAGAGAGTTTCCCTTTGGCTTCATCTTGGTAACTTTCTTTAATACCAGCTGCCCTGGTGTGAACTGTCTCGGCTTGACCCTTTGTTGAAGGCTCTGGACATTCTGTTCTGATAAAGCTGACCATGACACACTGCATTCATTCTCTTTCCATCTATAAGGGCTAGTTGCTCGTAATGACTCTTCACCCATTCTGCATCGTCAAGTTTAGCTTCCTGTATGATCCTTAAAGAAGGAATTTCCACCTCGGCAGGAATGACGGCTTCCGTACCATAAATCAGCATGTAGGGGGTTGCCCCAGTTGATGTGCGGACTGTGGTGCGATACCCCAACAGAGCAAATGATAACTTTTCGTGCCATTGCTTATGCTTCTCTATCATTTTCCTCAATATGTTCTTGGTATTCTTGTTGGCGGCTTCTACGGCTCCATTCATTTGAGGCCTGTAGGCTGTAGAATTCTTGTGTCTAATCCTGAAGGTTTCACACATGGTTCTCATCAAGTCGATGTTGATGTTGGGACCGTTATCAGTGATGATTGATTGTGGAATCCCGAATCGACAAACAATACGGTCGCGGACAAAGTCTGCCATGACTTTCTTAGCCACTACTCTATAAGATGCTGCTTCGACCCATTTGGTGAAATACTCGATTGCTACTAGGATAAACTTGTGTCTGTTTGAAGCAATAGGCTCAATTGGACCAATAACATCCATTCCCTAGGCGGCGAACGGCCAAGGCGAGCTTGTTGCATTGAGCTCATTCGGCGGCACCTTTATCATGTCGGCATGAATCTGACAGCGATGGCATTTCCGGACGTACTGGATGTAATCTGTCTCCATAGTCAACCAAAAGTAACCAGCCTGGAGTATCTTCTTGGCTAAGACAAAACCGTTCGTATGTGGACCGCAGGTCCCAGCGTGGATTTATCTGCATCAAAGTCGCTCTTAATCATGTCCTTGTTTTTGTCTCGACCTCGTCCCTTGGTTAATACCGAAGACCTAAGCTGATCGTTTTCTATCCTTGTTTTTGACTCATAACGGTTATGGATATCTGCCCATGTAGTTGCCTGAAGCTCGAGCAGGCTCTTCTTCAATTTTCGGGAGGCATTGGAGCTCAGTGGATTTAGAACCTTTGTGAATGCCTCCGCTGCCCACTCATCTGGAACCACCAGTAGCAGCATCCTTTCTCTCTAAAACCAAATCAAAAATTCTTGAAACAATTCGAATTCACCTGCACAATTCTGAATATGTCNTTGTTGGACAGCCTTCGAAGTGTGCGTTTCTGAATAGGATTTGCAAGTTCTGGGTATTCTCCTTTTGTCAAATATTCCTTGACATCCTGAAACCAAGGTTTTCCGTCTGCTTCTTCCTCAACATGGGCACAGTAAGCTGGCTGATTATGAATTTTCACCACAATGGGATCAATGAAGTTTTTGTCTGGATGTTGTATCATAGATGACAAAGTAGCCAATGCATCGGCGAACTCATTCTGAATTCTGGGAACATGTCGGAATTCTGTCTTTGTGAACCTCTTCCTCAATTCCTGTACCTGATGCAGATACGGGAGTACCTTGGAGTTCTTGGTTGCCCACTCTTCTCGTACCTGATGTATAAGCAAGTCTGAATCTTCAATTACTAGCAACTCTTGAATGTTTATGTCAATGGCCATGTTGAGCCCTAGGATGCAGGCTTCATACTCGGCCATATTATTGGTGCACGGGAACCTGAGTTTGGCAGACACCGGATAATGCTGACCGGTTTCTGATACTAGGACTGCTCCTATGCCAACTCCTTTGAAATTTGCTGCTCCGTCGAAAAACATTCTCCAGCCATCATAGGATTCTACAATGTCTTCTCCTATGAATGATACCTCTTCATCAGGAAATACGTCTTCAGGGGTTCGTATTCTCCATCCACGGGGTTTTCAGCTAGGTGATCTGCTAGTGCCTGTCCCTTGATTGCTTTCTGAGTCACGTAGACAATGTCAAATTCACTCAACAGGATTTGCCACTTGGATAGCTTGCCAGTGGGCATGGGCTTCTGAAAGATGTACTTTAGAGGATCCATCCTTGATATGAGGTATGTATCATAGGCACAGAAGTAGTGCCTCAACTTCTGGGCTACCCAAGTCAGAGCACAACAAGTACGCTCTAACAGAGAATACCGAGCCTCGTATGGAGTGAACTTCTTGCTGAGATAGTAAATGGCCAGCTCTTTCCTCCCCGTTTCATCATGCTGCCCCAGGACGCAACCGAAGGCACCATCTAATACTGCGATGTAGAGTAGTAAAGGTATTCCTTGATTCTGTCGAAAGCTTTTTGGCAGTTATCAGTCCATTTGGTAGCGGCATCCTTCTTTAGCATCTTAAAGATTGGCTCACAGATAACTGTAGACTGTGCTATGAATCGACTGATGTAGTTGAGTCTCCCCAAGAAACTCATCACGTCCTTCTTATTCTTTGGCGGTGGCAATTCTTGAATAGCTTTGACCTTTGATGGATCCAGCTCTATTCCTCGGCGACTCACAATAAACCCAAGTAATTTTCCAGTGGGAACCCCAAATGCACACTTTGCAGGATTCAATTTCAGGTTGTACCTTCGCAACCGATTAAAAGACTTTCTCAAATCTTCCACGTGATCGCTGGCCTTCTTGGACTTGATGATAACGTCATCTACGTACACCTCGATCTCCTTGTGTATCATATCATGAAAAATGGTAGTCATGGCCCTTATGTAGGTGGCCCCTGCATTCTTTAACCCAAACGGCATCATCTTGTAGCAGTACATTCCCCACGGCATAATGAAAGCCGTTTTCTCAGCATCTTTTTCATCCATCCAAATCTGATGGTAACCAGCGAAACAATCCACGAACGATTGCAATTCGTACTTGACGCAATTGTCGATCAGGATGTATTTGTTTGGTAAAGGAAAGTCATCTTTCGGACTGGCCCGGTTGAGATCTCGGTAGTCGACACAGACTCTAACCTTCCCGTCCTTCTTTGGTACTGGGACGATATTGGCTAACCACATTGGGTATTCCACTACCCTGAGGACCTTGGCTTTGACCTGCTTGGTGACTTCTTCCTTGATTTTCATACTCATATCCGGCTTGAACTTTCTGAGCTTCTGCTTTACCGGCGGACATGTCGGATCGGTTGGCAGTTTGTGAGCCACAATAGACGTGCTCAGGCCCGTCATGTCGTCATATGACCAGGCGAATATGTCCTCATATTCTCTTAGAAATTCTATGTATTTCTTCTTTTCTGATGACGATAAGTGAACGCTGACTCGTGTTTCTTTGACATTCTCTCCGTCCCCCAGATTAATAATTTCTGTCTCGTCTAGGTTGGACTTTGTTCTGTTCTCAAAGTTCTCTGCTTCTTTGACAATTTCCTTTGGTATGTCATCTTCCTCTGAATCTATATCCGTTTGTTGCGCTGTCTCATTGCATGTCACAATCATCGGTTCATCAATATAAGTAATAGTAATGCTGTATAAGTAGAGTAATGAGAGAAAATAATAAGAGTGTTGATTTATAAGGAAAATTGAAATGCTTTGATAAATTCCATAATTGTTTTGAACATTGAAGATCTTATTGCGGAAATTTAAAATGCGAAAGAGAAAACTAGTAAAAATAAAAGATAGTGCATGATGCTTGTTCAGCCTTGCTACCCCGAGGCTCGCCGGGCTCTGGTGGTCCTGATGGTCCAGTTATTGAGGCGTGGTCCTCCACTCACAGCTTGTACGAAAGGGCCTTCCTCCCCCTCCTCCTCGAGAACGACACAACAATCTATATCATCATCCTCTAGGAACAAATTCTTCACTGCTGCCAGTGCTTCCTCTTCTTCTGACCCATAGATAACATTGGTCGGTTGGAAAGTCTGTTCCAGGTGTGGTATTGGCTGCTCCAACGGATAGTAAGGACCGTGCCATGGTGGCGACCAGTTGTTGAATTCTTCCCAGGTATACTCATATCCCAGACCGAAGGTGGTGCCATGCTTCTTGAGTTTTATGGGCTTAGCGATTCCTTGGAGGTTCTTGCCAAGCCCTTTACCCGGTTCGTACCCACTCCAATTCAATATGCTCTTGATTTTGTTGTCCCACCATTTGTCCTTGTCAATGGCGTTGACCCGCTCGATGTGGTGATAGGTCTCCCCACCCAACTTTCTTCTGCCTCCAACTACTGGAATGTTCTGGCGACTGTATATAGGATTGCTACCATCGCCGTGAATGATCACCTCCTGGTGATTCCACTCAAATTTTACCGCCTGATGCAGTGTTGATGCTACGGCCCCGGCAGCATGAATCCAGGGTCGTCCCAACAGTAGATTGTAAGATGCCGGCACGTCTATCACTTGAAAATCCACATCGAACCAAGTAGGCCCCCATTTGCAAACACAGACTAATTTCCCCAATGGTGGACCTTTGGGAGCCATCGAAAGCTTTTACGTTGATGGCCACGTCCTTGATCTCGTGCAGTCCCTTACCCAATGTCCTGAGTGTTACCAACGGACAAATGTTGAGGCTGGATCCCCCATCAATCAGGACTCTGGTGATAAAATAATCTTCGCATTGCACGGTGATGTGCAATGCCTTGTTGTGACCCAACCCTTCTGGTGGCAGCTCATCTTCATGAAAAGTGATCTTGTGACTTTCCAATACCTGTCCTACCATGTTAGCCATCTCTCCGCCGGTGATGTTGCTTGGCACATATGCTTCGCTCAGCACCCTTAACAAAGCATTCTTGTGTGCATCGGAATTTTGTAGCAAAGCAAGGATAGAAATTTGCGCCGGTGTTTTGTTTAGCTGGTCAATGACCGAGTATTCCTTGGCCTGTATCTTTCTCCAGAGATCATCTGTCCCGATCTCGGTGATGGTTGGCCGGCTAGAAGCCTGCTTGCTCGACTCAGCCAGATGTTCCGGGGTATAAACTCTACCAGTTCTTGTCATACCCTGTGCCGCAATAGCCTCTCCGAAGATAACCTTGCCTTTCCTTCTTGCCTCGGCTGTGTAGTCCCATGGTATAGCCTTTGTATGGAATGGTGTCATGGCTGACAAGGCCACTGGGATCGGTGCGGCTATCTTTACTCCGAACGGAGCATGCACCTTGGGCGGTAAAACTGCAACTTCGAATGGTGTAGGTGCTTTTGTTGGAGACCCGAATTCGACCTCAATTGGCGCTGGCTTCTTTGCAGATGTTGATGCTTCAAACTCAAGTGGCATGGACATATTTACCTTGGCATCCCTAGAGGGCTGGATCTAGACTATGATCGGATTAAGGGTGACTATTGGTTTCTTTGGGTCGTCACCTTCTGCGATCAAACTGATCGATCCTTTGGGATCCCAATCATCCTCTATTTCAATCATGTGAACGCCTCCTCCCTTGTGGTCTGGCAGAGGGTTATTGCGGACATTTGGAGCAGGTTCCTTTGCCATAATAACCTTGTTATCAATTAAAGTCTTGATCTTATCTTTCAGAGAACGACATTCGTCAATGGTGTGTCCTTTCATGCCGGAATGGTATGCACAAGATTTATTTGGATTAACCCACTGAGAAGGGTTCTCAGGAGCAGCAGGGATAAGGGTGACGTAACTAGCAGCTTTGAGACTTTCATACAACTGGTCGATAGGTTCAGCAATAGCTATGTATTGTTTCGGAGGCCTTCGGTCAAAGTTTGGTCGAGGTCTAGGGAAGTTTTGGCGTGCGGGAGGGGATTGATAGTGGGATGGTTGAGCATTTTAGGCTTGGTCAACATGTGCGGGCTGGGAATATTTGGGTGAAGTAGGCTGATATGCGGGCGGTGGAGGTGATTGATAAATGGGTGGTGGAGTTTGGTAAGAGGGTGAGGGTGCTTGGTAGGTTGGAGTAGGCTGATATGTGAGTAGAGGCATTGGGTAGGTTTGGTATTTGATGGGAGGTTTGGTTCTTTGTGCAACCATTATGGCTCCTACGTCCCTTTTCTTGGACACACCTCCTAACTGTAAGGCCTTATTTGTAGCTTGCAAGGCCTGGAAGTTCGTAACCATACCGCTTTTGATGCCCTCTTCGATCCTTTCTCCCAGCTTGATAATGTCAGAAAATTTGTAGCCCTCAATCATCATCAGCCTTTCATAATACTGTGGGTCTTGAGCCCGGACAAAGAATTTGTTCATTTGTTCTTCCTCTAAGGCAGGTCTAACCTTAGCAGCTTCGGACCTCCAGCGAGTAGCATACTCGCGACATGTTTCTGTGGGCTTCATCTTTAGATTTTGAATATAGAACACGTCTGGCAGATTCTCCGTGTTGAACCTGAACCTGCCCATAAAGTCGGACGCCATGCTTACCCAGTTCGACCACTTCTTTGGATCTTGGCTAATGTACCAGGACAAAGCATCTCCTTTCAAGATCCTCATGAAAAGCTTCATGCGAATTTTCTCGTCTTTTCCTACTCCAACCAGCTTGCCACAGTACGTTCTCAAATGGACCCTTGGATCCCCTGCACCATCAAACATCTCGAACTTAGGAGGTTTGTACCCCTCGGGCAGTTCGACATCGGGCTGTATGCAAAGATCTTCGTAGTTCAGCCCTTCAATTCCCTTACTTCCTTCAACGCCTTGAACTCTGCTAGTCAATTTCTTAAGTTCTTCGGTTAGGTTTCTGATGAGCAAGTCTTTATCATTAGACTCGGGTGTGCTTGAGATGGGTTGGGTGGAGTGTGGCATAGTCTCCATGTAGATGGGGGTATTAGGGTGGGTGTGGCAGTGTTCATTTGTGGAGTTCTGGAGTTCTGGGATGAGCAGCGGGGTGTTTGATAACTAGGGATTTTGACGTGTTTCATGCTCCTTCTTGCTTAACCTTTGAATATAAATTCTTACAAAATAGTCCCAAAAGGCTCATACATTGTGCTTGATTGCACGTTTGATCAACAAAGTGACGAGATGTCAAAGATTGGCTCAAAATGAGTGAAACCTGCACAAGTACAAAAGACAAGACAACTCAGGACAAATAGGCCAAGTGCGGCCACGCTACACTTTGTGCGGCCGCGCTACACTTTGTGCGGTCCGTACTAGGGAGATTCAGAGACCTGGATTTTAAGGCATCAAAGCAGTGCGGCCGCAGTAGAAATTGTGTGGCCCGCACTGAAGACACTGCGGCCGCACTACCATTTTATGCGGTCCGCGGAAGCAAACTTCAGAGAGATGTCAAGTGCCAAGGTTCAAGCCTGTGCGGTCCACGGTCGTGTTTGTGCGGACCGCGCTAGATGCCTCCGCGGCCGCAGTCCGCGGAGCCTGGGTTCAGAGAGTTGATTTTTCAGAGTCAAGAGCCTAGTGCAGCCGCACGCCATTTTTTGCGGTCCGCACTGACCCCACAGGGGAAATTTTGTCCAGTTTTTCCAGCTTAGTATAAATAGAACATTTTTCCATTTTTAGGGCATCAGATATTACAATATTGTAGTTGTGCTCGTGAGACGATATTTCTTAGCCATTTATGGCATCTTTACGTGGTTTTAATCATTGAAACTTTGCATTTACTTTAGTAATTAATTAATACGTCTTTCTCTTCATCTATTTCTCAGATTTTATCTTCAAGCATGAGTAGCTAGACCCATTAGCTAGGGTTGTGGCTCAACCCTAGTGTGGGTAATTGATGGGTGTTGTGATTTAAGGTTAGATTGATATTGGGTGTTTGTTATTTGAGTTAATTTTATGGTTTAATTTATGAATTAGTGGTTGCAAACACTAGTTTGTGCTAAGTTGACTTAGGCTCTTCTTGAGAAAGAGAACCTAAGTCTCCAAAATTAACTCAACAAGGAATTGGGATGGACTCAAGAGATTTGATAGTCCCAATTAAAGAGTTAAACCTCGAGAGAGTAATTACCCGACTTGAACCCTAGTTGCTTGGGCAAATATGCATACCTAATTGATCTTGAGAGAGTCAATTGGGCAAAACCACTCTTTCTACTGAGAGGTGTAGAATGGGTAGTATCAAGCAACGGTTATAACATATTTCCCCAATCATGTCAATTGTGCCTTAGATGCAATTACCCGTCAATTAGCCACCTAGGTGAAAGTCACTACCCTAGTGCCTTTTAAACCATTAGATACAACTTGTAGCAATTTACTCTTAGTCTAATTTAGTTGCAATTATAATTTGTAGTTTGATCATAGTAGAATATAAAGAAAAACCGAAAATGAATAGAAGACCAATTAAGAGCACATACGCAATCCTAAACTAGATAGATACTCGATTCCAATCCTAGCTCTCTGTGGATTCGATCCCGACCCAAAATCGGGTAAAAGCTATTGCGACCCTCTCTTGCTACTTATTAGTAGTGCGGAGTTGGAAGCGATCACTTTTTGGCGCCGTTGCCGGGGAGGTGAGGAGGAGGTACAGGGAGAGGAGGAGGTAGCTGAAGGTGGTGAGCCTCAGTTGGGAGGCATTGCCCGAACTAGAAAGCCCGATGTTTGGGAGGATAGGTTTGTGAGCTAGGTGGCGTACCACAAGTTTAGGGAGTGGTGGCCGGTGAGAAAGTTGATACCGGAAGCGGAGCTTCATTGATAACGATCTTTTACCCCTCAACCCCAATGTGCAAAGACAATTTAGGACTAGAGTGGGTTGGGAATATTTTATGGACAAGTGTGTAGATGCCAACGAACACATGGTCAAGGAGTTTTACTGCAATGTAGACCACATCAAAAAGGGCTCCAAAGTGACCAAGGTTCGTAATAAGACAATGTTGTTTGATGGGAAATACCTCAACGATTACTTGGGCTTCAATGAGGAGGATGAAACTTTGTACATGGCGAAGTTGGAGATGGGCAAGGAGGTCCGTCCATGGTTAGCGCAGTACATGGAAATCCCAGGTACCGTTCCTGATTGGTTGACTGCTGGGGTCAAATATTGCGGAGGACTTTAAACTTTAAGGTGATGGGTTGGGAGACGTTTGTTTGCAGCCGGTTGGATCCTACTACACATGACCAGACCCTTCCTCTCCACCGGGTTGTATTGGTTGCTTCGATTATGGAGGGATACCCCATAAATGTGGGGAATGTGATGTCCCGCATTATCTCAATAGTGGGAGCAGAGCATGACCGGAACTACCCTTTCCCTAGCACCCTCACTATGTACTTTCGGGACTTGGAGGTGGACAAGAAGCCCTACGACATCAAGGTCAAGGCGAAAGCCCCGTTCTCCTGGTATAGCTTGAAGGGGAATGACAACCCCAAAGACAAGAACTACAAAGCCCCTACTTCTGCCCCAACTGGCCAGTCTGAAGAGCCAGTTGTGGTAGAGGTCCCTGCTGAGCCTACCCCCACTACTGCTGACATGCCTCCCGAACCTTCCACATCTGTAGGCCCGGAGATCCCATCTTCCCGGGCCCATCCCATTACTGCCCACCGACTGAGCCAGGCTCTTATAAGTATCAACAACTGGATGTCCACAACATCATCCAAGTTGTCTATCTTGACTACCACTGTAGAGGCTTAGTCGGCACCTCCAGCCCCACAGGTGCCCCAGTCGATCGAGGATGCGCTCAAGGAGATGTTAGAAAATCAAAAGAAGATGCTCGACAACCAGAAGAAGCTTGCTGAGGCAGTTGATTCACATAGAAAGGCTCTCAAGGAGCTTGCTAAGGAGCATAAGAAGCTAAGGAAGACACAGGCCTCCAAGGAGTCCGTGAAGGAGCTGCGAGCAGATGTAGACAGACTGAAGGCAGATCGGTTGCCTTTAGACTTACTACTCCAGGACCCAGCCCCAGCAGAGCATCCCCAGCCGGAGCAGTTACAGAGGCCTCCGAAGACGAGGAGGGTGATTCCTAGGGCGGCTGATGCTGTCATCCAGTTAGCGGACCCACCGGAGACGTCATCCAGTCAGCCACAGGGTGTTCCAGTTCCAGAGCCTGTCCAGGTCCCAGCAGCAGAGCAGTAGCCCACAGGGGACCGGTCTGAGGTCCCCGAGCACACAGAAGACCCAGGGACCACACATGACCCCATGCAGACAGACAGGTCTTAGGGCGTCTTCTATATCCTTTACCTCTCTCTTTTTGTTGCTTTGTTTAGACTAGTTGGCATTGGGGACAATGCCTGCTTTCATTTGAGGGGGTAGGCCCTACTTTTTGCTTGATGGATACATTTGGATGACTGTATATATATTTGATACTTTCTATGCTTTCTTTATCTTTTTATCTTTGGTCTGTATATAATTCTGATATTTCGTACATTTATCGCATTTTGATTTCACTTTGGGTCTGTATATAAAGTTACATCTCATTGTATATATTCATCCCATCCGTTGTATATTCAAATCCCCTCTTGTATATATTTATTTTATTTTCCGCAAATTTTTTCGTTTTTAGCTTCTTATTTGTGATTCGTAGCTTTTTATTTTCGGAGTTTGCAATAAGCCTTTGGTTTTCTTAATGCTACGGTTCTTTCCAAAGGTGGAGTGTTGTGTGAACTGGGTGGCTCTTCCCAATGATGGATGCTGTGACAACATTCTTAAGGGTTTGAGTCCGTTTTTCTTTTTCTTTTTGGTTTTTAGTAGTTAGTAGTTAAGGGTGCCTCAAGCAAAGCTTCACTTGGGCCTAGCACATTTGCCTTTGATCTTATGGTCAAAAACAAATTGTTGTGTTTAGGATGGTGAAAGTTGTGACCTTGAGACTCTTGCGTTGGCCGATATTCATCAAGTGGTTTTTCAGGACCATTGTGTGCTCAAATCGTATCTAAGGTCATTGTGGCCCCCCGACTCTATGTCTTGAGCAATCCATTAGCTTGTGTGGTGAGTAATTGAATTGCAAGTCCAAGTCTCGAGCCATTGGTCTAGAACTTGCCCTGAATGTTTGTTGAGGCGAAATCCTAGGTGAATTTTGACTTAAGACATGATTATAGGCTCTCCTTGATCCAAGTGATAGTTTGAACAATTCCATAGCCTACCAATGATAAGATCCCTAGTTAACCCTTTTGAGCCTTAAACCTTTTTCTTTCAAGAACCATGATACAAGCCTATACCCTTTCTAAAAGATACCCTCTCTTGGCACCCAATCTTTCCTTTAGCACATGGCAAAAATATAAGTTTGGGGGGAGAGACGAGGATTGCAACAAAGTGGTAAAAAGGCACAAAAATGAAGAAAAGGAAAGGCAATGAAAAAGAAAGAAAAGCAAAAAGACAAAAAGATTGTTCAATGTGAAAAAGAATAAAAAGGGATTTAAGAAAAGCAATGAATGAAAGGCGTGGAAAGTTGAAAAAGGAGAAAAGGTGTGAAAAGCACAAGAAAGAGTGACATGGTGTCTCTCTAACCCCTTAGAAAGAAGTGAAATGACTCAAAAAGTCAAGTGAATTGTGCCAAATGAATCAAAAGAAGTGGTTAAAGGAAGATGGAACCCACTTGAACAAAAACATGACCTACCCTGGACCAAAAGCCTTCACAATGACTCCACAAAAGCCCTATATGATCTTGAGTCGAATGAAGCTTACATTAGTGGATACTTACATAAGGGGCAAGCATATGGTACTTAGAGCCGGACTTGTGACCTTTCCTTGAGAGAGATGAGTGAATTCCCAATAACCTCGTTTTGTGTGCCAATATTCTAAAGGTGAGGTTTGCTTAGGGAGAGTTGAGGATGTGTGAGTTTGGGTTCCACAATGACCGAAGTAATTGAAAAGAGTTCTTTGATGTGTTGAGCCAACATTTTTCAAAGGTTAAATATTGTTAATGACTCATGTGCGTCGAGGGAAATTGTTAGTCCCAATTGATGCTAGTTGAGGTTACTTTAGGAAAGCTGAAAATTTCTTGGATTTTCCCTTAAGGGGTGGGTCTTATTTTGTTTGCTTGAGGACAAGCAAAAGCTTAAGTTTGGGGGAGTTGATAACTAGGGATTTTGACGTGTTTCATGCTCCTTCTTGCTTACGCTTTGATTATAAATTCTTATAAAATAGTCCCAAAAAGGCTCATAAGTTGTGCTCGATTGCAGGTTTGATCAACAAAGTGACGAGATGTCAAAGATCGGCTCAAAAGGAGTGAAACCCGCACAAGTACCAAAGACAAGACAACTCAGGACAAACAGGCCTAGTGCGGCCGCACTACACTTTGTGCGGTCCGCACTAGGGAGATTCAGAGACCTGGATTTTAAGGCATCAAAGCAGTGCGGCCGCATTAGATATTGTGCGGCCCGCACTGAAGACACCGCGGCCGCACTACCATTTTATGCGGTCCGCGGAAGCAAACTTCAGAGAGATGTCAAGTGCTAAGGTTCAAGCCTGTGCGGTCCGCGGTCGTGTTTGTGCGGACCGCGCTAGATGCCTCCGCGGCCGCAGTCCATTCTGTGCGGTCCGCGGAGCCTGGGTTTAGAGAGTTGATTTTTCAGAGTCAAGAGCCTAGTGCGGACGCACACCATTTTGTGCGGTCCGCAGTGACCCCGCAGGGGCAATTTTGTCCAGTTTTTCCAGCTTAGTATAAATGGAACATTTTTCCATTTTTAGGGTATCAGATATTACAATATTGTAGCTGTGCTCGTGAGACGATATTTCTTAGCCATTTTTGGCATCTTTACATGGTTTTAATCATTGAAACTTTGTATTTACTTTAGTAATTAATTAATATGTCTTTCTCTTCATCTATTTCTCTGATTTTATCTTCAAGCATGAGTAGCTAGACCCATTAGCTAGGGTTGTGGCTCAACCCTAGTGTGGGTAATTGATGGGTGTTGTGATTTNGTAGCAACTTCTATGATCTTGTTGTTGGGTTGGATTTCCAGGAGGGAGGGTAGATTCCCTAGATATTTTCGGACAAGAGTCTGGTCACTGGAATGAAGATCTTTCCACCAGCTTAGCAGTCTCGGGTGGATGTTGGTAACCATGCCGAATCTGGGGATTTCGTACCTCATTATCTGTAAGACAGAAGGGTTAGATCCTACCCCCAACGGACTCGACTATTTAACATCAATAATTGGCATAAAAGCATTTGGTTCTCCAAATAAATGCACAGAACGTGATGATGTCCGTTTGGGTTTAGGGAAATCCAGTGGACTTTGGACAAGGCCATCTTAAAGAGTCATTATGGGGACAACATAACTGACTCAGCTAGGTTTGCCCATGATGCATGCACAGTTAAACAGAGTAAGGTTTCTATGGGGTTTTAGACTGGTACCCTTGAGCGGACAACTCAAGGGGGAAAGGCACGGAACCGTCGACTACACCGTTGATCGACTAGTTTTACCGCAAATATGCCTTTTCTGGATTTAGGTGGTGATAATATCGGAAGAGCGCAACCACTCATTATAAGCGTTGCTACAGGATTTGTTTGGCATGAGTGGAATATGATGTTGAGCATGATTATGCAACAATTAAAGCCATGTTGTCACGTATTTGCACGTTTCAGAAAGCAGTAAATACAACAGTTTCATAATTTAAAGCGCCAATGAAGGAAAGTAGAAAAGGAAAGAAACAAAAAGACAAGTCAGTTTTGCAATCGAAAAGGAAATTGAATGCTTAAAAGAAATAAACAAATAATTGCACGTAAAGAAGCATAAATTCACAATAATAGTCTGAAATGGTAAAAGCCTAAGAATCCCCAGCAGAGTCGTCATGCTGTTGCGCCCCCTTTTTCTCGCGAAATCGGGTTTATGACATTTAGAGGGACAACTCATTCCTTTTGGAAACTGGGTTTGAAGAGTCGCCACCTAATGATTAGGGTGCAGTAGGACACCAAAAGAATTCGATTTGAATAACTAGAGATAGGGTAAGGGCTTGAAATTATTCTAAGGGGAAGGTGTTAGGCACCCCTCAGAATCCACTAGTGTGGTTCCCAGCCAGACAATTATTGTGAATTTGGGTACAATTAACATATAAGGCTCAAATAAGAGGGGATTTTAGCACATAATGGTTTGAAAGTAAACAAGGTTTGCAAGAGCAATCAGAAGAGCTGATTTTAAAAATAAAGAGTTAAAATGCTAAGGAAAAGAAATAAAGAATGAAGGGAGAGGGGTCCTAGGTTTATTAATAATATGGATCACCCCACACAATGTCCGATAATCACAACTCAATGAGGGGCTACACGTGACATTATCGCGTGGTCATCATATCCATATCTACCCATCCCACCCCGTTAAGGTATTTAAAGCGCGGATTGGTATCGATTACTTAATGCATCCTATTACCCGTCCCAATCCTATCAGTCCTGGAGGCACTTAGGACTACTAATCCTAAAAAGGGAAGGATATTAGGCTTATTTGGAGTTTCAAAGGTAAAATTCTAAAGCGACAAACAAAACACATACTGCATATTTGGGGAGACATATAAACATATAAGGCTCAATTATACCTCCTTGCACAAAAAAAAGCACATAATAGCATGTCTTGCACGTACTGCTTAGGTCTGATAGAATTAAATATGAAGGAGTCTAAAGGATTAGGGCAGATTAGTTTATTACATAACTCAGATAAGAAGCCCGAATCAGGACTGCCTGCTGGTTGTAATAATTAACAGAAGCGGATTTAGTTTTTATTATTACTCTAAGGTTTGCCTAAGTGCTCAGACGGGATCCTATGGGCATGGTATCTATTGAACTCAGAAGGTGGTAAGACAGTAAAGCTAAAAAAATGAATTATTTGAAATCATAAAAGTGCATGCTTGTTAACATTGGGAGACTTAGATTATCCAAAAGAGATGCGGAATTAACAAATTGACTATAGGCTTTGTAGGTGGTGGTATCTATTATTACTGATTTTACATCTAGCAATGGGTAAAGCGAATCAGATTCATTTAGAAACTCCTATAGGCATGTTTTCTACACGTTGCTGATTTTATACACTTATAGACGTGGTTTCTAGATGCAGAACTTGTTTTAAAACATGGAGTATCTAAGCAGACCGCGTATCTAAATGCAGAAATTAAACCTTGTAGACATGGTTTCTAGATGCAGAACTTGTTTTAAACTTATAAACATGGCATCTAAATGCAGAGATTGAACCTTATAGACATGGTTTCTAAATGCAGTTTGAATTATGCAGAATGGCGTTGGAACAATCCTATAGGCATGATTTCTAGACGGAGTTGAATATGCAGAATTGTAACAATCCTATAGGCATGATTTCTACATATAGTTGAATATGCAGAAATAGAACAATCCTATAGGCATGATTTCTACCCTTTTCATACATAGTTACCCCAACCCTGTTTCACTAGCCAGCCCCGAGTATTCTTTACAAATTATTACAAACCAGAGTAACAAATACATCAGAAAAATATAAAGAAAATAAGTACAACCCTAAAAGGCCTGATTCTTGACTTCCTGCCTGAATTATGAGATAGACCAACTCAACGACCATCAACCCAAAGCCTTTCTCCAATTTGAGTGTGTCAGAGTTCCCTAAGAGCCTCAATGGGACTCTGGGCAGTGCTCACACCCAAATTGTATTACCAGAATAGGGACAAGTGCAGTGTGGAAGTGCCAGCCCTCAAGTGTCCAAGTTTAGAGGGAGCTCAAAGGGTCCCAAGGCAAGGCTCACAAGAGGGGGGCAGAACTTAAGTCTAAGAGAGAGTGCAAGTGAAGAAACAGAGTTTTAAAGAATTAAGAAAGCACAGAACAGGGGAAGAAGGGCTGGGAAACAATTACAGGATTGAGGATTTCACACAAAGGGGTTCAGGGATTGGGGATTTCAAAGAGCCTATATACTTAGACATTAGCTAATTCTGGGCATATACAGCAATAGAGAGTGATGCTATGCTTGCAAAATCAACAAGAATACACAACATATGATGGTGACATAGAGGTTATGATTCCAGGGGAATCAAGTTGAGTCATAGACAGTAATACTTAATACTGTCATGCCTCAAACAAACCATTAGCATCAAACACATTTAGGATGCATAGTAGGTGAAGAACAGGAAAGGAAATTGCAACATGCTAAAATAAGTACTGAACTAAACACAAGCAGTAGGCAGACAAGAGGGTAAAAGTATTAAGTAAACACATTGTTGTGATTGCTGAAAATCTTAATCAGGACATACCAGTTTCAAAGAGCAAAATACAGTAAAAGCAAGTAGCAGGGCTTGAGAGCAGGCACCGTAGAAGTAACAAGAGAGAATACTTTTGAGTGTGAGTGTGAGTTCAGAAACTAAGAGTGTTCGTGTGTTTTGTTAATGGAAAAGCCAGGTATTTATAGTTTGAAAATAGGTAGAAAGTAAGGACAGAAAATAATTATGGAACTGTGTATCAATTAAAAATTAATCAGTATCAAAGACTTCCTTTAATCAAGGAGTTAAAACCAAACGGTAGTGGACAGAAAACTTTTAAGGAAAGAAATCAAGTAAGCATCTTGTGCAAAGTAGATAATTAGGGGTAAATACATAAGGGTTTAATTAAGGGAAGAATCTTTGAAAGACTCGGTTAACCAAATAAGGTAAGAAAACAAAGTAAAGCTGCAGAATATACAGGTAATCAGTACATAGTAAATCAAGGAGTCAGGGATTCGAAATTACTGATTCATGAATAAACAAATAAACCAAGTCAGAAATAGGAGAATCGAAAGGCTAAGGAAAGCTTTCAAATCAACCCAAGAAACAGGGAAATCAGTAAACAAGGAAAGAATCAATCAAACTTACACGAGGAGGTCTGAAATCAGTCCACAATTAAGGGTTATTTTGAGAGGGAAATTTAGCCTATACAGAGTTAATAAACATTAAGCATGCAAGGCTGAATCTATGGCAAAGAGAAGTGTCATGCAATCACAAAATCAGTAAGTAGTGGACTATAGGAACATGGTAGTCACCTCAGTAACAGAGAAGAGGGAGTATCCAATAGCATGCAAAAGGGGTCAAGTAAAAGATCTTATAAAGTTTAGCAGGAAGTCAGAATCATACAAAGAAACAAAAGTTGAAACAAAGATTTCGAAACTCAGTCGAGCAGTAGATGAAACAACTTCAGAAACTCGAATAGGTCCAAAGAAATTAGGGTTTTGAAACCAAACAAGTTCAGAGATGAGGAACAAGCAAATCACATAGCAAATAGTCTCAAAACTCGAATGAACCCCCAAATTTTAGGGTTTCTACCATCAATCGAGTATAGAGATGAAAGACAAGAGAATCAGGCAAAAATATCAACAAAGAAAATAAAATCAGAAACCTTAAGAAAGAACTAAGACTTTAACATGCACACTCCAGTAGAAGAACAACATAAAGGAACACAGTAGAAAAGATCAGAGAAACATCTAAATAACTTAACAAAACCCTAAATCAGAAAAGATAAACGGTTCTGAAGGTAAAGTTTTGAAAGAAACTTTGAGAAAACGTTTAAAAGCTTAGAGAAAACACAGATCTACATGGATCTAAAAGAATCAGAAGAACCTCGAAGGTTAGGGTTTCAGAAGAACCCAGATGGTGAGAAAGGCTTGGAAGGTCATTGATCTGAGCAAGAAAAGCCAAGAGTCGGGCTTGAATAGCCATGGCTGGCCGGAACAAGGTCAAAGATGGCCGGAAGCGGCCATAGAACTGAAAGCATCCGAGGTCTGGACCAAATTTCTTCAAAGTCTCGTCTTGAAACCATAATAATCGAGCTTGTAGGAGTCACAGGAGGCAGATACAGGCCTTTAATAGCTTTGGAAGCCATTGATTCAGGCGATTTTAGGGTGGTGTTTGAAGGCGGCGGCTAGGTTTGAGAGAGAGTTTGGGAGAAGGGGGGATTCAAGGGCGGCTACCGGTGAGAAGTGATTAGGGTTGGGGGGTAATGGAGAATTAAAAAGGAAAGGTTAAATGGTGGCCGTTGATCATTTTGATCAACGGCCTGGATTGAATGGGGATCCGAGCGGGTTATTTTAAAAGGGTCATGGGTCGGGTAGATTAGGATTTGGGCTGGTTAATTGGGTTTTAAGATCGGGTCTTATTGGGGTGCCAAATCAGGCTAAAAATTGAAATGAAAATGGGCTAATATTTAAATAGCCATTTTTCCCTTGTTTATTTTATNTTTAGAGTCTGTCCCTTTCTCCTTAAAGAGTCATGTATTTATAGTGTAGAAAGCAGGCTGAAACAAGGCAAGAAATAATTTTGAAAGCTGATTATTAATCAATTACACGAAAATCTCCCTTAATTAAGGGGTTCAGATTCAAACGGGCATAACTAGTTAAGGAAATAAATTAATCAAACTCTTTTTAAAGCAGTACAAGAGGGGTAAATACATAATAGTTATTTAAGAATTACCATAATGATAATTTTGGGAATAATTACTAGGTTTTTCTTGATAAAATAAAGCAATAAATTGATTTAAAAAATCTTTTAAAAATTAGGAAAAAATAATAAAATATTGGGACATACTTATATATGCATATACATGCTATTTTGAAGGTATTTTGCATGTAAAAAAAACATGAAAAAATTGGGTATCAACAGGCGGAACACCCTTCTCACTTGTATACGGTTCAGAGGCTTTGATCCCGATGGAGGTGGGGGAATCGACTCTAAGGTTTTCTCGAGCAAATGAGGAGACATACAATGAAGCATTGCCAAACGAGGAGACAAATAATGAAGCATTACTGGTGAAACTGGATTTGCTAGAAGAGCATCAATCTGTATATGTGAGGATGGTGGCACAAAAGCAAAGAATATAAAGATATTACAACCGCAGAGCAAATCTACGATATTTCAAAGTTGGAAATTTGGTTCTGAGAAAGGTAACTCAAAATACTCGGGAAGTCAATGCCGGAAAACTGGGACCAACATGGGAAGGACCTTACCAGATTTCAGCAATAACGGGTAAAGATTCATATGTATTAGAAAAGTAATATGGAGTTAAATAGCCAAGCAATTGGAATGTGACTCACCTCAAAGGGTATTATTGCTAAAGATCCTTGCTGGAACTGAAAGTTTGTGATGTACTCTTTTTTCCTTCGTCCAGTTTTTGTCCCAATTGAATTTTTCCGGCAAGGTTTTTAATGGGGCAGTAATGTAAAGCATACTACGTAGAAAGGGTCATCGGCAAAAACAAGACTTCCAGTGTTCGAATTCTTATACTTAGCATCCGAACACTGGGGTGGGGGAACCATTATGTATGAAGGCACTAAAGTGTTACGAAGACCCGGGACTGTTAGACCGGGAATAATGTATTATCGGGACCAGGGACTGCATGATCAGCCCCATAGAAATAATTTGTACAAGCGCCACATGTATTGGAAATTTTATTTACTTAAGCAAAAGAATGTTTATGTAAATTTACTTTTAATGATAGAGGCAATAAATCAAAGTCCTTTTATCTTTATCTTATTTCTTGTCCGAATGATAAGTTAACTTACTTTATCATTTGAAAGTTAGTTAGAACTTCAAATGCTTGTGCCGGAATGAACAGGAGACGTCCTTTTCAAGAGCACTGTAAACATAAGAGCCCTCTCATATAAAATCTCATAGTCAAAGGGTAGATTCCGGAAGTGTTAATGACGGAATTAAAAGCTATCGAATATGAAAAGATTCCCGAAGTTTTGTCAGTAAAATAAAAAAAATAGTTTTTGCACAACATTTAAGCGAAGAATTTATTTCATTAATTTCCGAACTCAATAAAGAAGTTTGGGCATAGTTACAGAAAAAAAAAAGAAAAAAAAATGTGTACATCAATTATTCTTGTTGTCGGAGCCCGAAGGGAGAGAAGAGTCTTTGTTTTCTTTATTTGGAGAAGGTTGTTCCGCTCTCATTTCGGGGCCTTCATCTTTTTCATCTTCCTCTTTGGTTTCCTCTGCGGTTCCCGAATACTCAAAATTAGCATTCGAGGAGTCAGAAGCAGCGGGCCGAGCTGGGAGGTTCTTGAAAGTTGTTGTCTCTAGTTCACGAGCTTTGGGAATGCATTTTCTTTGGCCTCCTCCAAAGTCTTCCTCTTCGTATGATATATGGCATATGTTTCTGGAAGAGGATAGAATATTCCTGATCTTGGAGTTTAGCTCAGAGTTTTTCAATCTTGGATTGGAGCTTATTATTTTCAGCTTTCATGATGGTGATTTTGGAATAAAGTTCAACATTGGTGGTCGCGTGAAGTTGATTCTACTCCATGACCCTTTTGAGCCTTTCTTCCATTCTTGCTCTCTTCTCCTCGGCAGCATTGGCCTCCTCGGTTTGGATCGTAAGCTAGCCTCTATGTTATTGACTTGCTCCATGAAAGCAAACTCGCGCTCGGCAGCAGCAGTCACGGTATGATGTAGGTCAA
Source organism: Nicotiana attenuata (assembly GCF_001879085.1). NCBI lineage: Eukaryota > Viridiplantae > Streptophyta > Magnoliopsida > Solanales > Solanaceae > Nicotiana > Nicotiana attenuata. The sequence goes on along the minus strand of NC_031989.1, from coordinate 67,726,425 downwards.
CCACTTAGCCTTTGCATCCTTAAGGTCTTCATGTAATTTTGCGGCCTCTTGGTTGTGGGACATTCTATCTTGCTCGGATTGCTGCAACCAAGCCTCGATATCATCCATTTGAGCAATTTTCTTGCAGCACCGGGAGGCGCTTGATAAGTTAACTCTATTCAGCCAAAAGTCAATCTCGTTCCGTAGTAAGTATTTATTTATCCAAAATTAACCTTTGTAGGGCTTCGGAAGTAAGAAGGTTGGCCTGAAGAGGTTAAAGCTAAGGTTATTAATTCAAAATATAACAAATGAAGAGTGATGGGAGATGATTATATTGATACCTGTGTCGAGCAGTGCATGCTTTTATTTAATAGACATTCCACAGAAAGAGAGTCGATTTTTCTCCAATCTTTTTCTGTGGTCAGCGACTTCAGATAATTGGCAAGCTCCACCGGCTTGAAAAACATATAGCACACATTCGAAACCGTAAGGATGATTTTTCTTTTTCTATGGGGGTCTTGAGTGTGTGTCGAGTAAGTATTTTCTAAATTTCCATGGTCGGGTGACCGTGGTGAAGGAGCATCTTCCATTTGTTTGGATGTCGCCTGTGGAGAGGTAGCACCTGGTGTAGAAGGAGAGGCAGTTGTTATCGGCTCAGAAGTTGGTGGTGGAGGAAGTTCAGGGATTGAAATCCTTTGACCGGAGGCGTGGACAGGAGTCGAAAAACGGGAATCAACATTTTTAACCAAATCCATTTCCGTGAAGAGGCTCTGAACTTCCCCTGGTGGTGGTGTTCGAAGCTCTTCCGGCCGAGCATCCGGTTGAGCTGATGAAGGTCTTTTTCTTCTATGAAGGGCCACCGATTTATCATTGCTTTCTTCGTCATTGAGGACCACTATGGCCGGCCCGGTTGGTGTTCTTTTCAATTTCTTCTCTTGAGTCCCAGCCGAGGAGATACGTTTCCTCTTTGATTTCTTGTTTTTGGGTTAGGGACTCCGGGAAGAGGCATCTTTTCCAGAAGTGAGAGTAGATTTACGAGCTCTCCTCTAGTTAAGGGCATTTTGTAGTACCCGTTCGGCTTCCATCGAGTCATTAGGAGCCTCGATGTCGGGTCAAACAACGGATCCCTTCGGAAGTCCTATGTGGTACAAAAAGGTAGTTAACAAATTGTTTCTAAGTTATGTTGAAAGATTGAAAAAAGGGAGAAAGAATTTTTATTTACCATGGTTTTTGGCTTTCCACCCATATTTGGGAGCCATTTCTTTCTACCTTCAGAACTCTGATTTAATAATATCCAGAATTTTCTGTACCCATTTGGCCAGGTCATGAACCCGTGGAGGTTTCCAATGAGTAGTTGGAATAAAATAAATGCAAGGTTAATAAAGCAGGAAAATCTCTTTTAAATATGGAAAGGAAAAGATATCGGAAGACTTACGAAGAAGATTCCATGGTTCAGGAAAAACAGGTGCTGTGGTCGGGAGGATGTCCCTGGTAGCAATAACAATAAACCGTTCCATCCATCCACAGTCGTTGTCATCATCATCACTGGTAAGAAGGACATGATGATTGTGTTTGCTAAGTTTTGGAACACCCCCACGGAACATCTTTGGGGAGTAGAGATTCATCATGTGAGCAAGAACTAGGGTTTCTCTGGTCACAGAGTACAATTGGCGGAGGCAAGCCACCGTATGCCAAACTGATGGGCCTGCTTGTGCCAAGCAGATTTGGTACCAGTGACAAAATTCCAAAATTATTGGGTCGATTTCTTTTCTCACTCCCAAAGTGAAAGGGTACATATAAACATACATGAACCCTGATTTGGAGAAGGTGACCCTTTCTATTTCACTAGGGGCGAAGATTTCAATATTGTTCCTTTCACAATCTTCCTCCACAATTGAGATGCTGGAAAGATGAATGGAAGAAGGGTACCTACGAACGGGACAGTGTCTGTAACTTTTGGGATTAATGGGATCTTTTTGTTCTTGAAGGTCAGATTTGGTGTTAAGTTGGAGAGGAATAATGGTGTTCAAGGTAGGAGGTTCAGATTCAACATCAGCTTCTTTGGTTTTGTTCTTCTTAGGGCCTCCACCGAAGAGAAGGCTAGAGTTTTCGAGTACAGCAGTGTTAGAAGATATGTTGGTGAGAAATTTCAGTAAGGAGATTTTTGCCGAAAAAGATGAATTTTGCAGTAGGGTTCTAAGGGGATTCAAAGAAGAAGAAAGATTTGTAAATGTGAAAGGGAAAAGTGATACGTAGTGGAGAAGTTTATAGAGGAAAGAATTGTGGTCATGATTACCTCGAAATCTGGCAAAAATATTTGCCGAAACACGGGATACCACGTGTTTGGGTCATTAAATGTGAAGAGACGTGCGTCCATTCAAGCATCAGAAACCGTTCAGAAACTTTTACGCCCAGAAAAAAGGTCTTATCTACTTTCCCGTAACACTAAGTTGCGTCACCAAAAAGTAGGGAGACTATCTGTATGCGGCAATATTGGGTAATGACAGTTGGACGAATGAGAAGGTGACACGTGGAGCTGAAGACAGGCAAGAAGTGAGTCAGCAAATAGTTGATACCGGTTGCAAGCATGTGAACGGTACTGTGTGAATTCCGAAGATAGGGTAACCGATAACAAAGATTTGAAGAATTGATATCAGATATCATTCAATGACCAGTCATTACAGAGAATATCTACATTTATAGCCAATCGTTATGCAGCCATTGGTGACGGTTTTATCCTCATTCAAGATGAGCTTGATTTGGGGATCTTGTCTCCCTAAATATAGCTATAAATAGGAGAATTAATATTCATTATAGGACACGAAACATTCTGTACACAAAAGCTTAAATCAGCTCTCATTCTACAACTTCATTCTTTTACCTTGTTCTTAATATCGTTCTTACTTCTATTATCGGAGAGGCTAAGTTCATAGTCAGGCTTGTATTTCCTTTAAAGTTTATTTTATAATCTTATTTCTGTTCTTGTTTATTTCATATTTCTGGATAAAATTAATTTACATGTCTATAAACCACGTTACAATTTCACCTATATTATTTTACGGATAAACACCTATAACTATTTATAGGTATAACTACCATGCAAAGTAAACGCATGGATCATATTGGTTGTTACTAATAATAAGAATCTCTTTCGCTGGGGATTTATTTTTCATCTACTTGATGTGACTGTGAGTCTGACTTAACAATAGACCAAATCTTTTAACTTTCCTAGCTACAGCTTGTTTGGATGGTTGTTACAAATCGTTTCATAATGTATCATATCGTATTATATTACATTGTATTGCAACGTGTGGTGAATATAATATTTGGAAAGACTATATTGTTTGTCATTGTTTTGTGATATCATGTGTAGACATGTAATTTTTGACCCTCCTCAAGATTTTACACATTTTAGCGTAAATATTTAATTTAGGTTTAGTATCGCTATTTAGGTTTAAATTTAATTTAGGTTTAGTATCGCTATTCTTGACGCGCCAAACGCAATGAGTACACGTACGTGACTCGTTTTAAGATAATTCCAAATTTACGATTAATCAAGCAATTAAAAGCGGTTAAGGGGTAGATGCACATAGGTTTAAGATTAAGTATTTAGACAATTTAATTAAGTCAAGTATGATTAAAGCGACCGTGCTAAAATTACGAAACTCGGGAATGCCTAACACCTTCTCCCGGGTTAACAGAATTCCTTACCCGGATTTCTGTGTTTCGCAGACTGTAAAACAGAGTCAAACTTCCTCGATTCGGGATTTTAAACCAGTTACTTGGGACACCATAAATTATCCCAAGTGGCAACTCTGAATTTAATATGAATAATCTCGTTTCGATTGTCACTTAAATTGAAAAAACTCCCCTATACCCTTTTCGGGGTAGAAAAAGGAGGTGTGACAGCTCTGGCGACTCTGCTGGGGAAACTGAACCCAGAATCTCTAGTTCAGGGTTCAGAATTCGAGCTTGTTAATATGATCTATGCTTGGCTTTATTGTTTGTAGATATTACTGTATTTGTGGACCTAATGTGCTAATTATCGCTTATTTACCGCTTGATATTATTTGAACTGTATTAAACTGTCTTCTTATGCCTCCATTCTGAGTCTTCTAAAAATATGGTGCACACGTACGCATGGCCCACTTTTTGTTAGAAGTCATAACAAATAGAACGAGGCTTGGGTCAGCAACAAGGCCAGGTAGACTTTCGTGCTCCTGGTACGTTGCCCCCACCTCGGTTCGAGCTGTCCGCTTGGGTAAACCATGTCTAGAACACACCCCCAAGGTTTCAAACCTAGAATAACATAGCCTCATGCCGGATCCCTAGTAGGAACATTTGTTTGCATCACGTGCATTTGACTTAAGGGACTCAACACAAGGGTTGGGTTCGTCTAGGACAGGTGTACCCGAAATGAAAGACCATCCTGATGCATCTTACGTGCTATTTGTACATTTATTTGCTTCGGCTTGCATGTTGACCGGCTAAGGAAAGAAAAACAACAAAAAAACCAAGAGTGAGGTAGGAGAAAGAATTCACCCGGTTCTGAAAACCCCGGTATTTGAAAATGCCTCGAAACTCTGCCAAAAGTTTTGAAAAAAAAGAGGAAAAGAAAATGTATTTCAAAAAAAAAAAAGAAAGTGAGTCAATATCATGTTTTTCCAATTATGTCAAAACTGACGAACTACGCGGGTCTGATTCTCATCGGTATATGAGATACGTAGGCAAACCACATCGGTTCCGGCCCACAATTTTTAAAAAATCCAAAAATATTTTCCTTTACTTCTTCTTTAGAAAAGTCTTTCTTTGAGACCCCAATTTTTAAAAGAAATCCAAAAAAAAATCTTTTAATTTCTTCTAAAAATTCAAAAATATTTTCATTTTTATTTAAAAGTTTTTCTTTCAGAAATAGAAAAGAAAAATCAAGATTCAAAAATATTTTCTTTAGAAGTCTTTCTTTTATAATTTTAACATAAAAGTCCAAAAATCCAAAAATATTTTCTTTCTTCTTTAGAAGTTTTTCTTTCGAAATTCCAGAAAAGAAAAAAAAAAGAGTCGAAATTCAAAAAAAAATAAAAATTCTTTCTTCTTTAGAAGTTTGTTTGCAAAAATTCTGGAAAAAAAATCAAAATCTAAAAATATTTTTTTTCGAAAATTTAAAAGAAAAAATAATTCAAAATCCAAAAAAAGAGTTAGTTTATTTACTTTTTTCCTGATCTTCCCGAACTACGTAAAAATCTGATTCATGCGGCGTCATGATACGTAAGCAACCCACATCAGATTCGATCGAATGTTTAAAAAAACAAAAAAAAAAGGAAAGAGAAAAAAAAAAGAAAAACCAAGAAAAAAAAAGAGAAAGGAAAGAACAAAAAAAAAAGAGAAAAAGGAAAAAGAGAAGGAGAGTGTTTATCCTAACATGCTTATTTTTTTTTGAAATAAAAGTTAGTTAAAGGTGGTCGGTTTGTTGGTTTGCAATGGCGAGTCACCAAGAACAATCCAAGATCCCTCGGAAATAAAAGCATCTTCTCAACCGAAGGAACAAGAACCATTATTGTTGATCCAACTAAGGTCACGAAAAGGCAAGTAGGCAAGTTGGTGATAAAAATATAGGCAACTTCTACCAGTTTTGAGCAACAGGACATGCTTCGCTTGGATGATCTGTGATGATAGGGAGACATGAGAATTCGTCCAAGTCTTTTTGGTGATATAAGTATTGTGAAATTCCCATGTTGTCAATCCTGAAATCCGACAGCCAATATGGGGAATAGTTTGATTAAAAGTCAGAATTTGAGTGTTGAATCCATAGCAATAAAAATGGTCAAATACCGTAGTAATGCTAATGTGCAAGTCTGTGGCTAGATGTCGCTTAGCAACTGGAAAGTCACTCCTTTTTTAGACATAGAGGAGTCATGGTAGCTTATTTTATCGTCTTTTCTTCTTCTTTTGTGCTATCGGACCCTTCTACCCTTTATTCAAATAAAAAAAGGCAGTCAATCATTGTGTGTCCATTTTGTGCATAGTTCTTTTCACGTTAGTTCTAGTGACATGACATGCATGCGGAATTTTTGGCCAGATCTTAGAAAACTGATTTAGTCTTGAATTGCATAAGTGAGAAAGAGACACTTTTGAAGAAAGAATAGACACGTGAAACATTTGGAAAATAAGCATGAGCTAAGTTTACATGGAACCAAAGCAGTCATGCTCGTGGAAGTTAAGGATATCTACCTTTTGAATCATTTGAGAAGATCAGGCTTAAGGATAATCGGACGGGTTGAAGTTTGTTTAGCACTAAGAGATAGAAAGTATTTTTCAATAGAAGGTGTATTCCAAACAACTTGAAATGGATCAGTTAGTGGAAAAATGCATCTTCTACATCAAGACAAAATCCAAGAAAAGTCACCCAAATTGACATGGGTCATTCACAGCGAGGAAAGTATTGCTCATACAGCTTTACACTGAAAAAGACCCAAGAAGATAGACATGTTCATCAATGTCGTGATTGTGAAGGGCTAACATGATTGGCATTATCGAGCTAGGAGGCCCTTTTTCTGCTATCCAAATACTTTATACCCTTTGTTATCCCTTTTGTGCCTGTGTTATTTTCTTTAACCACCATCTTTTGGAATCAAGTTTAGAGTCAAGAGTCAGAAAAAAAGGAAAAAGAAAAGAAAAGTTCATTTACCAAGAGTATAAACTGGGGCAATTCTTAGAAAGTTCAAGTGAAAAAAAATAAAGAAGAAAAGAACTGTCAAAGGTCCATGCCCCCAGAAAATAAAAGCTGGGGCAACTTGTTTTGAAAACAACAAAAAAAAACAAAAAAGAGAAAAAAAAGACAAAGAAAAAGAAAGAAAGATTAAAATTTTTTTTTAGTTAGGACAGATGTTTGAACTACGTTAGACCTGATTTCTTTTTTAAAAAAAGGATACATAAGCAGCCTCACGGTTCGGTCCAACCAAATAAGAATTCAAAAAAAAAGAAAAAAAAAAAGAAAAAAAAAAGAAAAATCCCCAATAGTTGAAACTGGGGCAGAGATTTTATTTCACTTTTGAAAGAGTCGATTCCAAGAGTTGTAAGTCTATAACCCCTAATTTTGAGTCTACTTTGAGCCTTGATGCCGACCCTTCTTTCCAACCCTGTCCAAAAACATTCCAAATAAAGACCTCCTGATCATCCTTCAAGAATAGCAAGGGACACATGCAATGAGCAACGGTTGTCACGCGACATAGAACACTGTCAAGTTGCTCACACAAGAAAGCAAAAGAAAAAGAAAAATAAAAGAAAATGAGAGAGTCTTACTAGTGAAAACCCTCACGGGAACTGTAAGACGACGGTAAGTAGAGATAAATGAATGAGAGAAACTTGTTGGTGAAAACCCCTCAAGGCACCACTATTCGAATGTGAGTCGTGAAACTGATGCAAGGATTGACACGAACAAGCCCGACTTCAAAGGTCATAAGAATGGTAAAAGGGAAGATTGGATTAGTTTGATAGATTAGGCCGTTGAGTCCAAAATGCATGTCATGATCATTAAGGCTAGTTATTGAAAAAAAAGAGAAGAAAAAAAGAGAAGAAAAAAAAACTCTTCCTTCCGTCCTTCCGACAGGGGCATTTCTTGTTAATACTTGTTTCTTTGCATCATTGTGTCCTTCACTTTGAGTCAGTCCTTGTCAAAACAAGTAAGAAAAGATTTCAAAATCTGCTACCAGCTTTCCAATTGCACAAAGTAAATGTGGCCAGCATACTCAGGTGTTACAGTCAACATGACTTGAGGATTCATGCAAAGGCTTCCCCCTAAAGACTCTTGTGAGCCTACTTGGCGCAAGCAAAGATAACTGGTGATTCTCTCTGACAGACAAATTGCTCAAAAAGTAGGAATTCATTCAAGATATTAGAAAAGGTCACCTAAGAAAAGATCTCCATATGGGATAAAGCTGATTGAGCCACAAATACAAATGGTACTGGGTGTGAAACAATTAGGGCTGATGCAGAGCAAAAGTCTCTTGAAACCGACTCAAGTTGATTGAAGCAGAAGCCAAGCTGCCCAAGACTCAAGGCCACAAACCGACCACCATTTTCAAAACTGACAAATTTCTCTTTGTGTGAAACAGGGACAAAGCAGTGCAAGGAAAGTGATTCAAAAAAAAAGAAGAAAGAAAAAAAATCAACAAAAAAACAAAAAAAAAAGAAGAAAAAGAAGAGCAGAGAAGAGCCGACAAAGGGAAGTTTCTCAAATCTTTGCCTTTATTTGTCTTGCTATTGTGCATTAAATCTTGCCATTGATCTTTACATTTTTTCCTCCTAGGATAAAAATTCCTAGTCTGATGGATTTTTCTCCCAATAAAAATCTTAGTCTGATGAATTTTTCTCCTAAGATAGAAGACCTAGTCTGATGAATCTTTCTCCTAAGATAACAAAAAAACCTAGTCTGATGAATCTTTCTCCTAGGATAAACGTCTTAGTCTGATGAATTTTCTCCTAAGATAGAAAACCTAGTCTGATGAACTTTCTCCTAGGATTAAAATCTTAGTCTGATGAGTATTTCTCCTAAGATAACAAAAATGGACCTAGTCTAATGAATTTTCTCCTAGTATCAAAATCTTAGTCTGATGAATTTTTCTCCTAAGATAGAAGACCTAGTCTGATGAACTTTCTCCTAGGATAGAAATCTTAGTCTGATGAATCTTTCTCCTAAGATACCAAAAAACAAGAAGAAAAGAGACCTAGTCTGATGAACTTTCTCCTAGGGTCGAAATCTTAGTCGGATGAATCTTTCTCCTAAGATAAAAGACCTAATCTGATGAACTTTATCCTAGGATAGAAATCTTATTCTGATGAATCTTTCACCTAAGATACCAAAAATAAGAAAAGAAAAAGGACCTAGTCTGATGAACTTTCTCCTAGGATCAAAATCTTAGTCTGATGAATTTTCTCCTAGGATAAACGTCTTAGTCTGATTAATCTTTCTCCTAAGATAGAAAACCTAGTCTGACAAATTTTCTCCTAGGATAATTTGAAAAAAAGGGAAGTCTGGATTTGAAATAAAAATGAAAAAAAAAAAGAGAAGGGGTCAATTTTAGTTTTCTCAAGTTATCAACCTTTAGTTGTCTTGAAATCAGGACCCTCCTGAATAATGAGATTTAATTTTAAAGTTTTTCAGGTCCCTCCTGGATAATGGGATGTAGTTTTAAGTTTTCAGGACCCTCATAAACAATGAGATTTAGCGTAAGTTTTACCTTTAGGAAATAGAATCTAGCTTTCAAATTTTCACTCTCAAGATGAGATTTAATTTTAGTTTTCAGGACCCTCTTGGATAGTGGGATTTAGCTTTTAAATTCATAGAACTCTTTTAGATAACATGATTCAATTAACACTCACAGATGTTCCCGGTACCAAACTGGGGCAGAAATGTTTCTTCTGTTTTGTATGTTTTGTTGTAGTAGCAGGCGCCCACCTGGAGAATACTGGAAGTTATTTCGAAATTCAATTCAAGTTAGAAGTAGCAGAAGCTCACGGCAAGAATGCGAGTCAACAATCCGAGATGACCAACAGAAGTAGTCTCAATCCAAAAAAAAAAAGAAAAAAAGAAAAAAAGAAGTGAATCCAAAATGTGGAAGCAGGAAAAAGATGTGAACTGCTCAAGATGTGGTTGAGGTCATGAGCGCTACATGTCCGATCTTGATGCAAAAGGTGAAGAAGAATGAACTAGCACCTGCAGCTAGCAAGCGCCAAGGTTCAAATCTAAAGTTCGCATGAAGAACCATTCAAGACTCAAGATTAAGCTTCAGAAGACTCATAGATAGGAATGTTGTAACTCGTAGCTGATAGGCTTAGTTAGTCTTTTTAATTTTGATTTTGATGTAATAACGGGACCGCGGACCGGTACCTCGATGGAACGGCACCTCAATCGGCTCTCCACTTCGGTACACCCCATCACCTCATTCACTTCTGAACTACACGTGGCCTGATTTCTTTATAGCCAAGGATATGTAGGCAGCTCAGATACCAAGGCTCGGTCACATTCTCCTTTTTCTTAGTTTTTGGTCTCTCTAAATAAGGGTCAGGTCAAAAAACATGTCTCGTCGTTCTTTGTCTGAAAACTCTTCACGTTTCCAGTCAAAAAGGGGCAGCTGTAGACATGTAATTTTTGACCCTCCCCAAGATTTTACATATTTTAGCGTAAATATTTAATTTAGGTTTAGTATCGCTATTCTAAATAGTTTTGACTCTTTTACTTCATTTTTTCACAAAAAATGAAAATTACAAAAAAAAAAAAATATTTTCATCTTTAGGTTAAAGTCAATTAGTATATTTATATTTATAGTATTATAACATTTGAAAATACAAAAATTAGTTTCACTTTTAGTATTTAGTTTTATAGTAGTTTATTTTAATTTAGAGTGATTTTTATATTTTTATAGATACATTGTACTATTTGGTCTTCCTAGCCTAGATTCAAACTCAAAAGATATGGTCCAACCCAATTCCCTAAATCCAAGCCCAATTACCCTTAGCCCATAGATCCAAGCCCAATACCCATAAAACCCTAACACTTTAAAAAGACCTTTCTTCTTCTTCACAACCTAGACCTAGACCTAGTTAAAAAAAAATACCTACAACCCAAAAGAACTCCCTAAAAAATCGGCCACAGCTGAAGCTTTGAGATTGTTATTATCTTATTTAATCCAGCTACTAGAAATTACATGGGGACTCCCATCTAGCCCTTTTGTTTGCCTAAAGGGTTTCAATCGCTCCATTATCGGTGGTGTTGGGTTTGGTTTCGATTGGATCGGGATTGACTACAAGTTGATTAGGATTTTAGAAGTTTTTAAGGATACTGATTGGTCTCCCGATGTGATATATCAAATAGTTGAGGTTTATGATTTGCACACTGATTCTTGGAGAGAATTCCGTGTGGATCAACAGTTTCCTGCAGTTCATTGGTTGCCACATTTCGAGATCTTTCATAAAGGAGCCTTTCATTGGTATGCAGATACAGTTGCCTTACTACACTGTAATTGCACTTCGAAATAAGGTGCCTAACTCATCATTCTTTGTTGTTTCGATCGGATCTAAAAGGGACTCAGAAAACAATACAAAGAAAAGAAGTTCCCAATGCAAAGCTGTGACTCTTTTTCTTTGAACGATTTCGTTTTCTTTCGTCAATAATTACGATAACTCATTCATTCGTCGCCATTTTGTAATCAGTTGTCAGATGTTTGAGGTTTTAGTTTATCATTTGACTGAGGTAGATTTGGGTTTCGAGCTTTCCGGTGTCGAGTCGAAGTTCCGGTTTGTAATTTTGGTGTTTCGGTCCAAGGATTGTTGTTTTGTTTAGCCCAATTGATTTGCAATTTTCAGCTTTGTTCATCGATAAAAGGTCCATTTCTCAATTTTCATTCTCATTTCATTGTGTTATGATAGCTTGGTGCGCTTGTTGGTTGATTTGTGATTCTACGTTGTTTGAGTAGTATGTCTTAGTTTTTCATTTAAATGCTTTAATTAGTTTTATTTCGATTGTGATGTATGTAGTCTTGGTTCTTGAATAAATGCTTTTAATCGGGTAGATGGAAAAATTGGATGTTGTTTCTTTCTTGGCAAGGAATAAGAATGGGCCATAAGGTGGGTTTTTGACCATAAGAAATCTGGCCAAGTAATAGATCACGTTAGCTAGCCTATTTGCCCCCCAATAATATCTTGTTCATAAATTTGACATCACAACAACCTCAAAGTTTAGGAAGAATAATGAACACTTGTAGAAATGCTTTAGACGCATTTTAAATTTATCATCGTGATTGTGTACATGTTCGCACGACATAATTATGATTTTCAAAATAAATCGAGGTATGCCTTCGCGCAACTTCGGCCAAATTTTCTTAATAATAATAAAGCGTGATTAATTGTGGGCACGTACGCGTGACATGATTCTTGACGCGCCAAACGCAATGAGTACACGTACGTGACTCATTTTAAGATAATTCCAAATTTACGATTAATCAAGCAATTAAAAGCGGTTAAGGGGTAGATGCACATAGGTTTAAGAATAAGTATTTAGACAATTTAATTAAGCCAAGTATGATTAAAGCGACCGTGTTAAAACCACGAAACTCGGGAATGCCTAACACCTTCTCCCGGGTTAATAGAATTCCTTACCCCGATTTCTGTGTTTCGCAGACTGTAAAACAGAGTCAAACTTCCTCGATTCGGGATTTTAAACCGGTGACTTGGGACACCATAAATTATCCCAAGTGGCGACTCTGAATTTAATATAATAATCTCGTTTCGATTGTCACTTAAATTGGAAAAACTCCCCTATACCCTTTCGGGGTAGAAAAAGGAGGTGTGACATCATGCACACACAATATGAAGAATAAACTTGCAATATTATAAAGAAAAATTATGATACGAGATAGAATTATTATATAAAAAAAAAGGATAAAATAAGATTATTTATTAATAATGAAGGGCGAGATGAGAAAAACATATAAGGTAACGACGCGACCAGACCAAATCGGTCATTACATAAACTGGCACTTTTCGTCGTTACGTAACGACGGATTTAACGATACAATAAGATACGATAAAATTTAAGTAACAATCAAAATAAATATTATATTTAAAATAACAATACGATACGATACAATAGGTAACCATCATCAAAACAAGTTGTTAAAGAAGTAATATCAACAAACAACACGATTTAACTCAAATAATTCCTCAAGTTTTGGAGTAAGTCTTACTTTTGTTCTTTCTTATGTTACCTTAAGCATATGCTATTAGTGCTACTTTCTTTTATCAACCTGGTTCCATCCATGCCCAGTATGTTTTGGTTTGCTCGACAACTTAACAGTCACTGAGCCATTGCTTTTAGGAATTTTTACCTCCTATAGCAAATGTTGATACCTTATTTATTTTAAATAAATATCCTTTTAAAAAATTATATTCCATAGCTACCTTTTGATTTTTATAGCCAAATATCTATTTATGGTCACCTCCTACTCTTAAGCCATAAAATACGCCTTGTATTATTTTTCTCTCTCATTCTTTCAGATTTTTCTCCACTCTCTCAACTCCAGTCTTTCTCCATGAATACAATCACGATTCTCCCAAATACAGATCGAAACCACGATTATCCCAAATACAAATCGGAACCGAAACCGGTTCTTCGGTAGAGTCAATTCTGCGCCTACAACATATTTCACAACGCATTCACTGGCAAGATCGTGAGGCAAGCTTCATCAATTTAAGGTGTTGTTGCTGCTATGCGCTAAGTGTGACCTACAGACACTTCACTATTTTTCTTTACTTTTACTGGGTTCGTATCCATGTATAAGCAACGTTAATAAATTAATAGTGAGGATGGATCTCTGCCGACGAGTTATTTCCGAACGGCCAGATCCGGCCGATGAACAGTGCCGTTTCGAGTCCAAAAATTTGGCCCATTGTATCACGAGAAACAGAACTCTATATAAATCTCCGTCCTCATTTTCTCTTCATCGTTCTAGGGTTCTGCCCAATCTGGGGTTTTCCGTCCCAATCCACAAGCGCCATTCAAATTCAATTGTAAAGAATAGGTTTTTTGAAGCGCACGTGAGAGTATTATAGTAACAGGAACAGTGGCGTTTCGAGCCAGAATCGTGGCCACTTGAAAATTCTGTTAATATATTTCAATGTATCTCGCTGTATTTCCATGTATTTCATTGTATTCATTGTCTTTTTTTTCATTGTATTTCAATGTATCTCGTTGTATTCCATGTATTTCATTGTATTCACTGTCTTGCTGTATTCCATGAATGTATTCATATATTTTTTTAATTAATATAATTTACGTATTCAGATGTATATATGTATTCAAATTGCTCTGTTTTTGTTATATTTATCAGCTGGAAAAAATATTCAGCATATTTTCTCTGAAGATTGCTATATTTTTGGGGTATTTTTCGGTTGAGAATCTTTTTTATAACTGAAAATACAAAGTTTGTGTGTTATAATTGAGTTTGTTGAGTTATATTAGGAGTCTATTATGTTAATTGATTCACTTTCCATTTAAAAACAGCCGAATAGACCATGAATTGCGCTATTTACGTTACGAATATAGTCGAATACAGTCGAATTCAATAATCCGTCTAGCTGTAATCCCTGTTTCATGCCGGGAATACAGTCGAATACAATAATCTGTCTAGCTGTAATCCCATGTTTCACACTTGGAAATGCTACTGTATTCATAAATACAATAGCTTAAATACATCGAATACATTCTAAAAAACCTGAAAACATAGCTATATGAAATAATATAGTAAATGGTAATTACAACTAGCTAATAACTACTAAAATATAGTGGTTTCTGAAAGTTTCTCTTGCTTTTATTCATCTAATGAGTTACTTAATACATTTTGCTCTCACATTATATCTATAATTCATGTAGTTTACTTTTACACCCTATTCGAGAAAAGAAAAACTTGGCATTTGTTCTTTTGCATCCAAAAAACCTTCCCATTTCCTTAGAGGATATATGTTTCCTATAAAAAGCTAACACAAGAACAATAACAACTTGCCTCAGTTCTAAAATAATTACGCTTTGTTACATGAATCTGTTATGTTTAATTTTGGCATGTTTCGTTCCATCACTCAACCATTTATTTTTTACTGCACATTAGGAAATTTGAATCCGTCACTCAATTTTGCTAAAATGGAGATTTTCTAAATCCATCCAAGTACTCCTATGTTCTCAACTTCTCACATAATCTCAAAGCAAATTGAAGAAGAAAAAAAATAGAGCTGCATTTCTGCAAGAGATTATTTTCACGGCTCGAACCTGTGACCTCCTAGTCACATGATAGCAATTTTACCAGTTACGCCAAGGCTCCCTTTTCTCTAAGCAAATTTAAGAGTTTATAATTAATTCATATTAGGTTTTAAATACTTTCAATCATAGCTCTAGCTTTTAATTCTGATTTTTATCTAAACATTTATGCAAAAACTTACTCTTTAAAATCCAAACCAGTCAAAAACCAATAATACTAACAATAATAATAAAACAGTCAAATTATGTGGGGGGGTCTATAAGCAAAGTTCAAAACTTCGAGGGCTTATTTGCAATTTGTACAGAAGAACTCAATGTACGTGAGAACAGAGGGCAGATTCAGCAACAAGTACGCATGAAGACTGAAGCGCAATGGTCCTTCCAACTCCCGTAAACCCACTTCTAATGTCCGAACAGAGACACTAATATTAGCAAAATAACATTAATAATTCACCTTTTTTAATTCCTTTCTTTCTTTCTTTTTTCCCACCTTTTTTCTCCTTCCTATTCCTTTTCCCAAGGTAAAGTGAAAACCTCATCCCACTAATCCCCAAAAAACCCAACACACCATTTGCTTAGAGAAAGCAAAAGGTGAAAGTAGAACTAAAATGGGTTTTGCTTAAATATCTTTTTTCTATTAGCAACTAATTCCATAGATCTGCAGCTCAAAACCCTTTAACATTTTCTACTAAAGTCACTAGCTTTATAGGGTTTGGTTCTTCCTTCTACACTTCTTTATAAATGGGTTCTAAAAAAATTCGTTTTTTATTATTAGGCATCTTTAACTTGTAGTTTTGTTTAAAGATTTGGTTTTTTTGAAGAAAATTTCTTATTTTTCAAAGTGGGGTTTTAGTTAAAGGAAGTTTGAAGCTTAAAAAAAGTGATTTTTTTTAATTAAAAAAAAGTGCAAAGATGATTCAATTGTTGTTTATGGTTCTATGTTTGGAGGGTATGGTGGCATTTCTTCTAATGGTGAAGATTGGGCCACTGAGGGAACTGGTAATGAAGTGTTTGGATCAGGTGAAGATGAGAAAGGGTACTGTCTTAACAATTGCTGGTACAATAGCAGCTATATTATTTTCCAACTTTATTAGTATTATCAAGATTCAGAACAAGGGAGCTAAGCTTGGTACAATGACACCAATGGATCAAGTTTTGTGGAGAACCAACTTGCTAGAGGCTACTCTCATGGGTATGATCCTAACCCTTCCCTTTTCTTCTATAAAATGCAAATAGTGAGTTCAATTCATTTATTGTTGGTTTCTGATAATAAAACAACTCTACTTGTGAGAATTTGATGTTATTGTGGCATGGCAAATGAAGTGCAGATTCTTGGTTCAGTTGTTTTTGTTGATGATTGTATTCTGTTTTGGAGGGGGGGGGGGGGGGAGGGTGGTGTTATGCATAGGATTTATTATATACTGCCCCTTATTTGTTGGCTGTTACTTTTTGGTTTGAATGCGGATGAAGAGAATTAGCAGGCACATGTAACTAAGCCTTGCCTATTGCATTTTTGCATTTCAATTGATGATAATTATGTTTGGTAGGATTAACTAGTAGATTTATTGGATGTCTTTTAATATCTTAATTATGTATTCGTTTTTACCAAATTCTCATGCATGAAGGAAGCTTGTTCTCAAGCTTTTCTGATGAGTTAGTTGGAATTTGTGGGAACCGACCTTTATTTGAATTGTTCGTCCTACTAAAAGAAAACAAGATAGCAACTGGTCTGATAGGATATGCTTTTAGAATTGAGCTAATACCAGACTAATATGAGAAATCATCTTTGAGATGTGATGGGAAACAAGAAAATGAAGCAAAAGTTGATAGAAAAGTTAACTCTTTTAATTTTTTTCGGATTCATGCCGGGACGTTCGACTACGGAAGCCATTCAACTTGTAAGGAGGTTGGTGGAGCAGTATAGGGAAAGGAAGAGAGACTTACATATAGTGTTCATTGATCTAGAGAAAGCATACAACAAAGTTCCGAGGGAGATTCTATGGAGGTGTTTGGAGGCTAGGGGTGTTCCGGTGACTTACAGTAGGATGATTAAGGACATGTATGATGGAGCCAAGACACAAGTGAGGATCGTGGGGGTGGGGGTGGGTAGGGGAGGGGGGATTCGGACCACTTTACAGTTGTGATGGGGTTGCACCAGGGGTCGGCTCTTAGCCCATTCTTATTTGCCTTGGCGTTAGATACGCTGACACGCCGCATTCAAGGGGAGGTGCCTTGGTGTATGTTATTTGTTGATGATATTGTTTTGATTGACGAGATGCGAGGCGGAGTTAACGCGAGACTGGAGGTTTGGAGATAGACCCTGGAGTTTAAAGGTTTCAAGTTGAGTAGAACCAAGACTGAGTACTTGGAGTGCAAGTTTAGTGACGAAACTGAGGGTGTGGACGTGGAATTGAGGCTTGATACACAAGTCATCCATAAGAGAGCTAGTTTCAAGTACCTTGGGTCTATTATCCAAGAAAATGGGGAGATTGATGAGGATGTTACTCATCGTATCGGAGCGGGGTGGATGAAATGGAGACTCGCATCCGGTGTTTTATGTGATAAGAATTTGCCACCTAAACTTAAGGGTAAGTTTTACAGAGTGGTTGTCAGACCTACCATGTTGTACGGAGTAGAGGGTTGGTCAGTCAAGAACTCTCATGTCCAGAAGATGAAGGTAACGAAAATGAGGATATTGAGATGGATGTGCGGACATACCAAGATTGATAAGATTAGAAACGACAATATTCGGGACAAGGTAGGAGTAGCCTCGGTGGAGGACAAGATGTGAGAAGCGAGGCTTAGGTGGTTTGGGCATGTGAAGAGGAGAAGCACAGATGCTCCAGTGAGGTGTGAGAGGTTGGCCTTGAGTGGTCTGAAAAGGGGTAGAGGTAGGCCAAATAAGTACTGGGGGAGGTTATTAGGCAGGACTTGGCGTTGCTTTAGCTCACTGAGGACATGGCCCTTGATAGGAAGGTGTGGATGTCGAGGATTAGGGTAGAAGGTTAGTAGGTAGTTGAGTGTGTGTCTTCCCCATACCGATAGTAGTAGTTAGTCAGCCTTGTTTTTTGTTTATTGACAACCTTGATTACTACATGTTTTCTTATTATATTGCTAATAATGCTTGTTATCTTATTATCTTGTTATGGTTACTGCTTGTTTCTTATTATCTTGTTATGGTTATTGCTTGTTTCTTATTATCTTGTTGTTGGTATTGCTTGTTGTTATTGCTTTCTTTTTCTTCTTGAGCCGAGGGTCTATCGGAAACAATCTCTCCAGAACCCGCTCGTGGGATTATATTGGGTTTGTTTTTGTTGGTGATTCGGTTTTGGGGGAAGAGGGGGAATTCTTCTCTCCTAGCTGTCAGAAGAAGTTTTATGCAGTTGACAAGCAGTGCAACGGTAATCCTGCTTCTTGATCTTAATTTAGGGATGATAGTCTAGCAAAGTAGCTGCTTTAATGCCAGCCATTCAAAAAGCTTTATTTTTGTTTTAGGTAATTAAAGCGTTATTGTTTTTAGTGTCTAACAACATTCAAGTGTAAGAAAACAGTTTTCTCAAACATCTTGGGATATGGAGAGAGTAGGTTGTTTAGCAAACGTTTGACATAGAGTCATTTCTCAACAATTGTTGTTGATATTCTGTTGATGGTTCTGTTACTGTTTCGAAATGTTCCATCTTAGTAAAAGAAATGTTTGGAGTCACTCTCTGTTCAGGTCGTTCCTTGATTCTTTCATGAAGCAGTTTAGTATATTCCATTTGATATGGCATGATTATGGAGTAAGAATGCACAAACGATAGGTACTACATATATACATATCCAGATTTACAGCTGATTGCGTGAGTGAAGGATATGCCTTCCTACTTTTACAAGTGCTTAAATGTAGTATATAGATCTGATTCTGAAATATTATGTTTTGAGATGGAGAAAACCATTATAAATGGTTAAATTGTTCAGGTAGCTAAATTTAAGCATGCCGCTGAAATTTTGAATTGTTCAGCATCATATGTAGTTATTATTTAATTTCCTTTTATGCTAATTTATCTGCACCTGAATGACATTTATCGGACAGGGTTTTCTCTGTTTCTTGGATTCTTAATTGATCGTATGCACCATTACCTTCGGAAACTGATTGTATTACGCAATACTGTGGGATCGTCAAAGAAAGAATTTGAAAGGCTTGAGAAAGAAAAGCTGCAGTTTAAGGAGAAGGCAGATAAAGCTGCCGAAGAAATGAAACAGTCGCAGAAAGAAATATCTAGTTTAACAGAGTTATTGAAGAAGGTCAAGTTGCAGTTGGAGCACAAAGACAAACTTGTGGAAACTGCAGAAGCTCATGTTGCTGCCCTCCAAAAACAAGCTGCAGATCTACTTTTAGAATATGACCGGCTGTTAGAAGACAATCAAAATCTTCAGAATCAAGCTCATGGATATCGGAGTTGAGAAAATAGACAGAACCCATTGGTTCAAATTTTGAAACGTTTCTGATAACTGGCTGTGTTGAATGAACATTTTGTGCCTGTACGCCTTGACCCTTGTATTAGCAGAAGGGATTTTGGGAGTTGTTGTCAATCATTGAGAATCTTGTAGTATTGTTTTTCCGATATAGACATTGCTAAAATCCAAATGCCTTGTATCAGACTATTAAGATGTGTTATCTCTATTCTTACCTTGAAAGTCCAAACTGAAAGATGTGAGCAAAAGCTTTCCATGAGTTTTGCTTTGAGTTTTAAACAACTTGAAACAAATGTAACTATATAATGTTAATAGTTTATAGGGAGGGCTACATGCTCAATTTTTCATACATCTGCACAGTTTTAAGACCCAAGGGATTAAGAAGCTTAGACCAAAAGGAAAAACAACTGTCCTTTTAAGAGCAGCCAAACATTATATAAAAAGCTATTGGAGGCTCATACTAAATCACGATCTTTGTTGTAGAAGTCTTTTGCTCTTGGGTTATTGATAAACGATAGGCAGTTGCTCAGTAGCTTCTCAAATCATTTGAAGCAGAAGCCAGAGAAAAAGGTCTGAAGAGATGAGAGAGCATTCCGCTTGTAAACATTCTTACTTCTCTGAGAGTACCTTTCCAAGCATATCAATTACTTAATGATTTGCAGCCTTCTAATTGCTTCAACTAATTCCAATAACAAATACAAAGTCTTGGTTACCTGCTGAAAGGCAGAGAAAGGTATTAAAATACGGCAAGAACCAAGTGCTAAAAGAGTACAAATAATGGTGTATTTGATTGTGACTTAACGTAAGATTTAGCAATTTAACACAGTAACACAAGATAACTTTTGAGTTTTGACAATGGAAGTCATCTTGCTTAGACTAAGTAGAAGTAGTAACCACCAAGGACAAAGTCTAGAATGCCTGGCTAGTTTTGGGGCGAAAAAATGGAAGAGTGAAGAAAAGCAGGAAACCTTTTGAAGTAAGCCCCAATTAACTGTGTCATGAGTGCTTTACTGCATTTTAGTTGCTGCTGCCAACTGAAAATAGAAAATTACCCAATCTTTCGTTGGAGGTCAAACTGCAAAGTCCAGTTCATCTTTTAATCAAGCAGTGAATCAATCTGTCAACTCCGCAGAAATACAAAGCAATCTTTACAGTTGGTGAGCAATCAGACTTTAAAAACTATGCTAGTTATCCGCTGCTGTTCCATGATAAAATCCATTTAATGCAGTCTATCTTTTGTTAGCCGCTGATGCTGATGCATTTTAATTTGCCATTTTGATAGGGCTTGCATGAGAGAGAAATCAGGAGCTAAGTCAAGTCCTCAAGACACCACTATGCCTTATTGGAAGCTTGTTAAACATTTGCTTCCCTCTCAGAAGAAGTGGAAGCAACTTATTTCCTGCTAGAAGTGGTTCCTCTGTTAGAGTGTGATTGAAGCTATAGGATGTCCTGAAATCCCACTCAAATTCTCAATCTGACAAATAGTGGTCACTCAAGAGGTGCATGAACGTCATGCAATGGGTCAGTTCACTAACAAGAGATACTTTAGGAAGTAAGTCCAGAAGATTCCTAATCTTTAATGCAGTTAAAAGATTTCCAGGAGTACGGTGAACAGGTGGGACAAGTACCCTGCTTCTCACAAGACAAGACGATAGCAGTCTATAAATTCTACAGATCATAACACAGCTATCAGGTGAAGGGCCTCTTATTGAAGGCCAAGGCAGCAACAAATACCTTTTCTTCATATATTAGTTTATATCCAGTAGTCACACAGCCTGAAATATCTTTGCGTGTCTAGACATGATTCACCTTTGCGTGTCTAGACAAGATTCACCAGTAATCACCACAGGAGCATATTCCATCCTTAAAGTGATGAAATCGTTTAACATCCCTTACAATAATCTCTCTTTTTACTATAACAGAGATAAACTTTGTTACTTCATGGCAGTCACCACAGACCCTCAGGTTCTTTGTGATAAGCAACCTGGTTCCAGGTGCAGTGTTTAAGAGTCCAAAAGCAATGGCAAGTCTCTCACTATGATAACACAACACTTTCACTTTGGCTTCTTCTTCAAGATTCTGCCACACAAATTCAGTCTTTGGCACATAGCCCATAGCTTTCATCTCATTCTCCAGATTGCACAGAAGTCCAATTATTTGTTCATATTGAGGATGACTTGTATCACCCATAAGAAAAGCATGGAGTCTTCCATTTACCTCCACAGCACTGTAGCCAGGAACTTTTTTCATCCCTGCCTTTTTCATAACCTTCCTCACAGCAGCTGCTTTATCCCACACTTTTGCTGCCGCAAAGAAATTTGCTACTAATACTAAAGTACCTGTGTTCTCTGGAATTAATTCAAGTACCCTATTTGCTGCCAATTCTCCAATCAAAAACTTCTTGTGCTTGTGGCAACCAGATAGAAGGGCAACCCAAACAGCAAGCCCAGGTTTCATTTCCATACAAATGATGATATCTTTAGCTTCTTCAACTTCACCAGCTCGAGCCAATAGATCAACCAAACAAGCGTAGTGCTTCTCAGAAGGTTTAATATTGTATTCATTGACCATGACATCAAACCAATGCCGTCCTTCCTCCACTAATCCCGAGTGACTCAAAGCTGAAAGAAGAGCAGCAAAAGTTGCATGATCTGGTTCTATCTTGTCCTTCATCTGCTGGAAAAGGGTAAGTGCCTCTCGTCCATGCCCATGGATCCCATAGCACGCTATAATTGTATTCCAACATATCAAGTCCTTGGAACCGATGTGTTCATAAAGGGCACGGGCACAAGAAATGAGTCCACATTTAGCGTACATGTCAATAAAGGCTGTACTTAAAACTTGGTCCATAATGACTTTCCTAACTGCATAACCATGAATTGACCTACCCAATTTTAAAGAGCCAATGTGAGAACATGCTAGAAGTGCACTTACAAGTGAAGCTACATCAGGTGTAAGTCCCGACAGTTGCATCTCTATCAACAGCTGAAGAGCATTAACAGCAAAGCCATTTTGAGCAAAGCCAGAAATCAAAGCACTCCAAGAAACAGTATTCCTACAGGGAATTTTTCGAAATACACGAGTAGCTAGATCCAACTCTCCATTCTTGGCATACATATCAACAAGGCTAGTCAGCATATTCACATCCATAGGAAGAGCTCTGCGGATCATATAACCATGAACTGACAAACCCAATTTTGTGTCTGCAATGTTAGCACATGCCTGCATCAAACCCAGCATAACAACACCATCACTTACCATGCCTTCCTTTTGCATCCTCCGATACAGATCCACGGCCTCTCTCCCTTTCCCACTCTGTACAATACCCGTGATCATGGTAGTCCAACAAACAGTATCCCTCTTCTGCATCTTTTCAAATACAATTGCTGCTTTGTCCATCTTCCCACATTTAGCATACAAGTTCAAAATAGAGGACCCAACAAAGATATCATTTTCATACCCACACTCGACCACCTTTTCCCAAATCACTTCACCCTTCTCCAAATCCTGCAAAATCGTACATGCCTTAAGTGCCACGGTGAAAGTTGAGCTATCAGGTTTGACGCCTTCAAAAACCATTTGTTTATAAGCATTTACAACCTCAACAGGGCACTCATTCCTCGAATAGGCAATTAGCATCGCATTCCATGAATCTACTCTCCTCAGGGAAATTTTATCGAACACTTTGTGGGCAGATTCAAGATCACCCGCTCTACCATAGGATGATATTAATTGGGCATTGGAGTTTCCACTGGAAAACAGCCCAGATGATACCATAACAGCATGGATTTGAGAAATCAATGCACTATGTCTGCATCCCAATAGGAGAGGTTTGAGGTCTTGTGGTGACAAGTTCTTTAAGCGCATTTATGCCCACTGGGAATCTGAAGTTCACCTCTTTAGTCCTTGTCTTTGCTACAACTGCCTGTATAAGCAGGTAAGCGTGTTGGAGGGAAACATACAACAACTGTGTCTCAGTACCAAATTAGTTGGGAATGTTTTTTAGCCTATATACCTCGAAATTCTTTTAAAAGATTATATTTAAACCTTAACATCACAAATTTTCAGAACAAATACTTCTGAAACTGCATGCGTTTTTCACGTTTAAATATTTTAGTGATACTGCATCAAGAATCTTTATCCCGAATCTAAACACAACAACTTTGTAAAACCAATTATTCTTTTCCAAAATTAAATCCACTGATACAAGTGAAAGGAGAATCCAAATATAATTGTTTCCCCGTTCAGGAAACAAAAAAACGAAGCGAAAAAGATAAAAGATTGAAAAGAAAATAAGGGGAAAACGCCGTCTGTGGGAATCGAACCCACGACCACATGGTTAAAAGCCATGCGCTCTACCAGCTGAGCTAAGACGGCACATTGACATGACAACAACAATGTTTTCCTACAACCACTAACCAAAACCTTTCCTCACTTTTCTTCTTCGCCATATTTACACTGTGATGTGATGCCGGTGGAGGGAGCTCCTAAGGATTCAACCATGGCGGAGATCTCCGAAGCACCAATTTCCTCCTCTGATCCACCTAATACTATGTCGGAAGAGGCATCAGATTTCGACCCTAAAACCATGCGTAAAACTAAGCCTGGATTGAAGCGTCTATTTCTCACTCTCACCGTCTTCTTCTCTTTCCTCATCGGTAATCCTAACACTCTTACATTTCCTTTTTTGTTATATTTAAACTTCATTTTCAAAAATAGTAACAATTTCTTCTTCTATTTCTCATGTATAATACAGCTTTGCCTTTCTTACTAAAATCAATCGAAATTTATCGAGCGCCATTGCCATTTGAAGACATCGATTTACTATCATCAGCAATGGAGAAGAATCCATTGCGATATCCTTGCCAATTTCGAGCAGTTTTTATTAACTTCGATGACATTACTGATAAAAATGAGCTAGGGCTTTTGATCAATTCTAATATGCAAAAGTTGACTTCGAAAGTTACTCCAGCTTGTGGCACGTGCGGAAACAATTATACCGTCGCAGTAACAGTTGATTCCAGTTCCAACTGTATTCATAGTGAAAGCGAAAATGTAGGTAAATGGCAATGCGGAGCGTTGAATGGATTTGATAAACTGAACAATGACGAGGATTTTGATGAGTATTTGGAGTCTGTGTTGGATAGTAAGAATAGGAAACTTTATACGGTTGTGGTGGTGAAGAGGAATGCGGAGGTGAGAGTTGTTGTTGGAAAATATAGGCATGCTTGGATTGTAGGAGAAGATTCTGTGGAGAAAGCTGTTGAGAATATGGCGGAGATTTTTGTCAAAGTGTTTGTGAATGGTGGGAAGGAAGAAGGATCAATTCGTGGGGAATTCATGCCAGTAGGTGCAGATGGCAAGGTCGTGCTTTCATTCAGTCTTTTGAATTCTGATCCGCATGATTGGGTTTATGACTGGTAATCTCCTCGCTCTCTCTTTTTTAGCTAGATCCTAATTTACTTATGACATTGTGTCTCATTGCCAGTAATTGTTTTTCTTGGTGTCATTGTACAGTGTTTCTGTTACTTCTATGAATTAAAATGTAGTGTGCATTGGTTAATGTGTTTGTAGCCTACTTCGGTAGCTAAAGTTCATATCTCACAAATGTATGTTTATCCTTGTTTGAACTGATACCCAATCAAATATATTAGTCTCTCTTTACTCATCTAAAATCAGAGGCAGATTAGGATTTGAAGTTTATGGGTTCTAGATTCTAGGACAATGATCTCAAGTGCACAATTGGGTTCTGAATTTAACTTTTGTAGGCCAAAGCTATTGGGTTCTACCGAAACCATATCTTAAAGCCTACAGCCGTCCTTGTCTAAAATATTATCATCTATCTGCAGGGATTTTCAGGAGTTAGATGAGACTCTGCTGGCTCCTGTTGTCGATGCTTTAAGACCAGTGGCTGATATTAGTGTGGAAAGCCAGGTTAGCTGTCTACCCTTTATATTCTTATATCACTTAAAGTCTGTCTTTTCTTTGGTTCGTTTGAACTTATACTTATTGAGCTCTTTTGTATGCAGGTTCTATATCATACTCCAAAGGCTTCATTTTCGTATTGGGATGACAAGCAGGGTAGCTATATTTTCAGTACAAAAGATCTTCCTTTCTTTGTAAGTTAACACAATTACTATGAATCTGATATTCTTATTGATGGTCAACATGACAGATTAGCCACACAAAAAAAACCCCAAACAAAAGGACAGAAATTCAAAAAATTATTCTAATTTGTATATTATCTGAGTTTTTGTAGGTAAATTCAAATGAATGGCACTTGGATACTTCAACAGCAGCTGGAGGGCGGTCAAAAGTCCTGCATTTTGTGCTGTATGCTTTTGATTTCATTACCCTGTTTTCTTAGTGGATATATCATTCAATGAATAACATGCAGGAGCTTTTGCACTGATATTAATATGCATGGACTGACATTATAGTATGTGGAATATCATTAGCATCTACTTGCTAAAGTATTTTCCCCCTTTTTTTCAACGGAACTTGTTGACTTGAATAAACTTGTATAGGCAGAGAAACAGCACTGTGCTCTTCATCTGATAAGTCTTTGAGGAAATTTTTCTGCCAACTCTTGTGCAGCGCTACTGATTAAGGTCAAACTTCTTATATGTATGCTGAAAAAGAAGAAAATGAGATGCTTGAGCACTATGTATTGCAAAAACCAGTCACATTAACTGATTGTTCTTCCAAATTTAAGCTGGTTAAATTCAGCATTATATAGTGACATTTTCGCTTGCTTTCTCAATGCCAGATATGTGCCATCTGCAAAAGAGTGCCCTCTAAAGTTGCAGTTTCCAAATGGAGAGATATCCATGACAAATGGCTTTATATCTCCAGTGAGTATCAAATTTATTGTAGACATGTTTAAGACTCTGTTAGCTATTTCATATTTTATCATGTGGTCTAATATAGTCGATTTCCAGATGTGGGGAGGTATTATTGTCTGGAATCCACCCGTCTGTTCAGAGAATTTACAAGTTCAACACCTTCCCAAGCACAAAATTTCCTCTGAGGTAAATGAGCCTCTCTTTATGGTGTCTAACAGTTAAAAAGTCGAGAAGAATGAGCCTCATGGAGAAAGCTTTAAGGATATACAGTTCCTCGACATGAGAATCTTTTACTTTGAATCTCCTTTTGTTTTGAGAAGTAAGATAAACTTTTACGTGGAGATCTTTTTTGTTCACAAGTAAAGAGACCTTTTACTTTGAGGTCTTCTGCTTTTCACTTTCTGAAAAGGAAGAGGAGTGTTTCTATGCTTTACATATTTCTATGCATTCTTCACATGGATTTTAATTTGCTGTGTTGTTACTGAATTGTCTTCTGCATACAATCATGTATTCATTTGGCAACCTGAGCATGTAGGCATGTTGATGTAGCTTGCATAGGCAGTTATGCATATGTTACATATTTGTGTTTGTCTACATGTGTGAATTTCACATGATATGTTTACCTGGATCATGAATCTAAAATTAGAAAGTGAGATATAGATAATTCCCATCAAATGATCAGTGGCACTGCCGATTTCTATAATGATGCTTCCCTGTCTCATATTTCTTTCCTTTTGAGTTATTATTTTGTGTGTTTATCTGATATAATAAGGATATAGGGCAACTTTTTGCATTCTATGGTATAGTCTCTACTTGAATGGCCAAGAATGAAGCCCTTTACTTTTTGCAAGGGAAAGAAATAAAGAAAGTATTAGGATGTAATGTCCATGTCTTTGTTTCTTTCGGATGGTTTTAACAACTTAAGACTGAGAAATGCATGTCCTGAAACAGGACTTGAAGAAGATATCTGAAGTTTTCATGGGACAGCTGCGCCAGCTATTTGGTCTAAAGTCTGAGAACCATTATGTTGGTGCATTTGCCACATCTGTACTTTTAACCAGTGCAAAAGGCTTTGCAGAATGGTAAGATACTGGTTAGGATGAAAAAGATGGAATGGAGGAAACAGCTTAAAGATATTGCATGCTTGCTTAAAAAACTAAACCACTGATCTAAGTAGATTCGTGCATGATAAGAAACATTTCCATTTTCATGTTCTATTGGATAGTAGTGTATCAAGTTGCAAAAAGAATCAGCCTTTCCTCGTTTTGTCTCAGAATCTCCTAGTTGCATATTTTGGTTCTTAAATCATTCAGATATTGACCACTTGTGTTTTCCTTTTTCTTCTTTGCAAATGTCAGTACGTGTTTATATTAATGTCTGTTTGCGAAACAATTGTTTGATTTCGACGATGGCACTTTTAGTTTAACTTGCTTTTTATTTGATGATACGTATTCTAAAAACTCTTGTTTTAGGGAGTTGGATGTGTTATCTAGGCATCACACATGCTTCAATCTTCTTCAGTGTGGCACCACCCTTGGATCTCTTTCTCGATTGGTAGGTCATCAACTGCTAGTCCTTTCCGTGTACTTTATACTTGGTTTTGACAATTTTCTCTATCCAGGTTCAATCCCTTCCCAGGATGATCATCATGGATGAAATAGGGAAACAGGTTAGAGTTTCAATCCATGAATTTTTAGTTGCTTCATACTTCCAGTTGTAAATATCTAATTTCGAAATTTAAATGTAACTTCTTGTTTCCCATATGAATATTTATTTGACCCCTAATTAGTCGTCTAGCTTTCTCCTGAGTTAATGAAACTAAAATGGATTTTCTTTTCCGAAAAGATGTCTGCTATGTGTTGTGGATTGTGGTTTAACTTATTGGTGAATTCTCAGTACTCACAAGTCTGAGTAATTGAACAGGTTAAATATTCTCTTGAAGCTGCAAAATTATCCCTAAGCAATGTGTCTTTAGGATATTCTGATGCTTCTGCTGGTATGCTTCCTTCACCTTTGCATTAGTAATACAACATGACTTCAACTTGTCATTATCTTATGGACTTCTCTTTTAAAAAAAACTAAAAATTGTTCCCTTTATTATCAGTTTCCTCAAGAAAAGCAAGAGCCTTAGCAGAGGATGCCTTCTATCATCCATCAATGATGTCCGTGAGCTACTACTCATTTGAGCACTGTTTTGCTGTATATTCGGTATGCTTCATGACACTGAAGTATAATATAACTCAGGATTCATTTGCTTTTAGTAGGTTATACCTGTTAACAAACAACTATACAACCCCACTTTCATTGGCTCAGTGTTCATCTTCAGCGGTTGTATTCGTCAACAATTAAAATATACAATTTAGTAGGGCTTAAGTGCACATGAAGCAGACAATGCTTCTGCATGTCTTCTGTTTTGATTATGTCAACACTCAACACAACAAAGACAACCAACATATCACCACTCAATTGGCTATTTCTCATTGCAATTATTAAAAGCACGACCCTTTTGGAAGTAACATTTAATGTGTGTTAACTGCTGAAGAGAGGGATGTGATAAGAAGGATTTTTATATGTATCCTTGCTCTGAAGAAATATTTCGGATCATGTCTATAATCTGTGAATGGCTTGTGAAAACATAGCTAGCTTCTATACTCTTTTAATTGAATATTAAAATTCTAACTTGCAGTTTTCTTTAGACGCTCCATCTGCGTCACCATAGTGAAAAATCGGAAAAACTGAACTCTTATACACCTTCTGCAAGTCAATTCCCATTTTATCCTGGGAAGCATCATAATAAGTTGTTGTCTTTTACTTGCTGTTTGCATTGATATAATTTCCAATGAGAAATGCTGCATCAGACTCATTTTGCGATTCTCAGTGTCACTTCTGTTTCCTTCCTTTGAAAAAGCAACTAGGGCATCAGCATTCTTTCTCTATGAAATAGTAATCAATAGTTTGCATTTTATTGTGATTCCATTATTTAGTCCAACAAGGAGATTAGTCTGGATGGAGGAAATAAATGTTTATACTTGTGTTTTATTCTGTTCTGCAGCCATTCTTTCTGCCAGTTTCACTGCATGTGCTTCTTGCAGTCATTAGAGAATGGAAAAGATATAAAGTAGAAAACAGAAAGTACCTTGCATGGAAAGCAAAACTTGAATAGCATGTTGGAGTTACAGATCAACTTCAGCTGGCTTGCAGCCAAAACTTGAAGAAGTAGAAGAACAAAAACTGGTTTGAAATGGACAAATGCAAAGGCCACATGAAAAAGGATGTTTGACTGGAAATGACTCCGATGGTAGTGTACAAGTTCTGGAGAAGTTTTGGATCCATAGCTGAGATAGGTACTACAGCCTGAAGATTTTGTACAAAAGGTTTCACAATGATTAGATACAGTCACGGGTATCTATTTTGGTTCTAGCTTAGCGCAATGTATTGCAGTGCAAAGTTTGCTTTGTGCAAGATCATTTTTCATAGCTAAACTTGTATCTCCGAGATAAGACATCAGCTATCCACCTTCTCTGCCATAGTGATGGTGCAGAAAGAAATCATTCTGGCTTTATTTTTAGCAGTTAATAAGTGATTTTTTGCGATGAAAAGGAACAAGTGTACCAATCCCCCCTTTAATATTTTTAGGTCGGAGGGAAATTACAAACGAAATGGAGCTTACACACTGTTCAGCATTGACAACGGCGAGCACAGATTAGAAATAAAATATAAGAGAATATTACGAGGGTACAGGTTGGAACTACAGTCGAACAAATTGACCTTTCCAGCGAGTAAAAAGGCACTTCACCGTTAATGAAGCATGGTATCTCCTTGATTGATCTTCAAGAGAAGCGGACAAATATTAATAGTTGCAATGAATTGAAAGTAAAAAGAACTAGATGCTGGACAAAGCAGCAAAATTTGGCACCCAAGTTAACATGACAAGCAACCAAAAAGCCATTAAATTATATGCCCTTAAGGGC
Organism: Nicotiana attenuata; assembly: GCF_001879085.1. Taxonomy (NCBI): domain Eukaryota; kingdom Viridiplantae; phylum Streptophyta; class Magnoliopsida; order Solanales; family Solanaceae; genus Nicotiana; species Nicotiana attenuata. Next base: position 67,696,372 of record NC_031989.1, on the reverse strand, counting down.
TCAAGCCCATCATTAAATGTTGTAGTACTGATACACTGCGAGCTCTTGTTAACCACGCCGACTTGATAAAACCCAAAAATTAAAAGAAATAAATATCAGAAACAGACTTGTACAGTTAAAACACAAGCCTGCTGACTTGTTGGATGGCAGACCAATAAATAAATCCAAGCCAAGTCAGCACGGAAGATGCAACCCAAAATTATCAGACTCTAGAGTCCAGTGCTAATATTATCTTCTTCCTCGGACCCTGAAACAACCAAAAGGGACAAAGCTTTCAATCAGCATGGAATAAATGACACTATGCTATCCTTTTTATTTCACTAACATAGCTTCAACACCATCATTGTTCATTTGATTTCTCCTAAAGATGAAAAAAAAAAAGATCACTAAAGTAGCTTCAAAACAAAGAAATGAATGGAACAAATGGCTATAGAAGTTCTCGGCTGAAAGTCCAAGCTATCAGCACGTGGTCAGGGTTTACTTTGAAATTTGTATCCAAAGATGTGCTACTCAAGAATCCTTTGGCCGTAAGCCTTGAAAAAGTCTAATCTCTCAAATCAACGTGATTTCGGGACTGTCAAACCAAAAGAAAACTTCTCTAGAAACATTTATAGGAAAATTTCTCTTATGACAAACAATGCCTGCTATAAGAAAATGGATCTTGAGACAAACTCAACCACAAAAGCCAGATTAGCAGGTGAGGATTGCCCAAGACCTTATAAAGAGACAAATGATCCAAGCTCCCAACGATGTGAAACTCAACACCCCTACACGCCCAGGATTGGACATCTGGAGCGTGATTATTATAAGATGGGGTCCAACATCGGGTAAATCATGAATGAGCTGCCTCCAGTACATATTAAGAAAATGGACCTTGGGTCTAACTCAACCCCTAAAGCTAGCACATGAGGTGAGGATTGTCCAAGACCATATAAGAAGACGCATTTCTTAATTCCCAATTGACGTGGGACTCAACACCCCGCACACCCAGGACTGGAGTGGACAATATAAGATGGGCGCCCAACATAGGTAAAAAATGAATTGGGATGAACCTGAACTTTGATACGATGTTAAGAAAATGGACATTGGGCCTAACTCCAACCCAAAAGCTAGCTCAAGAGATGAGTATTGCCCAAGACCATATACGAAGACAAATGATCCACATGTGAGACTCAACACCTACTAATTTGATGCTTTTCCATTATGATTTCTCTTCCCATTCATAAGCAAAAAATAACTAAGAAGAAAATGAAAAAGAGGAAGTCACAATCTTCAAAAGATTTCTCATACAAAATCACGATACTTACCATTGGTATTCCCATAGCTTTAAGATCTTCATCTGTCATGTGCACAAGAGCAGCCATATCAACCTGCAGGAAAAGAACAGGGAGAAGGTAATTTTTTGCAGCACTTAAAAACTAAATTAAAAAGGGAAGGAGCAGCAATAATTTACATACTTCTTCAGCTTGAAATGTAATTGCATACTTCTCAAGACCTAATGATTGTAGAAAACTATCCACTGGTTCCACCTGCACCAAATGTACAAATCGAAATATAAGAGCAGCCCCACGTAGTGTACTCTGGAGCAGCGCACGAGCATACTTACGTAAATTTCAATCTTTTTAGTGTATTATGTGATAGCTGATAAAATCAAGGAAAAGAACCAAAGTCATGAAATAAGTAGAATGAACATCGAGAACCACAAATCTGTGATTATACAGTAGTAAAAAATGCAAAGAAGAGGGTCTAATTGTACATGCACAACTGAGGAAGCTTAATAAATAAGGATCAAATGCAATATACTCACCACAAAAGACGTCATTTAGGAAGAATAAGGAGATAATGACAATACGGCGAAATGTGTGAAAGTGTGTTGTAAGACATAGTTGAATGGTAAGACTAGAAAGAAACATAATCTCTATGATGTCTTTTAGGTAACAGTAAGATTACGCAAAGACCAAGTTTAGAACTGACATGAATAGTCACTACAGCAGGTTTTAGTTCCATTACTGCTTTTTACTGTAAATCAACATAGATGACAGTGGAGATGTCAAATCCGAGCATGAAAAGTGTTGGATTTGCCTAGACCGTAAAATTCACAAAGTAGTCAAGGATAAAACTTTGGACATGGATGCAGAGGTATGGTGCATGCCACAATGTTGTTAAAAGCCCGGTGGAGGAAACTTAAACCTTGAAGGTAAGTGTAATGTAGGTTGAGCACTTCGTCATTAGACAATGGTTTTATGTGCGCCCAGATGCCCGCTTGACAAGTATAATTAGCCAAGCACCCAAGGGTGTGCCAAGCGATCAATGAAATGAGTGAAAAACATGTGAGACTAAGGTTCACATCCTAGCAAAGTAAAAAAAAAACTACGCGATTTGCCTAAGCCTTGGTCAACAGAAGAATTATCCTGGCACCTATGCTGAAGGAAGGTAACCGATATCGGGTAGAATCAGTGTTTGGAAAAGCGATCGCTTCGTCGCTTTAAGCGCGAAGCGATTGCGAAGCGAGAGGGTATCGCTTTTTACTGCTTGAGGCGATGCGATCGTGTGAAGCGCACGCTTCAGTGAAAAAAGCGACAAGGCGACGAGGCGAATGAAGCGATCGCTTCTTTTAAAAAATCGCAGCTGGGCCCTTTTAAAAAAAAAAAAAAGATTGGGTCTGTTTGTAAATTATACAAAACAGACCCCTAACCTCGCTTCTGTAATTGCTTGACAAAACNTATATATATATATATATTAGTTTATTTGATTTTTTTAATGTGTATTTCAGTTTGTAAATTAATTATTATATATATTATATGTATTTTCACAATTGCGCTTCACTTGAATGAAGCGTGCGCTTCGTTTTGCGCTTCGCTTTTGAAGCGAGGCGAGCCCCTGTCGCTTTTTTGCGCTTCGCGCTCTCAAAAACACTGGGTAGAATAGTAGAACTGCATGCAGGCTGACCGAGAAAAAAATTGAATATAAGGGGCAAGACAATTACTTTGCATTAGAATAAAAGATTTATATTATTCTTCAACTAGATTGACATGATTTTTGTTTCAACTCTTTCATTTCATTGCGGACTTTTCAATTTCACCGCACCTAATTGTTGTTTGTAGTCAAGGATAGAACATTGGACATGGATACCAGGATACACTGTATGGCTTCCTTTCAAACGCCATGAGATACAAAAGTACTAGGTCAATCTAGGGTGTCAAATGGGCTGGTTGGGCTGAATTTGAGCGAGTCAAAATAGGTTTGAATCAATAAATTGGACCTGTTACTTGGGGTGAGATTTGCTGGGTCAAGATGCGGTAAACAATGATTTGTAGTAGCCCAACCTGCCTAACTCTAACCTAGTTTTGATTTCTTTGTTTATTTTCTTATGATTTGATTAATTACCAAACAAGACTAATAAAACTTTATTACAGCTATATCTAACAAGAGAAAATTTTCTTTTTAATTATTTTGACTAGTTCTCCAATGGGTCAATTTGGGCTACATGTTTAACTTGGGTTGTAACCAAATTGACCTGCCCATGAAAAGAGTAATATAAATTGACCTAGGGGAGGCAAAATTAGCCCATAAAAAATGTACAACGCAACCCATGAAAATATATACAGCCCAACCCATCCAAATTTGGGCGGGGTTATACTTTCATGGGCTAATTTTGCCACCCCTAGGTCAATCCTTATATTGCCCGTTCCACATTATGATAGGGTTTTTTTTTTTTCACTTTATACTTTGGTCAAAACAAAAAGTACTAGGTCAATCCCTAACTTGAGGATGCCACCTGCATCAACCCACCTTTGCCATAAACCATAGTGCTAAAAGCATAGACCCCTTATTTTTTTATTTTTTTGAGGAAATGGTAAGCAAATTTTTATATTAAGTGATAAAGGCACTAAGATAGTGCTGGATGTTATATTTGTGGTACTTGCACAAACTGAGTTACACCTCTAATCGGTGAGGACACTTAGAAAATCTATAAGTCTATTTACATCAAAAACATCCTGCATATTACACCAAAAATCCAAAAGAGAAATACTATTGTATTTCAGCCTGAGTATGTCCTCTTTCTTGCTTCAAAACATTTTCAGTTTCTTTGTCTCCAAACTATCCCATATGCACGCACCATATGCAAGCTGGTTTGGTTTCCCATATCTTCTCTCTTTCCTTTCCCTACACATAGGGGCTTGATTCTAGAGAAGCACAACTCTTTTTTGGCGCTCCAGCCTGACATCAATCCTAATCTAGCGGCCGGGATTTCCATTCATGTATAAAGCATAAAGTTCCCCTAATCCTTACTCGTGGCCTATATGTCTATCATTCGAAAAATTAATTGCCTATACTTTTGAAGTATCGAAGTAAGAAGTTTGCTTACCTCTCTTGCAACCATCAATCCCTAAGCAGATGTTGAAGAGCATGTAACTCTCATTGTGGTAAACACTCTATAAACACTACAAAGTTGAGGCAAGGTAGCATGTGGATTGTGGATAAGCATATATCATCCACGGGCATCAAGGCACTACTTAAAGGATCTTACCTTATGTCGACCAAGCATATTCCCGTATTCATCTATATTACCAAGAAACTTCCCGGCTTTCATTCGATTGGCTGGTTGGAGTAAGGATAGCTCACTATAAAAGGATCAGCCAGCACAAAGGAAGAGATGTCCCAGGTGATTGATATTCAGTATGGTTGTTGATTTTCCCTATGCATATGTTGCAGGGACACAGTTACTCCAGCAGCATTTTAGAGTCCAGTGAGCAGAACCGCGTCACCCACAGCATATACATACACAACAACATCAAAGACGTATGCCCAGAAAAGCTCCTTTTATCAAACTGGAATAACGAAATTTCTATACAGGTGCTTAAGGCAATAGAGACCAACCACAAGAAGCACTTGGAAAAAGAATTTCTCAACATTCACAGAACTCAACGCTGGAAATATACAACCAGTAGGTATCAATCTTCCAAGCAACTGTGCACATAACCTTATCCGATTCTTAGTAGTTTTTCTTTTTAAGGATGAACCCAGTTCAGAGGGATGTTTGCTTCTGAGAGTTTCTTCACTGGTTGGATTCTATAACCCAGAAACATTTAACTAGCCGCAGGGAAGTGGACATAGCTATGAGCGATACCAAATAAATAGAATATGAAATGAACTTAGAAAGCCCGAACTGAGCCTGGCGAGGGAATGCTTACCGGTACCAAAGCCATTCCGCTCGTCCCTCTTTCCTTTCGAGGAGGGACTTGTCTTCACTCGCCTTGAAGAAAGCAAGTTTGCGGTTACGCAGACGATAACCGGCTTATACAAAGGTTTGTTTCTTAAAATTTTCTTCGGTCAAAATCTAGGGAGGCCTTGGCGGTACAAATAAAAGAAGGTTTATATTGGTCTTGTATCACATTGTTCAGTATCCTAGTACTATAATCCTACTGGCATAATACTGTTTCAAGCAAGAAACTGACCCAACAAACATTAAAAAAAAAAAAAAAAAAAAAAAAAAAAAAAAAAACAGCACCAGCAGCAATTTAAGGAGCTAATATCTGAAGAACTGCAAGTAAGGAAGATGGTAACATTTAAAGCATGGCACATGTTATTTTCATCTAGAGCACTCTATTACCCTTCTGTGTGGGAGGTTTCCAGTAGTTTATCTCCATTTTCTACTGATGCTCGGGTGTGCATTTTCAGGTTTTATTGGCAACATCACTATATTTGATAAAGAAGTAATACTATTGAAAAGGAGCTCATTGATGAAACTAATCTGCACAAGGGATATTCTTGCCTTTTGTTGGGACTTCTTCTTTGAAACTGTACTTGCAACTTTTTTTGTCTCCACGGCCGGAGCTTCAGCTATGACACTTCTCCTGACAGGTTTGCTTATCTCAGGAGCCACTTTCGGCTTTGCTTTGGGGGGAACATTTTCAACTGTTTGCGAGTATACAGTACCAGAGAGCTTTTCGCGCAGATCCCTCATACCTCCAGAGACGGAACCCTTAACACTTTGAGCAGCTTGTTGGATACTTTTCTTTTGGAGTTTTAGACGAAGATCCTTAGTACCAATTTGCTGGCCTATGAAATCCCATAAAAGATATAATAAATATTAGTGGAGCAATCACATGTATATCGCCTAATGAATAAGTAATATCTATACTAATGGTATCTAACAACGCCATACTTGATCCCGGAACTTCATCAGGCTCGTAAAGATCATGCTCCCATTTGTCATCCTCTTCTCTGTGCCTGCAAAATAGATAACAATAATTGAACCAGAAGATTAATAGGATTCCACCAAGTGAAGCTTAAAGGTGCAAAGATAAGTATGATTAATCTCATGTACTTTTTTATCACCACTAGTACTTATAAATAACCAGTGTTGTCAAAGGCGAAAAGCTCTGAAAAGCGCTCAAGGTCTGTTGGAACTTTAAGCACAAAGTGCAATTTAAGTGTGGCTTTATTAAAAAAAGGTCCAATGAAGGAAAAAAATAAAAATATAATGTAGATTAAAAAAAAGTAATAAAGTCATTTATGATGTTTTCCTTAACAACTAATACACTTATTGTTTAGTACCACTCAATTCAAGATAGAATTCATTCGCAATGAGTCTGCACACCTTATTGCTTTGCCTACACAAGAAGCGCACTTAAGCGAGGCGAAACACCCTCCTCGAGCTTTTTTGAGCTTCAAGGCTTAAGCACCCTTGAATGAGCCTTTGACAAGATGGTAAATAGTAATTTTTTGCAATTTTTTTCAATCCTCATTCAACGAATACAAGAAGGGTTGAAGGGATTGATTTCACGAGTGGAAAGACCCATTCTTTATAGCCGTCACGAAAGCTCCCAAAGAGAAACATGTCTTTGTTGCTTGACTGCGTGAACCAAGTCCAGGTCTTCCATTTGTTCAATCCTCACTCAAAGAATACAAGAAGGGTTGGAGGGATTGATCCCAATAGCCTTTCACGAGGGCAAGATTTATAGCCATCACGAAAGTTCCCGAAGAGAAAAAGGTCTTTGCTGCTTGACTGTGTGAACCAAGTTCAAGTTTCATTCGGCATTCTTCCAAATCCTAATCATTAGATTGGCTAGTCCTTTTATGCTTTTGAACGCCAAGCAGAGAGTCCAATACTCCAATCTACAATGGGCTAGAGCCCCAAAAGACATTTATTTGGTTTCGAAATTGCAATAGGCAGTATGCAACAACAAGGAGAAAGGCAACAACACACTATCCAAGAAGACAATTAACCATTACAAGGGAAGGATGCTCTCAATACCTCTGCTTAACAGGTGGTATGAGCTGCTACAAGTACTCAACTGGCTTGACCACGTTTAATAAATGAATTGCACCCAAAGGAATTAGGATCGTAATAAAAACTGAGCCAATATAAATTTAAACTGCTACTATATATAGCAAAAAAAAGGGGGAAAAAATTTTAAAACTGCTATTACACGCATCTCAGATAGTACTATTATAACCAAGACAGCACTCTTTGCGCTAAGCAGATGCGGGATTTTGGTCTTCTTGATACCAATCCTCTACTGGATTGAAGAAAAAACCAAGCTTAAATGAATAAAAATACATCTAACACAAATGCATATTCACAAATGTACAAAGATATAAGTAGTACAGGAAGAAAAATGAAAAAACATAAAAATCTGAAGCCAAAAGAAGAGAATGATAAGTGTAAGTAGAAAAGGCGAGAAAAAGCTAACACCTCTTGCCGGAAATTTGTCTCCGGCGAGAAAAATCATCAGCACTGTTGTCGTTAAGCCTATCCTTTATCGACCTCTTTGTTACTGCATCCACCCGGTCAGAGTACATTGTACTGTGCTCCCAATGGGCCCCGGCACTCGATTCTTAGCACCGAACCCTAACCCTAACCCTAATTATACTTCACTAACAGACACGAATTGGATGAATTTGAGAACTAGAAATAGAGAGGGCAGGGATTTGGGGGAACTCATTCACGAGTGAGCTTTTGGGTAGATATTATTCTGCGTTGCTACTTGCTAATAATAATAATCAAAGGAACCGCGATGTACCCTACTATCGGATACAGATTCGGGTTACTGGGCAATGAACGGGTTAGAACTTAGATAAATGGATAATTCCGGGTTTGATTGTGTTCTAAAAAATAAAGATTATAAAATTTTTGAGCAATTATATTTGTAAAATATTTTTCACAACAATAATTTTGATTCAACAAAAAAAATTATTATTCAAATCGTATCACTAAGGTTCCTATAAAGATAGTTGAATGATCAAGAGGTCACTATTTGATTTATGAGTTATGAGTTCCAATCCAGTGATTACTTAATTATTACTGATTAATTGAATTTTTTTAATTTTATATACCTATGAAGAAAAGATCCATTTAGTTTCTTTCATTAAATTACTAAACCATTTTTATCAAATGTTATTCGATGTAAGGGAAAATTTTGATATTAGAAATTTTAAATTTCACCTTGACATGTATTTTAATTTGAACTTCTTTGGCATATTCAGATCTAAGAAATTTAGGTCCACGAATGTGCGAATGTAAAATATGTTGTGCAAAGTCATATTCAGTATTTTAAAAGGCTTTCTTGGGTCGCCTCGAGGCTCGCCTGGGGTGAGACACTATCAAAATGCCATGAGGCTCATGTGTGAGATTTAGTTTTGTGAAACTTACGCCATAAGAATATGATTGTGCGCCCAAGCACGCCTTATACTCACCGCCCTAGACTCTCCTACTAATCCTAATGCAAATCATACGTCAAAATCACTAATTAGCATTGTTGATCCTCAAAAAAAAATTAAAAGAAAATGGTTAACGCTCTATTCATCTATAGAAATATGAAGATTATGAGTAACTCAAAATACTGCCATAGTATTGTATATTTACTAATTGAGAACATTGGAGAGTAAATATTATTTGAATGGTGAAATTTTATATTTTTACTATTATAATGTATATATTTATCGATAAGGAGTAATAATTAAATTATAGTATTGATGAAGTTTATTGATTATTAATTTTAGAGAGGTAAATTGTGTAGTTTGATAATATTTTAATTTTAATTTTTTAATCGTTTGAAAGATAAGATGTTATAGTTAATTTTAACTCATAGTAACTTTAACACTATTTCATTATTTATATTTATTAAAAATGCTGTATATTTTATTTTTTTATGAGTGTATAATTTTTTTTAATTTACTTACACTTTTAATGAACTTTATATCTTTTTGTGGTTATTATGCTATTTTATTAATTTATAATTAAAATATTTAAAGATCATGGGGCTTACGCCCCATGTCTCGAGAGTTACGTCTCGCTCCATGTTAAGTAAAACGCTCTATCTTATGCCGCCGCCCTTTAAAACATTGGTCGTATTGTATCACCAAAATTGTAAAGAAAATAATATTTTCAAAATAAATGAAAAAATTAAAATAGAACAAAGAACCAAAAGAAATAAAGAGAAAGCTCAGCCGTGGGTTGCAAGTTGTAACAAATAACAACATTTTCGGAGTCCACATGGTATTGCCAAATTAATCATTTGCAGGAACAAAGAGAAGTCTTACTATGTAGGCAAAGGATCTTCATGTAAAATATGGCCCATGTTGTTTACAAGTTATTTTGGGTTTAATAATATTAAATTAAATTTGCCAAATTCCTATTGGCTACTTAGGGAAGTTGGTTTTGATTAAAACTGCCCACTCTGATAGAAAGTGAGATTATGTGTTAAAAATACCGGTCCTTGTGAGCACGTGATTTTTGCCCGACTAGAAATACTCCTACAAAAATTTAAAAAAAAGGTTTTTCTAAATTATTTTTATTTTTATAGAATTTTGTAGGATTTTCTTAATTAATTGTTTGCATTTAGTTACATTTTTTGTGCACATTTAATATTTTAAAATCATAGGAAAATATCAAAAATATCCAAATCATCATCACATAGCATTTTAGGCCTTAATTGCATTTAGAGTAATTGCATAAGTTAATTGCATTTATTAAACAAAAATCATAAAAAATTACCATAGTCATGGCCACATTTCCAGTTTTAATTAATTAGTGTTAAATTAGTGAAAATAAGTAAGATTAATTTTATAAAATAGGTTAATTTAGAATCTAAGTTAGGATTTTATTTAGCTTATTTAGGATTTTATTAAAAAGCATTAAAAAAAAGAAGAAAAGATGAAATGAAAAACAAAGAAAAAAGGAGAAGAAGGAAATTATGCATTGGGCCTGCCTCAGTTGGCCGAAAGAATACCAAAATCCGCCCCATATTTAACCCCAAACCTGGTCCAAATCCGATCCAACCCCCACTAATCAAAACTACATCGTTTCACCTCTCCTAATCCCAGCTGTTGGATCCAACGGTTCGCAACTGAGCCCCAAATCCCTTAAAAGTGTCGGAAGAGACCTAACCCCCCAAACCCTAGACCCCCCATAACTCATCTATCTACTCTCTCAAAGCTCCGCCGTCCTCCACCGCCCGAAAATCGCCTCACGGCGGTGGACCACTCCCAAACCCATCCAAATCACTACCCCACACTCCTCACCTCACCCTCTTCATCAATCCAACATCAATTTGCCCCAAAAACCCCACCGAATTCCTCTAAATCCGGATCTAGAAAACAGAAACCCTAGCTTTTCCTTTTTTCTGATTTTTTCTGAGTTTTCAAGACTCGATTTGATCAAAACCTACGCTAGTTGATTGTTCTCGGCGAGAACAATTGATTAACGTTATTTTTGGTCTATTTCAAAGAATTTCGGGTTCGCCGGAGTCCGTTTAAGTCAGTCGTCCTTATTGCCTACCCTAGGTATCCCTGTTCTCTTTGTTGATTTCCTCTCTTTTCCTTTCTTATATTTTTTCTTTCTTCCTCGTCTGACCAGAATGTGCGACCATTGTGTTAATTTAAGGTCATTCGATAATTTCAATTTAATCAGTGTTTAGTTTAGAATCCATAGATTAGTTTGACTTTAATTACCCCTTAAAACTTGTTAAACTGTTGTTTAAAGTGATATTAATAACATAATCAGTTCAATTGCTTGTTAATCAGTTTTATTGTATGAGTTGTTAGTTTAATAAATTTTAAGTTAATTAGGTATCAAACCAAATTAGTTGCTAACTGGTTTTGCATTACTGCTTTTGTTTGGATCCGTATGGTTTTGCAATGGTTCATTCAGCGTTAACCTAAGGTTAATGGGGATTTTTGGAAATAGAAATAATTTGTTAATTCAGTTTTTTGAGCTTATTTACTCTTTTGGGTGGTTATTTGTAATTAACAGAAGCTAAAGGGGTCTAAAAGGAACAGGGAAGTTTAGGGCATAGAAAATCAGAAACTAGGGTGGCTATTTGTGTTAATCAGAACTTAAAGGGGTCAGTTGGGAAGTAAAAATGGATGAATTTCAGGTAAAAAAATATCAGAAGCTTCTAGTATAGGACAACTGTCCATTTATAGTGTTAAAAGATGCTGAAAATTGGGTAAAAGGACAACTGTACCAAAATCTGTTAAAAAAGATGTTGTCCTATCCTTTTTTACGGCTGACATCTCTAAAATCTATGCTGGAATATTCCCCTTTGGACCCTCTCCCATCCTTATCCCTTCTTGCATTTCTCCTCTATATAAGAGCACTCATTTTCTTTCATTGGACATACGGTGAATCCTCTGAATACACACAGAAAACCCCCCTGCATTTTCCTTTCCTGCATTCTTAGCAGAAAACACACATAGAATTACTAGATATCTCTAAGAAGTTCTGGTCTTCTTCATTCATTTCTGATCTTTCTTGAGATGATTTTGGACTGAAGTTTGAAGCTTATTTTGGGGCTATTCTTTGCTGATTGTCTGCTTGATTATTGCTGTTTTTGAGCTTGCTGATCTATTTCTCCAGTTTTTTCAGCATTTATTTGGCATTTATTGACTATCTTTCATAGAAGGTATGTGAGATTCTCTCCTTGTAACTCTTATGAATATGGAAATACATAATAGACATGTTGATACTTTGCTTATTCCTACTTCTATGTATTTTCTGATGTTTGTAGGATTAATTTGATCCATCTTTGTTCTATGACTAAATCTGCTTCAGTTGTTTAGTTCAAGTTGAATACACATGCCATGTTGACTCATTTAACTGGGCTAATTTGTTACTTTTGTTCACTTATCTTGATTTAAGGTTGTTATTAAATCAAATAAGCTCATGCAAGTTTTCTCTGAATGTATCTGTTGTCATTTCTTCTAAGCAGACACAAGAATAAATTGTGAAATCATGAGTTGCTGCTGTTAATCTCTGTTTCTAGCTCTCTTTGATTAAGCATGAATTCAGGATTCGACACTGCTATAATATATGTCTGGGTGATTATCTGTGTTAATGCATAACGAGAAAAAGGTCACTGTTGCAACAGATATGGCGGATGTTCATGGATCTGGCCATTAATTGGTCAATTTGTAAACCCCAAAGCCAAAAAAGATTGTGTCAAGAGTGTTTGAAGCCACTTTAGTCTAAATTTGCTCATGTAGAAAGATATTCATTTTAGGATTTTAATATAATTGTGGGCATGAATGCATTGTATTATCTATTGTAGTTAGATACATGTTGAATTTGATTGTTGTAATTGATTTATATTACTGTTATAAGCATGACAGAATCAGTGATGAATTCGTCAAATTAGTGTGATGCAATTACAATTAGAGTAATGGTTTGAAAGTGATAAAGTTTGGTGCTATGGGCTTAATGTTAAAGCCCAATACTCTGTCCTACAATTTTTGAACAAATTTCAAACGCATAAAGATTCCATGTTAAGATTCTAACACAACTGTTTTGTTTCACTCAGGCCCCAAACTTCAAAATCTGGGCCTGTTTAGCAGTTAATAAATAAAGTTGCCCCATTTGATCAAATAAGTGTCTCATATAGTATTGAACCTTTACACCTAGCTAAGTGATGTAGAATACTTAGAGACATAATCACTTTTTTAGGTTCACTTTAAAACTAGATTAACTATTGCAATTATGTATACGCATGCGTGACATAGTTGTGATGCCAAGGTATACGTTCGCGTAACCATGGTTAAACGTTTTTCTCAAATGCCTTAATCAAATATTCGTAGAAATGCTTTAAGCGCGATTTTTAAATTGTTATCATGATTACGTTTTTCTTTCAAATAAATTCAAAGTATGTGTTCGTGCAACTTTGACTAAACCTTTTCCTTAAATAAACTAAGTGTTAGGAATTGAGTATACGTGCGCGTAACTCATCTTAGGTTAATCTCTTAAATATGGATTATCAAATGATTAATAGCGGTAAAAGGTAAAATAAACATAGGTCCTAAAATAAGTAATTAGACAAAATAGGCCAAGTATAAATTGCTAAGCGACCGTGCTAGAACCACGGAACCCGGGAATGCCTAACACCTTCTCCCGGGTTAACAGAATTCCTTACCTAGTTTTCTGGTTTCGCAGACTTTAAATGAAGTCAAATTTTCCTCGATTAGGGATTTAAAATAAACCGGTGACTTGGGACACTATAAATTATCCCAAGTGGCGACTCTAAAATTAAATAAATAATCCCATTTCGATTAATGTCACTTTAATTGAAAAAACTCCCTTATATCCCCCCTTTCGGGTAAAAAGGAGGTGTGACAGCTTTGGCGACTCTGCTGGGGATTAGAACCCAGAATCACTAGTTCAGGTTCAAGAATTCGAGCTTGTTAATGTGATTTTTACTTGGCTTTATTATTTGTTGATATTACTGTATTTTTGTGCCTAATGTGCTACTTGCCGCTTATTTACCGCTTTGATATTATTTGAACTGTATTAAATTGTCTTCTTACGCCTACCTTCTGAGTCTTCTAAAAAATGGTGCACACGTTCGCGTGGCTCGCTTTTCTGTTAAAGGTCATACCAAATAGAACGGGGATGGATCAGCCGCTAGGCGGGGTAGACTTTCGTGCTCCCGGTACGTCGCTCCCACCTCGGCTCAAGTTGTCCGCTTGGGTAAGCCAGGTTTAGAACACAACCCAGGTTTAAACCTAGAATAACATAACCTCATGCCGGATCCCTAGTAGGAACATTTGTTTGCATCACGTGCATTTGACTTTGGGGACTCAACACAGGGGTTGGGTCCGTCTAGGACAGTTGTACCCGAAATAAAAGACCATCTTGATGCATCTTATGTGCTATTTGTACATTTATTTGTTTCGGCTCGTATATTGACCGGCTAAGGAAAGAAATACAACAGAAAAAACAAGAGTGAGGTAGGATAGAGAATTCACCCGGTTCTGAAAACCCCGGTCTTTGAAAAATGCCTCGAAACTCTGCCAAAATTTTTGGAAAAAAAAGAGAGGAAAGGGAAATGTATTTCAAAATGGAAGTAAGTCAATACCATGTTTTTCCAATTATGTCAAAATTGACCGAACTACGCGAGTCTGATTCTCACCGGATGTGAGATACGTAGGCAAACCTCATCGGTTCTGGCCCCAATTTAAAAAAAAAATCCAAAAATATTTTCCTTTAATTCCTTCTTTAGGAGCATTTTCTTAGAAAATTCAAAAAAAAATATATTTTAAACTCAAAAATAGTTTCCTTCTTTCTGAAATCTTTCATACGGAAAAAAATAAATAAAAGGAAAAATCAATCAAAAATCAAAATCCAAAATGCGGGTTTACTTTATTTTGAAGTCTTTTTCCCAAAATCCAAAAAAAAAAATTCTTTTCCTTCTTTAAAAGTCGTTCTTTTGTAATTGTCAAAAAAAATTGAAAAAAATTGAAGTGCAAAAAATATTTTCGTTTTTCTTCAGAAGTACTTTCGTAAATTAAAAACAACAACAACAAAAAAATAGAAATCCAAAATATTTTCTTAAAAGTCCTTCTTTCGAAAATTAAGAGGCAACATCCAAAATCCAAAAATATTTTCTTTCTTCTTTAGAAAAAGAGAAAACAAATAAAAATTCAAACAAAAAGATATTTTTCTTTTTACTTTTGAAATTCCTAAAGTTCAAATCAAAAGAAAAGGAATTTTTAGAAGTCTTTCTTTCAAAAAAAAAAATATCAAAATCCAAAATCCAAAATATTTTCCTTGTTACAAGCTTTTGAGGTATGATTTGCCTATTTAAAAATGTTGAATAAATTAGAAGAAAAAAGGGTTAGCTCATTTACCTTGTTTCTAATTTTCCTGAACTACGTAATGATCTGATTCATGCGGCGTCGTGATACGTAGGCAATCATCATCGGATTCGGTCATAGCTATATATAACCTGAGTAAAGAAATAAACCAAGAGAAGAGAGAGAAAAGAAAAGGAAAATTAAATGAAAAGAGTGAAAAAAAAGCGCAAAAGTAAGAAAAAGATTCAGGATACGGAAGT
This sequence comes from Nicotiana attenuata, assembly GCF_001879085.1. NCBI lineage: Eukaryota > Viridiplantae > Streptophyta > Magnoliopsida > Solanales > Solanaceae > Nicotiana > Nicotiana attenuata. The sequence goes on along the minus strand of NC_031989.1, from coordinate 67,681,040 downwards.
TGATAAAAGAAATAGCAAGGTCGGGATGAGACATACAGTCGTCGCAAACATTTAGATACATTTATCTGATCAGGTGCATTGCATTCCCCAATATGCGATTCCCTATGTGTTAAATGTCACGAACTAACCGGTTTGTTGTGTATGCTATTAAGAACAGGTTCTATTTTTAAGTGGTTGGTTTTTGTGGTAATTTGGCTTCACACCCTTATTTCACGAGATCTAAAGGAAGTATTGCCATGACATCAGAAAGTCACCTACCCATCATTGAGCCCGAAGATAGCCTGGCATCGGTTATCCAACAACCAGAGTCAGCAGCGGCAGTCGAGGAAAATAGAAGGCTACGATGCCATGTGTTAGAAATGTGGGACGCATGGTCCAATGGCAGGGAGCCACCTAGTGCTATCTCTGGATTGCCTGAATTGATCCCCGGGACGGGAGGAACTACCAATGTCCCTATCCCGCTGACCAACCCATTCATCCCGTTTGGGTACCCCACTATGTCGGCCAATTTCACCGGTACGCCTTCTAAAGTTCGCCCCCAGGCACCGTTTTCAGGAATAGCGTCTACAATGTTCACAGCACTGCCAACCTCTACTATGGCCCAACCAACACTACCTCGACAAAGCTTTGAACCATCAACTTTCACTTTCCAAACACCCCAATTTCAATTGGACTCCGCTCGGGTTACCCCAAATTTCTATCCTCAGTACCCACAATGTGAGTCTCCCATAGAACCTCAGAAAGCCGAGAGGAATCCTGAACAAGAAGAGATAGCACGAAAAATGAAAAGCATCGAGCAAAGCCTAAAAAATATGCAGGGCCTGAGTGGCCACAAGAGCGTTTCCTATGCTGATCTGTGCATGTTCCCTCACGTGCATTTACCCGTTGGTTTCAAAACACCAAAGTTCGAAAGATATGACGGGTATGGAGACCCGATTGCTCACTTAAAGCGATACTGTAACCAGCTGAGAGGTGCTGGTGGAAAAGAGGAGCTATTAATGGCTTACTTCGGAGAGAGCCTTGCCAGAATTGCTTCTGAGTGGTATATGGACCAAGATATCTCCCATTGGCACATATGGGACGACCTAGCCCGGGATTTTGTAAGGCAGTTTCAATATAATGTGGACATTGCTCCGGACAAAAATTCTTTGTCCAACATCAAAAAGAAAGCTTCGAAAAGCTTCTGAGAATACGCTATCAAATGGCGTGAACAAGCGGCCAGGGTAAAACCCCCAATGGATGAGGCCGAGATGGTCAGTGTCTTCTTACAGGCCCAAGAGGCCGTTTATTTTCAAAACATGATGTCTGTCATGGGCAAACCATTCGCGGATGCCATAAATGGTAGAAAACGGCCTGAATATAGGCCACATCATGAGTCAATTAGCTATAAGAGCAACTCCCCAAGCCATCCAGAGCGGCTCGGGAGGTTTAGCAAACCGAAAGAAGAAAGAAGAAGGTGCCATGATAGCTTCAAGTTTGAGAAACTCTCGTCAACCCCGGGGTTATTTTGGTTCCACTTCCAGGGCCCCGCAGCATTACTACCCCCACCAGGATACAGCATATGCTATGGCTCCTCATCCTTATGCAGTAATGAATGCCCAGCCATACACCCGGCCACAACAACATTACAATAAGAGCAGAGCTCCACCTCCAAGAAACAACCCTCCTCACCAAGCCCCGTATAATCCACGTCCACCATAAAATAATTATCAATATAACACCCGTCCCCGTCAACCACCTAAAAAAGCTAACTTCACACCCATTTGAGTCATATTCCAGCCTCTTCCCAAAATTAGTTCAAATGGGCCTGTTGCAGCTTGTACCTCCAAACAGACAGAATCCAGAATCTCCATCCTACAGACCAGGTACCAGGTGCGCTTATCATTCCGGGACAGAAGGGTATGACACCGAAGATTGTTGGACCCTTAAGAGTGCAGTCGAGAACTTGATTGAGCAGAAGCGGGTAGTGCTAAGGGACGAGGAATTCCCTAATGTAACCAACAACCCGTTACCAGCTCACAACAACGGGCCAGTCATCGGGATGATCTGTGAGGACAAAGAATTTGACCCAGCCTTAAAAGTTATCATTGCCATTGCCGACTCAGAAAAGAAACCCAAAACAGTGGCAAAACAGGTTAGAGATGAAAAGAAGATAGATTCCACTCCCTAAAATACAGAAAAGGTGGTAGAAACAAAGACAGGGGCGGCACCAGCTAAAGATGCCATTCTCTACGTCCTAAGAGCCCCCAGGAAGGGACAGCTCATGTTAATCCCTCCTAAAAGATTTGAACAGAAGAAAGCCACACTGATTGTGCCAAAGATGTATGTACCGAAAGGAACTTACGTGGCACAGAGGCCAATAATTTCACCCGATTTGGATGAGCCTTTGGTCATCAGCCGTGCACCGCAGCATCCCATGAGAGACCCTACTGCCGTCCCTTGGAACTACAATAAGACAGTGGTCACATACAAAGGAAAGGAAGTTATGGGAGAAGTAGATGAAATGAACCTGTCTGGGAAGTATCATAACCCAGAAGAATCGAACAAAACAAAGCAGAAACGGTTTCCACTTAAGAAGCCGGTTAGTGCTGAAGAAGCGGAAGAATTTTTCCGGAAGATGAAAACCTCGGAGTATGCTGTAGTTGATCAACTTAGAAAGACTCCCTCCCAAGTTTCACTTTTGTCTTTGCTAATGAGTTCAAATGAACATCAGAAAGTGCTTCTAAAGACGTTGAATGAGGCGTATGTTCCGATTGAGACCACGGTTGAACAGTTGGAAAGAATGGCATAATGGTTTTTCGAGGTCAACCGAATCTCCTTCAGCCAAAATGACTTGCCTCCAGAAAGAGCCTCTTATAACAAAGCCCTTCATTTGACTGTCAAATGTGAAGGATATTATGTGAAAAGGGTTATGTTAGACGGTGGATCTGGAGTTGACATTTGCCCTCTATCAACATTACAAAGGATGGAAATTGGGACTGAAAGGATTAGACCCAACAATGTTTGCGTACGTGCTTTCGATGGTGTCAAGCGGGGCACGATAGGGGAAATTGACCTGGTCCTAACCATTGGCCCTGTAGATTTTGAAGTAACATTCCAAATTCTGGACATGGACACTTCCTATAACTTTCTCTTGGGTAGACCATGGATCCATGCCGCGGGAGCCGTGCCCTCTACTCTCCACCAAATGGTCAAGTCCGAACATGAAAACCAAGAAATAGTGGTCCACGGAGAAGATGAACAATCAATCTACAAGGACCCGTCAGTCCCATGCTTGGAGGCTAGAGAGGGTAGTGAACACATCATCTACCAAAATCCACCCCATATTTAACCCCAAACCCGGTCCAAATCCGATCCAACCCCCACTAATCAAAACGACATCGTTTCACCTCTCCTAATCCTAGCCGTTGGATCCAACGGCTCATAACTGAGCCCCAAATCCCTTAAAAGTGTCGAAAGAGACCTAACCCCCCAAACCCTAGACCCCCCATAACTCGTCTCTCTCCTCTCTCAAAGCTCCACCGCCCGAAAATCGCCTCACGACGGCGGACCACTCCCAAACCCAACCAAATCACTACCCCACACTCCTCACCTCACCCTCTTCATCAATCCACCATCAATTTGCCCCAAAACCCCACCGAATTCCTCTAATTCCGGATCTAGAAAACATAAACCCTACCTTTTCCTTTATTTTGATTTTTTCTGAGTTTTCAAGACTCGATTTGATTAAAATCTATGCTAGTTGATTGCTCTCGGTGAGAACGATTGATTAGCGTTATTTTTGGTCTATTTCGAAGAATTTCGGATTCGCTGGAGTCCGTTCAACTCAGCCGTCCTTATTGCCTACCCTAGGTATCCGTGTTCTCTTTGTTGATTTCCTCTCTTTTCCTTTCTTCTATTTTTTCTTTCTTCCTGTGACCATTGTGTTAAATTGAGGTCATTCGATAATTTCAGTTTAATCAGTGTTTAGTATAGAATCCATAGATTAGTTTGACTTTAATTACTCCTCAAAACTTGCTAAACTGTTGTTTAAAGTGATATTAATAACATAGTTAGTTCAATTTCTTGTTAATCAGTTTGATTGCATGAGTTGTTAGTTTAATCAATTTTATGTTAATTAGGCATCAAAACAAATTAGCTGCTAATTGATTTTGCATTACTGCTTTTGTTTGGATCCGTATGGTTTTGCAATGGTTCATTCAGCGTTAACCTAAGGTTAAAGGGGATTTTTGGAAATAGAAATAATTGTTAATTCAGTTGTTTGAGCTTATTTACTCTTTTGGGTGGTTATTTGTAATTAACAGAAGCTAAAGGGATCTAAAAGGAATAGGGAAGTTTAGGGCATAGAAAATCAGAAACAAGGGTGGCTATTTGTGTTAATCAGAACTTAAAGGGGTCAGTTGGGAAGTAAAAATAGATGGATTTCAGGTAAAAAATATCAGAAGCTTCTAGTATGGGACAACTATCCATTTTTAGTGTTAAAAAGATGCTGAAAATTGGGTAAAAGGACAACTGTACCAAAATCTGTTAAAAAAGATGTTATCCTATCCTTTTTTACAGCTGACATCTCTAAAATTTATGCTGGAATATTCCCCTTTGGACCCTCTCCCATCCTTATCCCTTCTTGCATTTCTCCTCTATATAAAAGAACTCATTTTCTTTTATTGGACATACGGTGAATCCTCTGAATACACACAGAAAAACCCCTGCATTTTTCTTTCCTGCATTCTTAGCAGAAAACACACATAGAATTCCTAGATGTCTTTAAGAAGTTCTGGTCTTCTTCATTCATTTATGATCTTTCTTGAGATGATTTTGGACTGAAGTTTGAAGCTTATTCTGGGGCTATTCTTTGCTGATTGTCTGCTTGATTGTTGCTATTTTTGAGCTTGCTGATCTATTTCTCCAATTTTTTCAGCCTTTGTTTGGTATTTATTGACTATCTTTCATAGAAGGTATGTGAGATTCTCTCCTTGTGACTCTTATGAAAATGGAAATACATAATAGACATGTTGATACTTTGCTTATTCCTACGTCTATGTGTTTTTTATTGTTTGTAGGATTAATTTGATCCATCTTTGTTCTATGACTAAATCTGATTCAGTTGTTTAGTTCAAGTTGAATACACATGCCATGTTAACTCATTTAACTAGGCTAATTTGTTACTTTTGTTCACTTATCTTGATGTAAGGTTGTTATTAAATCAAATAAGCTCATGCAAGTTTTCTCTGAATGTATCTGTTTTCATTTCTTCTAAGCAGACACAAGAATAAATTGTGAAATCATGAGTTACTGCTGTTAATCTCTGTTTCTAGCTCTCTTTGATTAAGCATGAATTCAGGTTTCGACACTGCTATAATATGCTGTTTGGGTTATTATCTGTGTTAATGCATAACGAGAAAAAGGTCAGTGTTACAACAGATATGGCGGATGTTCATGGATCTGGCCATTAATTGGTCAAATTTGTAAACCCCAAAGCCAAAAAAGATTGTGTCAAGAGTGTTTGAAGCCACTGTAGTCTAAATTTGCTCATGTAGAAAGATATTCATTTTAGGATTTTTATGTAATTCTGGGTATGAATGCATTGCATTATCTATTGTAGTTAGATAGATGTTGAATTTGATTGTTGTAATTGATTTATATTACTGTTATAAGCATGATAGAATCAGTGATAAATTTGTCAAATTAGTGTGATGCAATTACAATTTGAGTAATGGTTTGACAGTGATAAAGTTTTGTGCTATGGGATTAACGTTAAAGCCCAATACTCTGTCCTACAATTTTTGAACAAATTTCAAACGCATAAAGATTCCCTGTTAAGATTCTAACACAAATGTTTTGTTTCACTCAGGCCCCATGCTTCAAAGTCTGGGCCTGTTTGGCAGTTAATAAATAAAGTTGCCCCATTTGATCAAATAAGTGTCTCATGTAGTATTGAACCTTTATACCTAGCTAAGTGATGTGGAATACTTAGAGACATAATCACAACTTTAGGTTCACTTTAAAATTAGATTAACTATTGCAATTATGCATACGCATGCGTGACATAGTTGTGATGCCAAGGTATACGTTCGCGTAACCATGGTTAAACATTTTTTTCAAACGCCTTAATCAAATATTCGTAGAAATGCTTTAAGCGCGATTTTTAAATTGTTATCATGATTACATTTTTCTTTCAAATAAATTCAAAGTATGTGTTCGCGCAACTTTGACTAAACCTTTTCCTTAAATAAACTAAGTGTTAGGAATTGAGTATACATGCGTGTAACTCATCTTAGGTTAATCTCTTAAATATGGATTATCAAGTGATTAATATCAGTAAAAGGTAAAATAAACATAGGTCCTAAAATAAGTAATTAGACAAAATAGGCCAAGTACAAATTGCTAAGTGACCGTGCTAGAACCACGGAACCCGGGAATGCCTAACACCTTCTCCCGGGTTAACAGAATTCCTTACCTAGTTTTCTGGTTTCACAGACTTTAAATGAAGTCAAATTTTCCTCGATTTGGGATTTGAAATAAACCTGTGACTTGGGACACCATAAATTATCCCAAGTGGCGACTCTAAAATTAAATAAATAATCCCATTTCGACTAATGTTACTGTAATTGAAAAAACTCCCTTATATCCCCCTTTTCGGGTAAAAAGGAGGTGTGACAGTCCTCTCTGTATCTTTAAAAGGCAAAGAATAATGTATTTCGTTGTTTTTGTTCTGAAAGAAAGCGAAAAAGAGAGAGAGAGAGAGAGAGTGTGTGAGAGAGAGAAATAACTTTCTTAATCATAAGTAGTCACACTTATGAAAATCATTAAGTTCCAATGATTTTGAAATTATTGATAGGATTGTTATGTTAGATTGTTTATGTACTACAATCTCAAATTAATAAAAAATTTACATGTGGTATCAAGAGCAGGGTTTAGGAATGGATTTTTTTCATTAAGATTAATATTTGCTATTAATTTTGAACCCTAGTTATGAAATTTTGGGATTCTATGTTTACAGTTTGTCAGCCAAATCATTTTAAGGCCAAAACATATAAGAAGTTTTGTTTATGAGAATAATAATTGCTCAAATATTTCTACAGGTTTGGCCTTATTCTGAATTATAAGTTTACGTGTTCGGTAAATGTTATAACAGAGAACTTCTAAAGCTTCTTACATCCTTAAAAGTGCAGTTCCTCCGCGTCAATTCATATTTTGTTTCTATATATTTGATGTTGTCGGGCGAATGATAAACTAGAATTATTTCTGTAAACTCAAGTAACAGTTCTCGATGGTTGCATAACGGTTGGCTATAAATACAGATATTCTCTGTAACGGTTGTTCATTGAATGCTATCCGATATCAATTCTCCGAATCCTTGTTACCGGTTACTCTGTCTTCGGAATTCACTCAGCACCGATTTTATGCTTGTGACCGGTATCACTTACTTGCTGACTCACCTCTTTACCTGTTTTCAACTTCACGTGTCACCTTATCATTTGTCCAACTGTCACTAATCAGTTTTACCGCATACAGATAATCCCCCTACTTTTCGGTAATAATACTTTAGTGTTACCGGAAAGTAGAGAAAACCCCTTTCCTTAGCGGCCAAGTTTCTGAACAGTTTCTGACATTCACGTCTCTTCGTATTTAAGAACCCGAACACGTGTTACCCCACGATTTGGCAGATATTTTCATCAGTTTTCGAGGTAATCATGATCACGATTTTTGTCGTCTATAAATTTCTCCACTACTCATCACTTTTACCCTTCGCTTTTATAAACCCTTCTTCTTCCTTGAATCTCCTTAGAACACTACTCCAAAATACAACTCTCCCAGTAAAATCCTTCTTTTCAAATTTCTCGCTATCACGTCTTCTAACATCGTTGCCCTCAAAAACTCTGTCCTTCTTTTCGCTGGAGGTCCTAAGAAGAACAAAACAATAGAGGTTGATGTCGAGTCTGAACCTCCAACCGTGATGCGTTCCTCGTTGGTGTCGAAAACTTCGTATACTTGATTCACCATCAGCTAGGAGTCGTACTTTATTTCAATGACCTCGGAACCTAGTCCCCGAGCTAATTCAAGTCCTACAACCAAAGCCTCGTACTCGGCTTCACTGTTAGTTAGTGGCACCGTTCTAATTGTCACACCTCCTTTTTTACACATCTACCCCGAAGGATAAATGTATAAGGGAGTTTTTCCATTTAAAGTGACATTATTCGAAATGGGATTATTTATTTATTTAGAGTCGCCACTTGGGATAGGATTGGCTTTTGGTGTCCCAAGTCACCGGTTTAACTTGATCCCAAATCGAGGAAAATTTCGACTTCCCAGTTGGAGTCTGCGAACCAGAAATTCTGAATAAGGAATTCTGTTGACCCGAGGGAAGGTATTAGGCGCCCCCGGATCCCGTGGTTCTAGCACGGTCGCTTAAATTATTATAAATGGCTAAAAATCTGGTTTTATGCATGTTCAAACCTATAGTGCAATTTTATAAATTTGTTTAACCGCTTTTAATTGGTTTTATGAAAGTGAACGCCGTTTAAGAGCGTGTTTTCGGATCACGTCACATGAAATGCACCCGGATCCGCGACACCTCTTATTCAGCGTTTTGGGATTTGGATTTGGGTTGCATGAAATGCACACCCGAGTTTAGGAAGGTAATATTATTAAAATTCGCGCCTAAAGTGACTAGCGTATTATTATCTTTGCGGGAAGCCATGAAAATTCGCTAAATGGCATGTCCCGATTTCTAAGTATTTCAATAGAAGTAATTGAAGATGGCCACGCAATTTATGCATTTTATTTGGCGCGGCGCACCTCGTTTTTATTTTAAAGGTCAGCCTAAAAGAACTACAATTTTCTATCAAGTATTGTCTCTAAAGGGACCCTAATTAGCATTATGAATTATTATTAAAAAAAAAACATCAAGGGATTCGGGCCTCAAACTCAAGTCCACATTTGAACAAGAGGATAACCTCCTAGTTCAAACGTGCTGCTTAGCTTGGAAGGCCCAAATTATAATTTAAACTCAACAACCTTTAAATCTAATGGCTTAAATTTTCAACGTGTTGGGCCTCAAGAGCCAGCCCTTGGGAATAAGCCTGTCCCATTTTATTTGTAAAGCCACCTACAAGGCTATCCAGCATCCAGGCCATAGCACAGGCCCAGATAGAAAATAGGTTGCAAGTTGGGACTCAGGATTTAAATCACTTGGGCTTCTGATTATACATTAGGCCCAGATCCCATTTTTAACAAAAGTACAGCCTTGGGCTCTTGAATGAGCTCAAGCTGATGTTGATTCTTGGGTTTGTTAATAATTTTGTAGACAAATGCATAATTTGCTCAAGTCACAGACGTGCTAGCTTTGAAATGCAAAGTCTCCTGTAGATTCAAACTTGTCTAATAATGGATAACCAATACACTCGATCTAAAATTTTTAACAACCTTTAGCTTCAATTAATACACCTCAAAACAGCTCAGTCACAAACTGAATATGAAAGGGACTACCGGAGCTTCCACTTCGTTTCTGAATCATTTTTGAACAAACAGATGATATGACTATTATCTTTAACACATGTCTAATAATCGACCACAAATGTTTGATGAAGAAACTAAGACTAATATTATGTTCAAGCTACAGG
>NC_031989.1:67651976-67671402 GCF_001879085.1 Nicotiana attenuata | reverse complement strand
TTCTAAAATATTTTAATATAGTATTTAATGAGGGCCCCGCAGTTTATATGTTTTGTTTGGCGAGGCTCGTCTCATTTAATTATTTTTTAAGGTCAATCTAAATCGAACTAGATTCTCTATTTGCATTGTGGTCTTTAAAGGGCTTGGCAATATGAAATTCGGGTTTCCAAATTCAAGTCCGGATTCAAATAAAAGGATAAAACCTTTTAATTTAAAACCGCCACCTAACTTGAAGACCTAAATTTTATGTTGCAAATTGAATAACCATATTCCTAATGTGAACTTTGGGCCCAGGACTGTACAGTGATTGGGGAATTTGGCCCAAAACTGCACTGTGAATTTGCCCAGTAGTCGAACCTCATCAATGCCCAATTGTGAAAATTATACAGGCCCAGGAGCAGCATTTAGTCCCATTCTGTCGTTTGATTAAGGAACCAGAGTCCAGTCTTAACGCCGATAGGACCGTAATTATCTCTGATTGTTCATTAGGCTTTCGACTCGTTTATTCACGCTTATTCTAAGGCAAATTTGTGACTACTGATTCAATTGCTGATTATATTCAGCAGTTGGATTGTCTAAAGAGTAATTACACAGGAGCCTATTAAAACTATAAAGGCTTATAAGTTCAGCACCTTACACATAGAACTAAGTCACGACAAACTTAGAGTTTACAAGCAATTCTAGGCTATTCACTCTGATATAAAAAAAACAGTCCCAGGCAGTCCGGATTATTACAACAGTGTTCATGTGAATACAACTTCAAAACAAATTTGATCAACATTAGCTAAATATACATCGCTAATATACTTCCAGTTGTAAATATACAAACAAAATCAGATGAACAAACGTGCCAAGGGGTAAACTCCATCTCATTTCACTTCCATTCCAAAGATTACATCAAGTAAGATTTAAAGCATGTACCTGGATTTGAATGAGCAAAGGAAGAGAGGTAAGTCACGCAGTATTAGGCAACAAGCAGCAGTAGAATTCAGCAGCTCGAAACAGATTCTCGATTCAAAAAGCAACAGCTTATAGCCCAGTGTAGAATCAACAGAAAATTAACACCACAAATGACTCATGATTTAGCTTTGAAGGTGATTTCTAAACCTTATCGAATAGCAAATAGACCAGGACAACTTGTTCGACTCCTAAGCTTATCAGAAATAAACTAGAAATTAGAACTGTGTAATGCAAAACTCGGAAATGGATTTGGAAATTAACTGCTGGAAACTTTTATGAAAAAATTTAGAGATCTCTGAACTTTTCAAGGAATTTTTCCCAGGATCTCCAACCTTGCTGCACAAGGCAATGTAGGTGNGAAGAAGGTAGAGTCAGCAGCAGTACACAGCAGTATAGTAACAGGAATCAACAGCTTGAGATTTATTGTAAACCCAGAAGCAATATTGAATAGCCCAGGACAAATTTCAACCAGTAAACCACTTGTAACAACTTGAATAAACCCAAACAAACTCGAAATCACCCCAGGACAACCTCTAAACTTCAGCAATCAGGCATATATCCCTATCTAAGCTAGAACTTTGAACTAACAACTGAAATTTAAAATTAATCTAAGGGGAATTTCAATGGAACAGTATTTTTTGAGTTTTTGTGTTTTCTGTTATTTTTTTTTTTGGTTTTTTTTTTCTTGCAGAATTTAAGATCTTAAGAGGAGGATTTTGGGAAAAATTATAAGCTGGAAGTTTTTTGGGAATTTTTCAGAGGTCTAAAACTTGCTAAACAAGGCAATGTGTGTGCCTTTTATAGGCAAAAATGTAAAGCTTTCTTCAGATTTTGTTTTTCTCTTTAGACCCTCTCCTTTTAACTTTCAGTCCCTAATTTTAAGACTTATTACCCAAGTAACAACACCTATTTTATTGAAAACTATACTAAAGTCTATTCTAGAAAGTCCTACACCCATTACAATCCCTATTCTATCCTTACCCCTTTTCAAAAATTACCAAATCTGCTGAAAGTACCCTTTTCTATACCTGAACTACCCTCAAAACTCTCTTGGAATTACTGACCAACCCAAACCCCTTTACTTTAGTTAGTACTGACTATAGTTAACCTTATTTAATCTAAATCAGCTATAACCAATCAATTAACCCTAACTACTGAATTAAACTAAAATTTTAATCAAACCAGTGATTTAATCAAACCAAACAGTATCTGAACAGGGTTGAAACAACAATTAACTAAGATTAAAATGAAGCAAAATCGAATTGCAAAGAATTATCGAGACAGGCTAACACACGTTCAAGAATCGAACTATTGAATTAAAGGCTAAAATCATGCGTTGACAGTCAAATATATACACTAATTATTAAAATTGCTAGAACACATACTGAATCAAAAAAGATAAGCAAAACATAAAACAAAAGAAACAAGAATAAAATCAGAATTAAAAGAAGGGAAAACAGAATACCTAATAGAATTAGGAACTCGGTTAGGCACTGTTGCTTGAATCCTCCAGGATTCTTGACACGTAACATCCCTAATCGTGTGTTTTCACAAGAACCCACATGATTAGGGAAATTACGGTCAAAAATCCCTAAATTTTGAGCTAGGGTTCTGCCGGTTTTAAGATTTGAAATTCGAGGAGTTATGGCAAGATTCGAAAGGTTTTGGTCAGGGATTAATGATGGGGAGGTCATGGAGACTGTGGGGTGTAAATTTGGGCCGGTTTGGACAGGTTCATGTTTGGCTCGAATCTTCAAATGAAGATTCGAGAAGTTCCAGAAAGATTCGAGCCAAACGGTTTAAGGATTTGGGTTGGGGGTGGTTAGAAGGTCTTAGGGTGTTAATTTGGCGGCCATCGGAGAAGGTGAGGTTTTCCGGCCAACATTCCATTTAAGATTCGAAGAGTTGGGGCCTGATTCGAGGGGAGCTATGGTGATGGTTGGAAAGGGGAGGTCGAGGTGAGTTTGTGGTGTAAAAATGGCGGAGTTTGGCCTACCGGAACCGCCGTAAGGCGATTTCCGGTAGGCGGAGTCGCGGTAGTCATGGGCGGAGGGTTCAGGGTCGTCTCTGAGAGAGACGATGGCTAGGGGGGGGGGGGTATATTCAGACACTTATATATTAAATGTCGTAGGCTTCAGGACCGTCCGATCAAGGAACCTCGACGGCCCTGATTGAACAAGACCAAACGACGTCGTTTCAGGGGATCTGGGGACTGGACCGGGTGAGACTGGGCCAAATTTGAACGGGTTGGTGCCTACTTTATTTGGGCTCAGCCATTTGGGCCCAATTTTGGCAGCCTTCTTTGCCTTTTCTTTTGTATTTTATTTTGTATATTTTTTGTATTTTTGTATTTATTTATTTTTTCTTAATTTTATAAAAAATGCTAAAACAGAACAAAGACTCAATTAAACTATTTTAAACTCCTAAAATTACTTAAAACTCTATTTAGAAATAAAACGCAACAATTAACAATTAAGAGTGCAACAAGACTATTTTTGCAATTTTTCTTTAAACTTTATTCTAAATCTAATTAATACCTAAAAATTGTGAAATTAAATCCCTAAATGCATGTGCATATTTTCTGTATTTTCATATGAAGAATGCAACCAATTAGCACAAAAATTTAACAAAAAATCACAAAAAATTATAAAATAATAAGGAAATCAATTATTTGAAACTTTTGGAATTAATTTGCTTAGGGCAAAATCACGTGCTCACAAGATTCTTTGATTATTGTGTGGTTCTTCATTGACTCGTACATTTACTCTCTTGATGTAGAAATTCTTGTAAATTTTGATTTTTGAGATGCTATTATTGATTGAAATTGTTTGGGGAGCAAGTTGCACGCTCCAAGGGATATTGAAAGGTAATGAATTGAAATGGTGGAATAAGGAAGGATTATGATATTAACAGATGATGATATGGTGGGATTGGGTTGCGCGCTGCAACGGAATGTATAAGTTGTATTTGTTTGTGACTGTTGGATTTGCCTCGGTATTTGAGATGAGTTTATAAGACTTGTTATTCTGGGCCCTCTGGTAGTTGGATTTTGAGTTCGTTGTTATGAGTTAACTTCTTTATTTTCATTCCTGTCATTCATGTTATTATTACTGTTGCATGTAGGCTATTGTAAGCGACCCTCCTTAGCCTAGTCTCTACTTTGACGAGGTTAGGCTCGACACTAACAGAGTATATGGGGTCGGTTGTACTCATACTATACTTTGCACTTCTTGGGCAGATACCGGAGTTGGTCCCACTAGTGCTGAGTGAGGTTTGCCCGGATCTAGCTATTATTGGTCACTTGAGGTATAGTTGCATGACGTCCGCAACCCTGAAGTCCCCCTATATATCATTTTAGCTGTTTATTTTGATTCAGACAGTTATGTTTTATTCGAACCATAATCTGTAGTACTCTAGACGCTCATGTATTCGTGGCACCAGATCTGGGATTGTATTCAGATTTCGTGGTGTATTAGTTTATCACCTTATTTCAGACTATTCAATTTTTATTGATATCATTTGATTTGAATTGTTAAAAATGGTTAATAAAAATTAACTAAAGTTGGCATTCCTAGCAAGTGAAATGTTAGGTGCCATCACGGTTCCGAGGATGGGAATTCCGGGTTGTGACAATTGTGATTGTGACTTGTGAAATGAGTATATGAGGTGTGTTACCTCGGTTGTGATTCTTGTTGTACATTCCATGTAAGAAGGCTTGTTCATTTGAACAGTCATTATCTTGTCTTCATTGTTTTTACTTGTATTTTTACAGTACTTGATCGCTTGGTTTTCCTTCATTTTTGCCTTTATTGCCTTAATTTTCGCTGTCAGCCTTATATCATCGTACCGTTCTATGGTTATTTATTTACTTACTTTTTTTTGTTAGATTATATCATATTCTGCTCAGGCTTTCTTTTTGTCACGACCCCAACCCCGATCGTGATGGCGCCCAACACACTGCTAGGCAAGCCCGACCAATTCCATAACTTTAACCATTTATACAACTCACGAATTACTTAACCTGGATGAATTACTAAATCACAATACTGAATATCTGAAATAAAGTTAAAACATGTGGAAAACCCAAGTGGAAATACTACTACACAGCCCGAAGAATCCGGTGTCACAAGTCTGAGCCTCTAATATACGAGTGTCAACCTACTACATAATGTTCTGAAGAAATGCGGAATAAAAATAAATAGGATAGATGGGAAGATCAGGACTGCGGACGTCATGCAGCTACCTTGATGCTCCCGGAGGTGATGCTCAACAGAGAAAAGTCTCACTCAGCCTCAGTGGGTGCACCTGAATCTGCACACAAGGTGCAGGGAGTAAAGTGTGTACTTCCGACTCAGTGAGTAAAAAACATAAATAAAGACTGAGAATAAGAAGTCCTGAATAAGCACAAAGTAGTTCTATAAATACAGCAACTCGAACCCAGCCGCATGAAATCAATAAATCAACGAAAACGCTTAAGGAAATACCAAAACAGATAAATAAGTAGATNCATATATATATTAAGTAAAACCAGCTTCAGGACCGTTCGATCAAGGAACCTCGACGGTCCTGATTGAACGAGTCCAAACGACGTCGTTTCACGTGGGCTGGGGAATTGGACCAGGTAAGGTTGGACGGGTCTGGGACGGATCAGGCCTATTTTATTTGGGCTCAGCCATTTGGGCCCAATTTCTGGCAGCCCCTTTTGCATTTCTTTTGTATTTCATTTTGTATTTTTGTATTTTGTATTTATTCATTTTTCCTTAATTTTAAAAATGCTAAAACAAGACAAAGACTCAATTAAACTATTTAAACTTCCTAAAATTACTTAAAACTCTATTTAGAAATAAAACGCAACAAATAACAATTAAGAGTGCAACAAGACTTATTATTATATTTTTTTCTTTATTCTAAATCTAATTAATACCTAATTAATACTAACAATTGTGAAATTAAAATCCTTAAATGTATGTGCATATTTTCTGTATTTTTTATGAGAAATGCAACCAATTAACACAAAAACTCAAACAAAAATTCACAAAAAATTGTAAAATAATAAAGAAATCAATTATTTGAAACTTTCGGAATTAATTTGCTTGGGGCAAAAATCACGTGCTCACACTAATGGCCTGTCTTAGGGTTTCTCCCGAAGGAGTGATTAATAATACCCCGAGACCGGACCCTTTTACATTCGAAGCTCCATTCATAAATAAGGTCCAAGCACCTTGTACCATTCCCGATACCAGCGCTGCTTCTTTAGCAACTAAAGGCATTAATCCTGGATTAAAGTCAGCTATGAAGTCGGCCAAAACTTGTGACTTCATTGCTGTCCTGGGCTTGTATTCAATGTCAAATTCACTAACTTCGACTACTCATTTAGCCAAACGACCCGATAACTCAGGATTATGAAGGACATTACTCAAGGGAAAAGTTGTCACAACGTTTATAGGATGACAATAAAAATAAGGCACAAGCCTTCGAGAGGCAACTACGAGAGATAAGGCCAACTTTTCACGGGGCGGATACCGTGTCTCTGCTCCTAATAACACTTTACTAGCATAATAAACGGGAAATTGCATATCCTTTTCTTTTCGGACCAACACAACACTTACCTCTACTTCCGAGACCACTACATAAATCAAAAATTGTTCACCTTCTTCCGGTTTTGACAATAACGCAGGGCTAGGCAGGTACCATTTTAGATCTTTTAGTGCCTGTTGGCATTCCAGAGTCCACACGACATCGTTATTCTTTTTCAAAAGTGAAAAGAAGTGATAGCACCTCTCTCGATACCTCGAGATGAACCTACTTAGAGCTGCCAATCTACTGGTCAACCTCTGTACTTCCTTCACACTTGTTAACTGGTTCGGTATATCATTGATGGCTTTGATTTCATTGGGGTTTACTTTGATTCCTCTTTGAGAGACCAGAAACCCCAATAACTTACTAAAACCAACTCCGAAGGCACACTTCTCCGGGTTAAGCTTCATATTGTATTTTCTCAGAATATCAAATGTCTCTTGGAGATGTTTCAAATGATCTCTTGTATTAAGAGACTTAACTAACATGTCGTCAATATAAACTTCCATTGTCTTACCTATCTATTTTTCAAACATTTTATTGACAAGCCTCTGATAAGTGGTTCCAGCATTCTTAAGCTCAAAAGGCATCACATTATAGCAGTATGTGCCAAAATTTGTGGTAAAAGAAGTCTTCTGTTGATCGTCCGGGTTCATCCTAATTCTATTATACCCAGAATAAGCATCAAGAAAATGCATTGACTCATGCCCGGCCGCAGCATCAATCATTTGATCGATGTTTGGAAACGGGAAAGAGTCTTTATGGCATACCTTATTTAAGTCTTTATAATCTACATACATTCTAAATTTATTATTTTTTTAGGCACTACCACTACGTTAGTTAGCCAATCCGGGTAATTTACCTCTCGAATTGAACCTATATTTAGTAGCCGGGTTACCTCTTCCTTGACAAACCTATTTTTCACCTCTGCTATCAGTCGTTTCTTTTGCCTTACGAGAGAGAAGTTAGGATCTAAACTAAGCTTGTGGATAGCCACTTCCGATAGACACCTGTCATATTTGAATGCGACCATGCAAAACAATCAATGTTGGATTTTAAAAAATCCATAAATTTTAATCTGAGTTCAGGACTCAAACTCGTTCCCAAGTGAAATTTTCTTTCTAGGAACTCCTCGAACAAGGCCACTTGTTCGATCTCTTCTGCTACTGATTTGGTCGCGTCCGTTTCCTTCGGTACCTGAAAACATCTCGGTACCTGATAAAATTTGAAGACTCCTCTTCTTTATCAACTTCAATCGCAGTGGAAGAAGGCATCGGTTCCTGTAATTGCTATTTGGTAGTTTCTTTGACCTTGCTACTAGAAATGGTCACTGTGTTCATCTCCCTAGCAGCTGGTTGATCTCCTCTGGTTTGCTTGATCCCTTCTAGTGTGGGAAATTTCAACAACTGGTGGTATGTTAAAGGTACAACCTTCCTTTCATGTATCTATGGCCTTCCAGGGATTACATCATAGCCTATATCGCCATCTACCACTTCGAACATGGTGGTATTCATTACTCCTTCGGCATGTGTTGGCAATAGAATCTCTCCTCGGGCTGTCACACTTGTTAAGTTGAAGCCGACAAAAGCTTTATTGCCAGAACTATGTTTCCGGTCAGCTTGCTCCAAAACTCACCGTTGTATGATGTTGGCATCAACCAACACACATATAATTTTGAAATCTAAAATAATTACTAGAGCATCATTGTGCGGTAGAAGAAGTCCATCATCATATTCTTCTATAAAGGTAATGTCATCTTCTGAGACTTCTCGGATCCTCTTGCCATGAGTTACTGATGTATTTGTCTTCTTTGCTGCCAAAAATGTCACTCCATTTACTTCGTCTCCATCGAAGATCATGTTTATTGTCATACGAGGTGACCCTACAACTAATTTTGATGGTTCTACAACATCCCGGTTTTTTTCATAGTTGTTCTTGCCCGATCACTTAATAACTCTCTGAGGTGAACATTCTTCAACAATTTTGCTACCTCTTCTTGAAGGTGTCCCTAGTCATGTAGCCATGAGTTCCATGGAACTCACACCATAGATTAGGATCCCTTTGGCTAGGATCCGATCAGATTAGTTTCGAGAACCTGCCTCTTTAATATTTCTCATGACCTACACCAATTCTACCAAACTGATGTTAAAGTTGTAGTTGGATAACCTGGATATGTTACTCTCGGGACCCCGACACCTCTTTCTCCTGCAATGATCTACTGCTTCGACCATGATCCGCCCTTCCATCGAAAACGAACCTCTCCGACGACTGAAAACCTTTATTTTCACGCCTATCGGCCCTCTCGTAAGGTTGAAAATGACTCCTAGAGGACCTTCGATCTGTATCAAAATCATTTTTGAACTTGTCTTGATTTTGTTCATGATTTCGTCTTTTGGAAGACACCGAAGAACCTAATTGATCATTTTCTATTCTGATCTTTAACTCATAGCGATTGTGAACATTTTCACGTGTAGTTTCCTAAAATTCTAGCAAGCTTTCCTTCAGTTTCAGGAAGGCATCAAAACTCAATGGGCTGAGACCCTTTGTAAATGCCTCCACTGCTCACTCATCCGGTACTTCTGGTAATAATATCCTTTCCTTCTAAAACCGGATCACGAACTCTTGCAACAGTTCGGATTCTCCTTGGGATATTCTGAATATGTTCGCCTTTCTTGCTCCAGCATGAGCTTTGATAAACGAATCTGCAAGCATTTCCAAAGAATCAGTGAAATGCTCCGGTAAAAGAAAATACCAGGTTAAGGCACCATTCGTCAGGGTTTCTCCAAACTTCTTCAATAAAACAGATTCGATCTCGTGCTAGGCCAAGTCGTTTCCCTTTACAGCTGTAGTGTAGGTCATGATATGATCTTGTGAATCCGAAGTCCCATCATACTTCAGAATATCTAGCATTTGTAACCACTTCAAGATCAACTCTGGATCCTCACTTGGTTTAAATAGTAACTATATATACTTTTTAGAATCTGGTCCCTTTAACACTGGCGGCGCACCCGGGATCTGATCGATCCGAGCATGAAATCCTTTGCATTTTGGTTCATTTGTTCATTCATTTCTCTCATGAGTCACATGAGCTCGATGTTGAAATGGTCGTTTGTGTTGTTGACGTTCCCAGATCCACTATTGGTACCTCCTGCCTTGTTAAAACCAAACTCCTACCTTGGAGCATTGTTACCGGTTCTTTGAATTGTTTGATTTACAGGGGCACATGGAGGAATCTGGGCTCTTCCATTAGCATTATTGGAAGCACCCGATAATGCCTAATTTAACTTTGTCATCACTTGATCTTGTCTTGAGAGGTGTTCCATAGTTTTCCCTTGTTGCTCTCTCAAGATTTTGACTGTTTCAACAACGTGTTCATCATCCGCATCATCAGAAGTTGAACTTCTCATATGTCGAGGATTTTGACTTTTGCGAACTAGAGTTATTTCATCTTCTTCATTGCGGGTTTTGCTGGTTGAATCATTACGTTGGAACACATCCCCACGTTCATTGTGTGCTCCAACATTATAGGAATTATTGACATCATTAACTTCCATATCTTATTTTTTTTTTGCTAAAAATGAATCAAAATTTGTTAGTAACATATGAATGGATCAAAGCAATTACACAATTGTCCAGGCCTCACGGTGGGCGCCAAACTGTTTACCGGTAAAATGGTATATTGAATTTATAACGTAGTATATAAATACGTGAATTAATTTGATCCAGAAATATAAAATAAATTTAAAGGAAATACAAGCCTAGCTATGAACTTAGCCTCTCCGGTAACAGAAGCAAGAACAATCTTAGGAATAAAGTCGAAGAACATTATTATAAAAAGAGAGTTGGTGTAAGCTTTTGTATACTGAATATTTCGTCTCTTACAATGGATACTAATTCTCCTATTTATAGCTATTTCAGGGAGACAAGATCCCCAAATCAAACTCCTCTTGAATGAGAATAAAATCCTCATTGATGGCCGCATAACGGTTGACTATAAATGCAGATATTCTCTGTAACGGTTGTTCATAGAATGCTATACGATATCAATTATCCTGATCATTGTTACCGGTTACTCGGTCTTCGGAATTCACTTAGAACCAGTCTCATTACTTGCTGACTCACCTCTTTACCTGTCTTCAACTCCATGTGTCACCTTCTCATTCGTCCAACTTTCACTAACCAATTTTACTGCATACGAGTAGTTATTCTATCTTTTATCAAACTAATATTACGTAAGGATAACTGTATTTTCTTGCAAATTGTGTAGTATCTATAACTTCATTAAGTTCTCTACCAATATTGGTAGAAGGCATATTAAGATCAAACAAAGAGATTCAATGTTTTAGTCATTGTTGATCTCTTTTGAAAAGAGTTACTACTGTATACTTATAAAACTTTTGGTTCTTATGTATAAATTTTATATATAACTAAAAAAAATGCTAAAATCTTCTGAATCCATGAGATTTAAATTAATGAAATCTATGAGATTTAAGTTAATGAAATCTAAAATTATTTGGAATTATTAGGTATGATTCGTTAATCATCAAAGTGGTCGAATATTTATGAATAATTAATTTTAAAATAGTTAACTTATACCCAATTATTCATAAATTGTGATGCTTATAAATGATATGATATTTATGGATAAATGAAAGTTCATGATTATAAAATATTTATGGATCGCCCAAAGGTTGATAGTTTGTTCTTATAATCATTGAATATTAAGTCGATAATTTTAAAATTATTTGGGATTATTAGGTATGATTCATTAATCATCAAAGTGGTCGAATATTTATGAATAATTAATTTCAAAATAGTTAACTTATATCCAATTATTCATAAATTGTGATGCTTATAACTGATATGATATTTATGGATAAATTGAAGTTCATGATTATAAGATATTTATGGATCGCCCAAAGGTTGATAGTTTGTTCTTATAATCATTGAATATTAAGTCGATAATTTAGATATGCTATTAGTTTTATTTATATATATCCAAAGATAGTAAGTATTACTAACTGGTGCATTAAAAATTATCGAATTAAGTTAAAATATTTAAGCATCATAATGTCTAGAGTTGTATTTTGATGATTCGCTGTCACGAACCCAATCTCCCTCCGTAGGATATCATGATGGCACCTAGTCTCTAAGACTAAGCAAGCCTAACATACATGAAAATTAACAGAGATAGTAATAAAACTTCCAGTTAAACCAATAGCTATCATAAAAAGGACTCCACAATACAACTGAAAATAACACCCAAAATCTGGTAGAACCAAGTCATAAGCTCTACATGAGTATTCGGAAACATCCCTAATACATCATTGTCTATAAAAGGAGAATGAAATAGAAACTAAGATAGAGGGTGACTCTGAGGCCTGCGAACGCCGGCAGGTATACCTTGAAGTCTCTGATCCAAGCTCAACTCACGGATGTCTAGTGTTGCTCCCAAACGCACATGCAAGTATACGTGGTCGTACAAGTAATAGAATAATAAGTCGAGTGCCCAACTGTCATGATCCGAATTTTCCACCGCCGGGACCGTGATGTCGCCTAACATTGTACTCGCTAGGCAAGTCAAAGTTACAATTCCGTCTTTTTCTTTATCTTTTAGCAATTTATCAGTTAATATAAGGATATCAGCGGAAAACAAAATGCGGATGAACAGAACTTAACAGGTTATCTTAATACAAATACGAATCCGAAATAAAACTCCACCCAGAATTGGTGTCACAATTTCACGGACTGTCTATGAATACTACAAATAGTGGTCTGAGCAAAGAAATACAAATGTCACGACCCAAATCAGAGGGACACGACGGTCACCCAGTGCCTACTCAACCGAGCGCCACGTACCTTTTCTTATTTTCTTTTTTTTTTCTACAAGACTCGTCACGGCCATGATAGGCCACAGTTATATATATAATTAGTAATATTAGAACTTAACTCACATTATTTAATTCAAAAAGATTTATATACATAGGGGCTGACAAGGCCATTGACATATCATACCTAAAGCTATACACATGACACTGTCTGCAAAACCTCTAAGAAAATATGATCATAATATATAAGTCGGGATAGGGTCCCCGAGATCTTCGTAAAACAAAGTAACATATATAGAACGTGACTCGGTAATACTCCAGGAAGACGTGGAGCTCACCAACCAAAAGCTGATATTTGGAGGCAGCCTGCGGTGGATGGTCCTCACCTCACCTATCTACACCTGCGTGGCATGAAACACAGCGCCCCAGGAAAAGGGACGCCAGTACGAAGAATGTACCGAGTATGTANAACTGGGTTCATGCTTTGCTTTCAAGCTAGCCTTGGTTTCCCTTAACCTTTCAGACGTAATGCCAACTTACTCTTACATTAATCATATTTACTGGACAATTTGCGTTAATAAGATCGAACATTACCAATAATTACAATACCTGACATATCATCTGGTGTAGCCTCTGGGTCCTGACGACCTGCCAAAGCATATATGCGGTACTGACTACCGCCGGAGCTAGATGCTCCACCCCTGCCTCTACCTCTACCAGCTGATGCCTGAGGGCCTCGCTCTTGAGGGCGTACTGAAGAGGAGGAGACTGTTATAGATCTGGTGGGCTGAACCATCCCGCTTCTTCCATTTATAGGACAATCCCTCATGTAATGACTAGGGTCTCCGCAGGTATAACATACATTAGACCCCTGACGACATTGTCCAGAATGAGCTCTACCGCATTGACTGCACCGCGGAGGGGGCTCCCTCATTTGCGCTGAATCCCTCCGATTCTGAAAACCCAAAATTCTCGAGCCCTGACCTGACTCAGAATAGACAGATCCCTCATAATACGGCTTCTGCATCTGTCGGACACTTTCAACAAGGTATGGTGACATAGGATCGCCCGGAAAATCCTCAGGTCGCCTAGCAGACCTAGCCTTCTTACGCTGACCCCCATCACGATTCTCATATTGCTGTCGTTTCCGATCCTCTAAATTCTGAGCATAAGCCTGGATGCGGGAAATATCCATACCATCGAGCAGAGCGGCCGTGAAGCATTCATTAATCAGGTGCAGCCCAAGTCCTACCATATACCGATGCACTCAGTCACTCATTTCAGCCACAATCGAGGGGGCATACCTCGCCAAGGAATCAAACTGGAACTATACTCCCGCACACTCATATTCCCTTGTTTAAGAACCAAGAACCTGTCTACCCTTGCCTGACGAATCTCTGCCGGCTAGTAATGACGTAAGAAAGCCCTTGAGAACTCTTCCCATACTGATGGAGATGCATTTGTCCCTCTAGACAATTCCCAAGTTTCATACCACTGAACTGCAACATCCCGCAATCGGTATGAGGCTAACTCTACTGACTCAGTGTCTGATGCATGCATTATCCTCAAAGTCCTCTGCATCCTATCAATAAGTTTTGCGGGTCCTCATCCTTGTTGGATCCGGTAAACACTGGAGGGTCCAGGTTAATGAAGTCTCGAACCCTCATGCTAATAACCCTGTTAACGTGACCAACACTTGTACCTACCTGGCGCTGAGCCTGAGCGGCTACCAATCTAGTCAACAACTGTACTACACTTCGCATATCCATATCCTCATCCTGAACAATAGGTGGAGGTACTGGGTTCCTCCTCATCTTCTCGGGTGCTGACGAAATTGGAGAACTATGTGAGGGTGTCGTATTTCCCCTCGGGGCCTCACTCTGGCCCTCAATAGACATTGGTACTCTACTCATGCCCTCATCTGCCACTACTTTACCCTTCTGACTAGCCGTAGCGTTCCTGGTCATATGCATTGCTGTATATATAAAACAAGTCAAAGGTCAAGGGCTTTATTCCCCTATGACTATGCTCTACTGCACGATCTAATATAGGGAAGGAAGGGTAACCGGTCCCTAAATGCCCTGTAGTTTCTTACTTACACAACGTGGTGCACAACACATTTATAAACAAGACTCTACTAGACACGGCTTGCAGACAACCCTAGGACAGAACTGCTCTGATACCACTTTGTCACGACCCAAATCAGAGGGCCACGACGGGCACCCGGTGCCTGCTCAACCGAGCGCCACGTACCTTATCTTTTTTTCTATAAGACTCGTCGCGGCCATGATAGGCCACATTTATATATATAATTAATAATATTAGAACTTAACTCACATATCTAATTCAAAAAGATTTATATAGATACATAGGGGCCGACAAGGCCGTTGACGTGTCATACCTAAAGCTATACACAAGACACTGTCTGCAAAACCTCTAAGAAAATATGATCATAATATATAAGTCGGGACAGGGTCCCCTACATCTTTATAAAATAAAGTAACATATATAGAACGTGACTCGGCAATACTCCAGGAAGACGTGGAGCTCACCAACCAAAAGCTGATATTTGGAGGCAGCCTGCGGTGGATGGTCCTCACCTCACCTATCTACACCTGCGTGGCATGAAACACAGCGCCCCAGGAAAAGGGACGCCAGTACGAAGAATGTACCGAGTATGTAAGGCGGAAATAAAACGTAATAATAATAAGATACTATCTCGGGGAGGGATAAGAGTCAACTTATAACTTCTGACTTGCCGCTGAGGGCCGTAACATGTAGAATAAAACCCATTCGAATATATAAATAAAGCTACGATATAGTCGTTCTGATTACATCATTCTCGTGGCGTTAACTTCCCAACTGATCAATGGTAACTGCCCGACCGGACGTCGCACGGTGGTAAATGTATGAGTGCCCAACCAGTGATAAATAATTATTCATAACTGCCCAACCGGCGGTAACTGCCCGACCGGCCATAGCCCGATGGTAAATGCACGCCTGCCCAACCGGCCATAGCACGGTGGTAAATATGTAACTGTCGTGGTATCTCTAAACTACCCAAAGCATAAGATAAATGTAGCTCTTAAATTTCAGCTCATATTTCTCGTAGAATACGATCCTAGACTTCTCGACAACAAAATCAACAATAGCTTTGGACTGAAACAGCAAGTCTGTGAACTATTTAATCCATCAACCTTTTAATTTAACTGGAAAGGCAGAGAAAGATAGGGGCTATTATAATATCACATCTAACTAACTTCAAGAGAGATTAGATTAACTTGATACAAAATCAAGTAAAAGACCATATAAAGGTGCAATCATTTAATTGGTATTCAAAATATTGTACATGTTTCAGGAAAATCGATTTGTTCTACATAGGTTCACAATATCCCATCAAAATCGGATATGAATAACATAGTCATCCTTAACTGCTAAGAATAGAACTGCTAAGAATAGAACTACTTATGGAATATCATTACGTTTACGTATCGTTACTTGGATCATGCCAAAAGAAAGAATGATCAGCCTTAACATACCTGGAGAGGCTGTCAGACTTTAGAAAGATGCAACGTGGACAAGCTTAGGGGCTCAGAAAGACAAAAGCGAGGCACACTAAAAGATAAATAATTTTACACCAACCCACTGAAACAGGCCAGTATCAACACCAGCATGTTTTGAGAGCATGACTACAGAAGATGTCATTTTTAGGTAGGAGAAGTTCAGGTTATTCAATTCAATTTTAAGGAAATAAGTCTTGAGATGGCTCGGTGATTTAGGATCTAGAATAAAGCTTGGAAGAAATTTTGGTAAGGATGTAACCAAACTTCTTCAATCTCATAAGGATGGAAAGTGGCTCAAGTTGACGTTGTCTCAGAGCAGTATTGCAATCTAAGTACTAACCATATGTCATTGAACTAGGAAGATAATCTTTTCTTGCTTTAGGATGATAGACGTTTGGTTCTTGTCCAAATGAAATGGACAAGACTTGTAATTAAGTCTTTACCTAGTAAATCCTAATTGGTCTTAGTTAGCTACCTAGGCATAGAATGACTAAGAGTCATTCTTAGTTTGTGGCTTTTTGCCACGTTTTGGGGAGGAGGGGGGGAGGGATTTAATCTTTATCTCAATTTTTTAATAATTAACTAGGTAATGTCCCGTTACCCGGTAATTAACCAATTACCCATATAATTAAGAATTATCTCAAATTACCTAAAAATACTACTCATTTTTAATACAATTGATACATTATACTACCGTGGTCATATGGTACCTTGCATGGTACTAGTTCATAATTATCGGGTATTATCGCTCGACCCATATTTTATCCCAAATTGGCCACTTTCAACGAAACTCGTTTTCTTTAATTCGCGTACCCTTTATCCTTTATGACACTTACTTATTACTTGTTATAAATAGCATAAATATGTTAACCTCAAGATAATCTCACCCTCGAGTCTACGTCAATTAACTGAAGACGGAACTTTTAACTTATGAAAACGTGAGATGTAACATCCTTCCCCCCTTAGAAACATTCGTCCTCGAATGTTTAAACTTGCAAGATTTACAAACATTTCCATCTATTATAAATGTATATACCTTCCCATGCTAAACTCCAATAAAACAAAATATCAGGCTCTCACGGGGTCAGGACGTCGTCCCTCCCTAAAACTACTTCCTAATCCATTCGTCACCTATGATTCTGTTAATCTATCTTCTAGGCGCTGGCGCCTATTAGTTGTAATCTTAATAACTGGGTTCATGCTTTGCTTTCAAGCTAGCCTTGGTTTCCCTTAACCTTTCAGACGTAATGCCAACTTACTCTTACATTAATCATATTTACTGGACAATTTGCGTTAATAAGATCGAACATTACCAATAATTACAATACCTGACATATCATCTGGTGTAGCCTCTGGGTCCTGACGACCTGCCAAAGCATATATGCGGTACTGACTACCGCCGGAGCTAGATGCTCCACCCCTGCCTCTACCTCTACCAGCTGATGCCTGAGGGCCTCGCTCTTGAGGGCGTACTGAAGAGGAGGAGACTGTTATAGATCTGGTGGGCTGAACCATCCCGCTTCTTCCATTTATAGGACAATCCCTCATGTAATGACTAGGGTCTCCGCAGGTATAACATACATTAGACCCCTGACGACATTGTCCAGAATGAGCTCTACCGCATTGACTGCACCGCGGAGGGGGCTCCCTCATTTGCGCTGAATCCCTCCGATTCTGAAAACCCAAAATTCTCGAGCCCTGACCTGACTCAGAATAGACAGATCCCTCATAATACGGCTTCTGCATCTGTCGGACACTTTCAACAAGGTATGGTGACATAGGATCGCCCGGAAAATCCTCAGGTCGCCTAGCAGACCTAGCCTTCTTACGCTGACCCCCATCACGATTCTCATATTGCTGTCGTTTCCGATCCTCTAAATTCTGAGCATAAGCCTGGATGCGGGAAATATCCATACCATCGAGCAGAGCGGCCGTGAAGCATTCATTAATCAGGTGCAGCCCAAGTCCTACCATATACCGATGCACTCAGTCACTCATTTCAGCCACAATCGAGGGGGCATACCTCGCCAAGGAATCAAACTGGAACTATACTCCCGCACACTCATATTCCCTTGTTTAAGAACCAAGAACCTGTCTACCCTTGCCTGACGAATCTCTGCCGGCTAGTAATGACGTAAGAAAGCCCTTGAGAACTCTTCCCATACTGATGGAGATGCATTTGTCCCTCTAGACAATTCCCAAGTTTCATACCACTGAACTGCAACATCCCGCAATCGGTATGAGGCTAACTCTACTGACTCAGTGTCTGATGCATGCATTATCCTCAAAGTCCTCTGCATCCTATCAATAAGTTTTGCGGGTCCTCATCCTTGTTGGATCCGGTAAACACTGGAGGGTCCAGGTTAATGAAGTCTCGAACCCTCATGCTAATAACCCTGTTAACGTGACCAACACTTGTACCTACCTGGCGCTGAGCCTGAGCGGCTACCAATCTAGTCAACAACTGTACTACACTTCGCATATCCATATCCTCATCCTGAACAATAGGTGGAGGTACTGGGTTCCTCCTCATCTTCTCGGGTGCTGACGAAATTGGAGAACTATGTGAGGGTGTCGTATTTCCCCTCGGGGCCTCACTCTGGCCCTCAATAGACATTGGTACTCTACTCATGCCCTCATCTGCCACTACTTTACCCTTCTGACTAGCCGTAGCGTTCCTGGTCATATGCATTGCTGTATATATAAAACAAGTCAAAGGTCAAGGGCTTTATTCCCCTATGACTATGCTCTACTGCACGATCTAATATAGGGAAGGAAGGGTAACCGGTCCCTAAATGCCCTGTAGTTTCTTACTTACACAACGTGGTGCACAACACATTTATAAACAAGACTCTACTAGACACGGCTTGCAGACAACCCTAGGACAGAACTGCTCTGATACCACTTTGTCACGACCCAAATCAGAGGGCCACGACGGGCACCCGGTGCCTGCTCAACCGAGCGCCACGTACCTTATCTTTTTTTCTATAAGACTCGTCGCGGCCATGATAGGCCACATTTATATATATAATTAATAATATTAGAACTTAACTCACATATCTAATTTAAAAAGATTTATATAGATACATAGGGGCCGACAAGGCCGTTGACGTGTCATACCTAAAGCTATACACAAGACACTGCCTGCAAAACCTCTAAGAAAATATGATCATAATATATAAGTCCGGACAGGGTCCCCGACATCTTCATAAAACAAGTAACATATATAGAACGTGACTCGGTAATACTCCAGGAAGATAGTGGAGCTCACCAACCAAAAGCTGATATCTGGAGGCAGCCTACAGTGGATGGTCCTCACCTCACCTAACTACACCTACGTGGCATGAAACACAATGCCCCAGGAAAAGGACGTCAGTACGAAGAATGTACTGAGTATGTAAGGCAGAAATGAAACGTAATAATACTTAGATACTATCTCGGGGAGAGATAAGAGTCAACTTATAACTTCTGACTTGCCAATGAGGCCGTAACATGTAG
>NC_031989.1:67616884-67651369 GCF_001879085.1 Nicotiana attenuata | reverse complement strand
AAAGATGCAACGTGGACAAGCTTAGGGGCTCAGAAAGACAAAAGCAAGGCACATTAAAAGATAAATAATTTTACACCAACCCGTTGAAACAGGCCAGTATCAACACCAGCATGTTTTGAGAGCATGACTACAGAAGATGTCAATTTTAGGTAGGAGAAGTTCAGGTTATTCAATTCAATTTTAAGGAAATAAGTCTTGAGATGGCTCGGTGATTTAGGTTCTAGAATAAAGCTTGGAAGAAATTTTGGTAAGGATGTAACCAAACTTCTTTAATCTCATAAGGATGGAAAGTGGCTCAAGTTGACATTGTCTCAGAGCAGTATTGCAATCTAAGTACTAACCATATGTCATTTGAACTAGGAAGATAATTTTTTCTTGCTTTAGGATGATAGACATTTGGTTCTTGTCTAAATGAAATGGACAAGACTTGTAATTAAGTATTTACCTAGTAAATCCTAGTTGCTCTTAGTTAGCCACCTAGGCATAGAATGACTAAGAGTCATTCTTAGTTTTGTGGCTTTTTGCCACGTTTTGGGGAGGGGGGGGGGGGGGGGAGGGATTTAATCTTTATCTCATTTTTTTAATAATTAACTAGGTAATGTTCTGTTACCCGGTAATTAACCAATTACCCATATAATTAAGAATTATCTCAAATTACCTAAAAATACTATTCATTTTTAATACACTTCATACATTATACTACCGTGGTCATATGGTACTAGTTCATAATTATCGGGTATTATCGCTCGACCCATATTTGATCCCAAATTGGCCACTTTCAAAGAAACTCGTTTTCTTTAATTCACGTACCCTTTATCCTTTATGACACTTACTTATTGCTTGTTATAAATAGCATAAATACGTTAACCTCAAGATAATCTCACCCCCGAGTCTACGTCAATTAACTGAAGACGGAACTCTTAACGTACGAAAATGCGAGATGTAACAACAAATCTGTCTCAGAAATAGATAAAACAGAAATAGAAGCAGGATAGAAGGGGACGCCAAGGCCTGCGAACGCCTGCAGGACTACCTCTGGTCTCCACTAGTCTGAAAGCAGCAACGTCGAACAACGGTCCGTACGATCCAGCACTGCGATCTGCACAAGAAGTGCAGAGTGTAGAATCAGTACAACCGACCCTATGTACTGGTAAATGCCGAGCCTAACCTCGACGAAGTAGTGACGAGGCTATGGCGGGGCATGACAATATATATAACCTGCAACAGTTTATCATACAGAAAAAGAAGTACGGAATGAAAAATATCCAGAACTTGCATTAAAGGAACACATGACTCAACCAGTCTACTAGTATTCAGCTATAACAATCCTTAGGGAATTTCAACACCTCAATAATAACTTCAACAGAAATATATGCAAACACAATAACTGATGCGACACACATCCCGATCCCACCATATAAACAATAACAATATCAATATTTACAACAATAACAGTATCAATATTCTCCCTTATCCCTCCTTAATGCGGCGCACAACCCGATCCCACTTGTCCTCCCTTATTGCTCCTCAACACATATCACCCTTATTCCTCCTGTTGTGGTGCGCAACCCGATCCCACCTGTCCACCCTTATTACTCCTTGTTGCGGCGTGCAATTCAATCCCACCGGACAATCACAAATATCCCTTATTCCTTCTGTTGAGGTGTGCAACCCAATCCCAACATATGTATATATCAACACCAATCACAAGAATAAACACAAGGTGTTTCACAAGTTAACTCGATTTCCACAATTCTTATACTTCAACTACACAAAGGAATTTCGCTACGATTATGAACCTTCCCTCATGAAACCAAATCAGCGAGGCCAACCAATGTGCACCATAAGGCACCAACGAATCCATATAAACCAACGGGATAACAAAATGAAGCTACGAAACGAACAATACCTCAACGGAAACATCAATAACTAACATGTAACAATTAAATAATTCAATGAAGAGAACAACAGTTAACATGAGCAATTAGACATGGAACATTTGTGATCAAGTAGTAGTTAAGGCATGGGAACATTTTATGATCAAATAGCAGTTAAGGCATGAAACATTCTAAGCAGGTAGCAAATAAGACGAGAAATAGTATAATAGGAAACGGGGAAGGGAAAGCAAACTAAAAATGGAATTTGGTGGCGCATAGGTACTCGTCACCACACCTATACGCCACACACATGATATTTTATTTAGCACATAAGTCGGGAATTCCTATTCCCTCAAGTCAAGGTTAAACCAAACACTTACCTCAAGCTAACAGACAATTCAACACTCAAACACCGCTTTCCCTCTCAATTCCGACACCAATTCACTCGTATCTAGCCATAATTAATTCAATAACATCAATAAATGCTAATTAAACCAATTCATTGCATGAATATGAATTTCCCAATGTTTTTCCCAAAAAGTCAAAAAATCCCGGGCCCGCTTGGTCCAAACCCGAAATTCGGACCAAAACCCGATTACCCATTCACCCCTGAGCCCGGATAAACAATTGGTTTTGGAATCCTACATCAATTTGAGGTCTAAATCCCCAAATTTAAATATTCCTAAGTTCTACCCAAAATTCCCAATTCCACCATGAAAACCCTAGATTCTAGGATGAAGTCTTGTAAAAAGAAGTTAAGGAGTGAAAGAAATGAGTTTAAAATCACTTACATATGATTTAGGGAAGATGGAGTACTTGAAAAATCACCTCTTATATTTTAGATTTTTGAAAAATGAAAAATAGATGTTAAGTCCCGTTTATATAGCCCCTCTCAGATACTCCGAGCGCTGACCGCGGAAAAAGGGCCGTGGTCGCGAAACTCACTGCTGACAATGAAATAACGGGCACGGCCACAGAGACTTTGGCCTTGCCTACCGCTAACCGTGAGCCCCACCGCGGTAGCGGAATCCCCAGCGCGGCCGCGAAATTCCACCGTGGGCCGCGAAACCCCAGGTTCAGAGACCTGCAATTCTGCACTTTTTCAGGTCCAGGTATTTTTCTAAGTCTTAAGACACCCGTGGACTATCCAAGACTCACCCGAGCCCTCGGGGCTCCAAACCAAACATGCACGCAAGTCTAAAAATATCATACGGACTTGCTCGTGCAATCAAATCATCAAAATAACATCAACAACTACGATTTAGCACCAAAATTCATAAAATTCTCAAGAACATTGAAATTTCTCTTTTCTCAACTATGGGTCCGATTTATGCCAAATCAACTCCGATTCTTACCAAATTTCACAGATTCGACTTAATTATTATTTTAAACCTGTACCGGGCTCCGGAACCAAAATACGGGCCCGATACCATCAGGATTACACACTATTTCATTTCTACAAATGCTTATATTTTCCAGCAAACAATTTTTCTTCAAAAATTCTTTTCTCAGGCTAGGGACCTCGGAATTTGATTCCGGGCAAATGCCCAAGTCTCACTTTTTACTTCGGACCCTACGGGACCGTCAAATCACGGGTCCGGGTCCGTTTACCAAAAATGTTTACCGAAGTCAACTTTACTCAATTTTAAAGGCCAAATTTTATATTTTTCTTAAATTTACCTAAAAGCTTTCCGGAATCGCGCCCGGATCATGCAAATTGAGGGGAGATACAAGGAGGTTTTCAAGGCCTCAGAACACAGAAATGGACTTTAAAACAAAAGATCACCCTTTGGGTCATCACATTCTCCACCTCTAAAATAACCGTTCGTCCTCGAACAGATATAGAAAAGTACCCGAGTTGGTGAAAAGATGGGGATATCGGCTCCGCATATCGGAGTCGGACTCCCAGGTAGCTGCGTCAACAGGATGACCTCTCCACTGAACACGAACCAACGGATAGCTCTTTGACCTCAACTGATGAACCTGCCGGTCTAGAATAGCTACCGGCTCCTCCTCATAGGTCAAATCCCTGTCCAATTGGACAGTACTGAAGTCTAACGCGTGGGATGGATTGCCGTGATACTTCCGGAGCATGGAC
The DNA here is from genome assembly GCF_001879085.1 of Nicotiana attenuata. NCBI lineage: Eukaryota > Viridiplantae > Streptophyta > Magnoliopsida > Solanales > Solanaceae > Nicotiana > Nicotiana attenuata. Next base: position 67,647,394 of record NC_031989.1, on the reverse strand, counting down.
ACATGAAACACTGGATGCAAAGCTGATAGACTCGGTGGCAACGCAAGTCTGTAAGCCATCTCTCCCATTCGATCAAGAATCTCAAAAGGACCGATGAACCTAGGGCTTAGCTTGCCCCTCTTTCCAAATCTCATCACGACCTTCATGGGCGACACCCAAAGCAACACTCGTCAACGACCATGAATGCCACATCACGAACCTTACGGTCGGCATAACTCTTTTGCCTGGACTGAGCTGTACGAAGCCTATCCTGAATGATCGTAACCTTATCCAAGGCATCCTGTACCAAATCTGTACCCAAAAGCCGAGCCTCCCCCGACTCAAACCACCCAACTGGCGATCGACATCGTCTACCATATAATGCCTTATAAGGAGCCATCTAGATGCTCGACTGATAGCTGTTGTTGTAGGCAAACTCCGCCAATGGCAAGAACTAATCCCGCGAACCTCCAAAGTCAATAACACATGCCCGGAGCATATCCTCTAAAATCTGAATAGTACACTCGGACTGTCCGTCAGTCTGAGGATGAAATGCTGTGCTCAACTCGACCCGTGTACCCAACTCACGCTGAACTGCCCTCTAGAAATGCGAGGTAAACTGCGTACCCCGGTCAAAAATGATAGACACAGGCACACCATGAAGACGAACAATCTCCCGGATATAGATCTCAGCTAACCTCTCTGAAGAATAAGAGACTGCCACAGGAATGAAATGCGCTGACTTAGTTAGCGTATCAACAATAACCCATACCGCATCGAACTTCCTCTGAGTCCGTGGGAGTCCAACAACGAAGTCCATAGTGATACGCTCCCACTTCCACTTAGGAATCTCAATCTGCTGAAGCAAACCACCAGGCCGCTGATGCTCGTACTTTACCTGCTGACAATTCAAACACCGAGCTACATACGTAACAATGTCCTTCTTCATCCTCCTCCACCAATATTGTTGCCGCAAATCCTGATACATCTTAGCGGCGCCCAGATGAATAGAATACCGGGAACTATGGGCCTCCTCTAGAATCAACTCACGAAGTCCATCCACATTAGGCACACAAACTCGACCCTGCATCCTCAAAACTCCATCATCTCCAACTGTAACCTGCTTGGCACCACCGCACCGCACTGTGTCCCTAAGGACTAGCAAATGAGGATCATCATACTGCCGATCCCTGATCCGCTCAAATAATGAAGACCGAGCGACTGTACACGCTAGAACACGGCTGGGCTCAGAAACATCCAACCTCACGAACTGATTGGCTAACGCCTGAACATCCAAGGCAAGCGGTCTCTCACCGACCGGAATACACGCAAGGTTGCCCATACTGCCTGACTTCCTACTCAGTATCGACCACCACATTGGCCTTCCCCGGATGATACAAGATGGTGATATCGTAGTCCTTTAGTAGCTCCAACCACCTTCTTTGCCTCAAATTGAGCTCCTTCTGCTTGAACAAATACTGCAAACTCTTTGATCCGTGAACACCTCACATGACACGCCATATAAATAATGCTTCCAGATCTTCAACGCGTGAACAATGGATGCTAGCTCCAAATCATGAACTGGATAATTCTTCTCGTGAATCTTCAACTGTCGCGAAGCATATGCAATAACCTTGCCATTCTACATCAACACCGCACCAAGTCCAATACGAGATGCGTCACAATAAACCGTAAATGGCCCTGACCCTATGGGCAAAACCAACACCGGCGTCGTGGTCAAAGTTGTCTTGAGCTTCTGAAAGCTCGCCTCACACTCGTCTGACCACCTGAACTGGGCACCCTTCTGGGTCAACCTGGTCATCGGGGATGAAAACCCCTCCACAAACCGGCGGTAATAACCCGCCAAACCCAAGAAACTCCGGATTTCCGTAGCTGATGTGGTTCTAGGCCAGTTCTTGACTGCCTCTATCTTTTTCGGATCCACCTGAATACCCTCTGCCGATACGACATGGCCCAAGAATGCAACTGAACTCAACCAAAACTCGCATTTCGAAAACTTAGCATACAACTGACTGTTTCTCAGAGTCTGAAGAACGACTTGAAGATGCTGCTCGTGCTCCTCTCGGCTGCGGGAATAGATCAAAATATCATCAATGAAGACAATCACGAAGGAAATCCAAATAAGGCCTAAACACTCAGTTCATCAAATCCATGAATGCTGCTGGGGCATTTGTCAACCCAAATGACATCACTAAAAACTCGTAATGCCCGTACCGAGTACGAAAAGCTGTCTTAGGGACATCGGATGCCCTAATCCTCAACTGATGGTAGCTAGATCTCAAATCAATCTTCGAAAATACCTTGGCACCCTGAAGCTGATCAAACAAATCATCAATCCTCGGCAACGGATACTTGTTCTTGATGGTGACCTTGTTCAACTGCCGAAATCAATACATATCCTCATCGACCCATCCTTCTTCTTAACAAACAACACCGACGCACCCCAAGGCGACACACTAGGTCTAATAAAGCCCTTATCAAGCAAAGCTTGCAACTGCTCCTTCAATTCTTTCAACTCTGGTGGGGCCATGCGATACGGAGGAATAAAAATGGGCTGAGTGCCGGAGCCAAGTCAATGCAAAAGTCAATATCCCTGTCGGGTGGCATCCCCGGCAGGTCTGCAGGAAATACCTCTGGAAACTCCCGAACAACTGGCACAGAATCCATAGAAGGAACCTCAGCACTAGAATCACGAACATAGGGCAAATAAGCCAAACATCTCTTTTCAACCATACGCCGAGCCTTCACATACGAACTAACCCTGCTTATAGAATGACCAGGAGTCCCCCTCCACTCCTATCGAGGCAACCCCGGCAAGTCTAAGGTCACGGTCTTGGCGTGGCAATCCAATATAGCATGATAAGGTGAAAGCCAATCCATCCCCAATATGACGTCAAAATCAACCATATCCAGAAGTAAGAGATCTACACGGGTCTCAAGACCCCCAATAATAACCACATACGAGTGATAGACACGATCTACAACAGTAGAATCACCCATTGGTGTGGAAACATATACATGAGCACTCAAAGAATCACGAGGCACAACCAAATACGTAGCAAAATAAGAAGACACATAGGAGTATGTAGACCCTGGATCAAATAAAACTGAAGCATCTCTCCTGCATACTAAAAACGTACCTGTGATAACGGCATCGGAGGCCTCAGCCTCGGGCCTAGCTGGAATAACATAACACGGGGCTGGGCCCCACCACCCTGAACTATATCTCTGGACGGCCTCCTGCTAGCTGGCCTCTACCTCTAGCGGCCTGGCCTCCACCTCTAATGGCTTGACCTCTACCTCTAGCGGGCTGGCCCCTACCTCTGGCTCCCTGACCCCTACCTCTAGCTGGCTGGGCAGGCGGTGCCTGAATCATGGCACGAGAACTCTGCTGCTGCGACTGAGCACCCACTAATCTCGGATAAGCCCTCCGAATATGACCATACTCACCACACTCAAAACACCCATCTGAATACTACGGCTGGGGAAACTGAGACTGACCCTAGCGAGCTGGCTGACCGCGATAATAGCTCTGAAGAGGAGGTGCTTTGATAGGAGCTGGCGGTGCACTATGAGCTGGCTGCCCTGAAGGAGGTACATAAGGACCACGACTCCCTGAAGCTCCGTAGGATGCTTGAAGCGCTGAATGAAACGGCCTGGGATGGTGGCCTCGACCAAAAGAATCCCTGCCTCCAGACGAGGCACCACTGAACCTGCCAGAATGACGTGGCCTTTTGTCAGACCCCTGACCACTACCCTGAGCTAGAACCATCTCGACTCGTTTGGCCACATTGGCTGCATCCTGGAAATAAATCTCGCTCCCTGTCTCCTTAGCCATCTGCAATCTGATAGGCTGAGCAAGTCCCTCAATAAGCCTCCTCACCCTCTCTCTCTCAGTGGGGGGTATAAGAAGAGCATGACGGGCCAAGTCAATAAATCTGGTCTCGTACTGAGTGACGGTCATAGAACCCTGCTGAAGACGCTCAAACTGCCTCTGATAGTTCTCTCTCTGAGTGATAGGGAGAAACTTCTCCAGAAATAGGAGAGAAAACTGATCCCAAGTCAAAGCAGGCAACCCAGCTGGTCTAGCCAAACAGAAAACCCTCCACCATTTCTTGGCGGAACCTGATAAGCAGAAAGCAGCAAAGTCGACCCCATTGGTCTCCACTATCCCCATGTTTTGGAGAACCTTATGGCAAGTGTCCAAATAATCCTGGGGATCCTCTGAAGATGTACCGCCATAGGTAGTAGTGAAAAGCTTGGTGAACCTGTCCAACCTCCATAAAGCATTTGTAGACATAGCTGCTCCATCGCCGGTCTGAGCCACAACACCTGGCGGGACTACCCTAACTAGCTGAGCTGCTGGAGTCTGAAACTAGGGAGCCATCTGCTCCGGTGTGTGAGTAGCGGGAGTCTGTTCTCCTCCCCTAGCACGAGAGACGACTGGTGCTACTGGAAGTATGCCTGCTTGAGTGACACTCTCCATAAGGCCCACTAGACGAACCCGAGCATCCTGGAGTACCGGGGTAGCTATGAACCCCTCTAGGACCTGAGCTGGTCCCGCTGGAACGGTCTGGGCAGGAACCTCATCATCAATCTTAACCCGAGGCTCCGTCGCTGGTGCTGCTGCTCTGGGCTGTGCCCTGCCCCTGCCTCGACCTCTAGCACGGCATCGGCCTCGTCCTCTGCCCCTCGTAGGAGCTGCCATCGGGGGCTCGGGCTGCTGATCAGCTGATGAAGCGGTACGCGTCCTCACCATCTGCGAAAGGACAGAGTAGAGAGTTCAATTAGCATTGAGAGTTCAAAACTGCACGACAGAGATGAATAGAAGTGAAACTGTTCCTAACTCTATAGCCTCTGGGGATAAGCACAGACGTCTCCGTACCGATCCCTCAGACTCTACTAAGTTTGTCCGCGAAATGTGAGACCTAAGCAACCTAGAGCTCTAATACCAACTTGTCACGACCCGAATTTCCCACCGTCGGGACCGTGATGGCGCCTAACATTGTACTCGCTAGGCAAGCCAATGTTATAAATTATTCCATCTTTTTCTTTATCTTTTAGCAATTTATCACTTAATATAAAGATATCAGCGAAAAACAAAATGCGGATGAACAGAACTTAACAGATTATCTTAATACAAATACGAATTTGAAATAAAACTCCACCCAAAACTGGTGTCATAATTTCACGGAATGTCTACGAATACTACAAATAGTGGTCTGAGCAAAGAAATACAAATCTGTCCCAGAAATAGATAAAACAGAAATAGAAGCAGGATAGAAGGGGACGCCAAGGCCTGCGAATGCCTGCAGGACTACCTTGGGTCTCCACTAGTCTGAAAGCAGCAACCTCGAACTACGGTCCGTACGGTCCAGCACTGGGATATGCACAAGAAGTGCAGAGTGTAGCATCATTACAACCGACCCCATGTACTGGTAAGTGCCGAGCCTAACCTCGACGAAGTAGTGACGAGGCTACGGCGGGGCATGACAATATATATAACCTGCAACAGTTTATAATACAGAAAAAGAAGTACGGAATGAAAAATAACCGGAACTTGCATTAAAGGAACACATAACTCAACCAGTCTACTAGTATTCAGCTATAACCAATCCTTAGAGAATTTCAACACCTCAATAATAACTTCAACAGAAATATATGCCAAAACAATAACTGATGCGGCGCGCATCCTGATCCCACCATATAAACAATAACAATATTTCCAACAATAACAGTATCAATATTCTCCCTTATCCCTCCTTGTTGCGGCGCACAACTCGATCCCACCTGTCCTCCCTTATTTTTCCTCAACACATATCACCCTTATTCCTCCTGTTGCGGCGCGCAAACCGATCCCACCTGTCCACCCTTATTACTCCTTGTTGCGGCGTGCAACCCGATCCTACCAGACAATCACAAATCTCCCTTATTCCTCCTATTGCAGCGTGCGACCCGATCCCAACATATGTATATATCCACACCAATCACAAGAATAAACACAAGGCGTTTCACAAGTTAACTCGATTTCCACAATTCTTATACTTCAACTACACAAAGGAATTTCGCTACGATTGTGAACCTTCCCTCATGAAACCAAATCAGCGACGCCAACCAACTGTCGCGCCCCCTTTTTTCCCTCTTCGCATCGGGAGATTGGGTTTATGACATTTGGGTATAGGACAACTCGTTCCTTTTGGGAACTGGGTTTTGCATTTGAAGAGTTGCCACCTAATGATTTATGGTGCATTAGGACACCTACAAGGTTCACTACTAAGTTGTTTGATAACCAGAGATAGGGTAAGGGCTTGAAATTATCCTAAGGGAAAGGTGTTAGGCACCCCTCAGGTTCCTCTAGTGTGGTTCCCGGCCAGATTGTTCTTTGTGAATTAGGTGCAATTAACATGTAAGCAGATAAGACTCAAGTAAGAGGGGATTTTAATACACAAACGCTTGGAAGTAAAATAGAGCAATCATTAAAAAAGTGATTTTTTGAAAAGAAGTCATAATGCTTTAAAGGCAAAGAAAGAGAGGGGAGGGGGTCCTAGGTTTATTTATAATATGGATCACATCAATGCAATACCCGGTAATCACTCCTCAAAAGAGGGGCTACACGTGGTATTAGCGCACCGGTCATCATATCCATATCTACCCTTCCCACCCCATTAAGGTACTAAAGCGCGGATTGATCTCGACCACTATTGCATGCTATTACCCGTCCCATTCCTATCAGTCCCGGAGGCACTTAGGACTACTAGTCCTAAAGGGGAGGGATATTAGGCTGACTTTGAGGTTTCAAAGGTGAAAAGCTAAGGCTACACACAAAACACATAGGACAGCACATTAAAAAGGGAAGCACGTAAACTGAAGGCTCATGTATACCTCCTCAAGCAAAGCAACCAAAATAGCATGACTCAAACAACAATCAAAGGTCTGAATCTAAAAATACTAATGCAAAAGGGGAGTTTAAGTGGTTGAAGCAGACCAATTTATTACATAACTTAGATAAGAAGTCCGAATCAGGCCTGCCTGCTAGTTGTAGCAATTACTAGTTAAAGAAGCGGGCTCCAGTTTTATTTGTTGTTGTTACCTAAGGTTTGCCTAAGTGTTTGGGTGAGATCTTATGAGCATAGTATCTATTACTGATTCAGAGTGTGGCAAAGCAATAACAGATTTAAAAGGAGCGATTCGAGATCTTATAGGCATGCTCTCTATAAAATACTGATTTTAACATTATGAACATGATATATGCTTATAGCCGTTTAGATCCTAAAACATGGTGTCTAAGTGTGGTAACGAACATGCAGAATTTAAGGTAACTCCTATAGACATGGTGTCTAAATAAAGAATTCAACATGCAGAATTTAAAATGAGTCCTATAGACATGGTGTCTAATTGCAGAATTGAACATGCAAAATTTAAAATGAGTCCTATAGACATGGCGTCTAAATGCAGAATTGAACATGCAGAATTTAAAATGAATCCTATAGACATGGTGTCTAAATGCAGAATTGAACACGCAGGATTTAAAACCAGTCCTATAGGCATGCTTTCTAAATGCAGAATTGAATCATTCAGAACACAAATCCTATGGGCATGTTTTCTACCCTTGAGCATGCATAATTACCCATCCCTTCTCCACTAGCCGACCCCAAGTGTTTATTACAAATTATTACAGTCCAGTTGCTGAATTACATCAAGAAAATAAAAAAGAAGGAAAATACAACCATAGGAAGCCCGATTCTGACTTCCTCTCAGAGTTATGGAACAAAACACCTCAAATACCACTTGTTTCAAAGCCTTTCTCAGACCTGGGTGTGTCAAAGTTCCCTAAGGGTCTTAAGGGACCCCGGGCAGTGCTTACACCCAGGTTCATAGAACCAGATAGAGATGAGTGCAGTGTGGAAGGGCCAGCCCTTATGTGTCCAACTTCAGAGGGAGCTCATGGATCCTAAGGCAAGGCTCACACAAGAGGGGCAGAACTTAAGTCTAAGAATATGGTGGAAGTGCAGGAATAGAGATTTAAAAACTGAGTGGAGAAAGGAAGGGGTAAGGGATGATGGGAAAACAGTAATAGTAAAGCACAGAGTTAATAATTTCATACAAAGGGGTCAGGGGTTTGGGAATACATTGCAAGATAGCATATATCCTTAGGCAGGAATCAGATTTGGGCATGCACAACAATAGAAGGTGCTGACATGCCTATAAACCAATCAGAACACACAACATATAGAGGGGACATGGAGGTTATGATCCCAGGGGGATCAGGTTTGGGTCATGCACAGCAATGTCCAATGCTGTCATGCCCCAAACCAACCACAGATACCAAACACCTTGGGGATGGGGGTTTAGGATTCATAAGCCATAATAAGTGACAGAATTTATAAGAAAACATTAATTCAGAATAGAAAGGGCAGATTACAACATGCTTAACAATGGAACTTGATTAAATACAAACAGGAAACAAGCAAGGGTGCAGGAATAGTAAAGAAACATGTTGTTGTTGATGCTGAAAATTAGTTAGAACATACCAGTAAAGATGCAAATGCAGAGAAAAAGTAAGCAAGCTTCCCACAGCCTAGCCTTGGCTTTCAGCCGGCTAGGTAAGGCAGCACCACAAGTAGCAACAGAGAAAAGAGAGAGATTTTAGTGGAGTGTGTGTCTCAACTCAAGTGTTTTATTCCTTGTCTTTTTTTTTTCGTCTTCCGTCCCTTTGAAAGAAAAGGAGGTGGGTTTTTATAGTTTTTGAAAACATATGAGAAATAAGGCAATAAGTAAAGTTCAATACAAATATGGAAACAATCAATAGTCAGAATCAATCAACCAAGTGATTCCCCCTTAATTGAGGAATCACTTGTTTAACGGGGCTAACAGGTTCAAAGGAAGGAAAGAAAATCAGTTTGTAGGCAGACTGATTATTACCATAAAAAGAAGTAGTAAAACATTAAGTAAGCAATCGAGTCCAAGTACAGAAATACACTTATTTTGGGAAAAAGATTCAGTAAGGCAAAATAAGGAAAGTGATCAATTACTTTAACAGGCGAGTGAAATTAGAGTCCGAAAAAAGAGAAGTTTTGAAATCAGTCCCAAGATTGAAATCAATCAAAGAAGGAACTTCAGCATATAAATAGAGTGCACAAAAAATAGACATGTGAGGCCAAACTATTGGCAAAAGAAACAGCATGCAATAGTAGCACAAAGTTCAGCAAACATTCGAAGCATGCTAGTCTAGTAGGTCAAGTCATGTTGAGTCAATAGTGAAGAAAAAATAGAGTATCAGAAGCATGCAGAGGGTCTCATAATAACAGATGAGAAAACCATTCTGAAAAGTTAGGGTTTCTAAGCATAGTCCAATTTTAAAGATAGTAAAACTCAGAATCAGAGGATTCACACAAAGAAAAGAGGTTCTGAAACAAGGAACTTTCAAATCGAGTCAGGCATTCAAATGAATAGTTTCAAACCCAAAGACATAGGTTTCTTCAACAATATTCAAGCTTAACAACAAATAAATCGAACAAATACTAGCAAATAGTCTCAGAAACTCAAATGAACCCAAAAGAAATTAGGGTTTCTAACATGCCAAACTCAGATAGGAGAACGACAAGAGCAAAACATAATAAAATCAGAAACACGTTAAGATCAGAGAAGATACTTCAAATAATTTAGAAGAAAAACCCTAATCGGAGAAGATGAAGAGTCTTTTTTTTGAAAGCAAAATTAAAGAAGCTTCGAGAATGCGTTTTAAAACTCATAGCAAGCATGGATCTAAGGTAAACCTGAAAGAAGTCGAAAAGGCCTTAGAGATTAGGGTTTCAGAAGAACCCAGAAAAGGTGAGAGAGGCTTCAAAAGTTACCGATCTAAACAGGAGAGTCAAAGGTCTGACTCGAATGGCCATGGCTGGACCAAGCCCCTTCAGAGTCTGGTCATGAGACCACAGAACTAAACACGTAGAAGCCATGGAAGGCTGGTACAGGTCTCCGATGACCTCGAAAGGCCATGGATTAGGGTGGCGGCGGCTAGGTTTCGGGGTTGTTGTAGAGAGGATTTGGGAGAGAAGAAGAGTTCAAGGGCGGCGAATTGTGAATAATGAATTAGGTTTGGGGGGTCTTTTGGGTTTAATTAGGAAAGGGCAGCCGGTGGCCGTTGATCTAAATGATCAACGGCTGAGATCTAAAAGGTTAGGTTGGGATCCGGGCATGGGTCAGTTTAACTGGGTTGGGGTCGGGTATGAGTAGGAATTGGGTTGGGGTAAATTGAGGTAGAATTTAGGCCATAATTGAAATGAAATCTGGCTAGATTTTAAATAGCCATTTTCCCCATTTGATTTATAAAAATAATAAAATAATTTCTGGAAATAAATTAAAGGTACTAAAATAATTTATGACACATAATTAATTATTTAAAAATACCGGACTTAATTTTATGAATATAAACGCAGTTAAATCTTAAAAGAGGCTAATATTGCAATTATATGCAATTTAGCTTTAAAAATACTAAATAAATTTGTAAAAATGTGCAAAAATTTCCTTGGCTATATTTTAGTATAGATATAAAAGTGCAATAAGTGAATCACTAAAATGATAATTTTGGAAGCAATAATTGGATTTTTATGGATAAAATAGGAGAATAAATAGATTTAAAAATCTTTTGAAATTGAGGAAAAGTAATGAAACACTTGGATATACTTATATATACATACATATACCATTTTGAAGTTATTTTGCAGATTGAAAAATATATAGGGAAAAATTGGGTGGCAACACCAACGTGCACCATAAGGCACTAATGAATCCATATAAACTAACGGGATAACAAAATGAAGCTACGAAATCAACAATACCTCAACGGAAACATCAACAACTAACATGTAACAATTAAATAATTCAATGAAGAGAACAACATTTAACATGAGCAATTAGATACAGAACATTTGTGATCAAGTAGTGGTTAAGGCATGGGAACATTTTATGATCAAATAGCAGTTAAGTCATGGAAACAGTCTAAGCAGGTAGCTAATAAGACGAGAAATAGTATAATAGGAAACGGGGAAGGGAAAGCAAACTAAAAATGGAATTTGGTGGCGCATAGGTACCCGTCACCACACCTATACGCCACACACATGATATTTCATTTAGCACATAAGTCGGGAATTCCTATTCCCTCAAGTCAAGGTTAAACCAAACACTTACCTCAAGCTAACAGACAATTCAACACTCAACCACCGCTTTCCCTCTCGATTCCACCACCAATTCACTCGTATCTAGCCATAATTAATTCAATAACATCAATAAATGCTAATTAAACCAATTCTAATGCATGAATATGAATTTCCCAATGTTTTCCCCAAAAAGTCAAAAATCGACCCCGGGCCCGCTTGGTCCAAACCCGAAATTCGGACCAAAACCCGATTACCCATTCACCCCGAGCCCGTATATAGAATTGGTTTTGGAATCCGACCTCAATTTGAGGTCTAAATCCCCAAATTTAAATATTCCTAAGTTCTACCCAAAATTCTCAATTCCACCATGAAAATCCTAGATTCTAGGATGAAGTCTTGTAAAAAGAAGATAAGGAGTTAAAGAAATGAGTTTAAAATCGCATACATATGATTTAGAGAAGATGGAGTACTTGAAAAATCGCCTCTTATATTTTAGGTTTTTGAAAAATGAAAAATAGATGTTAAGTCCCGTTTATATAACCCCTCTCAGATCCTCCGAGTGCTGACCGCGAAAATAGTGCCGCGGTCACGAAACTCACCGCTGACAGCGAAATAACGGGCGCGGCCGCGGAGAATTTGGCCTTGCCTATCGCTGACCGTGAAGCCCCACCACAGTAGCGGAATCCCCAGCGCGGCCGCAAAATTCCACTGCGGGCCGCGAAACCCTAGGTTCAGAGACTTGCAATTCTGCAATTTTTCAGGTCCAGGTATTTTTCTAAGTCTTAAGACACCTTGTGGCCTATCCAAGTCTCACCCGAGCCCTCGGGGCTCCAAACCAAACATGCACGCAAGTCTAAAAATATCATACGGACTTGCTCGTGCAATCAAATCATCAAAATAATATCAACAACTACGAATTTAGCACCAAAATTCATAAAATTCTCAAGAACATTGCAATTTCCATTTTCTCAACTATGGGTCCGATTTATGCCAAATCAACTCCGATTCTTACCAAATTTTACAGATTCGACTTAATTATTATTTTAAACCTGTACCGGGCTCCGGAACTAAAATGCGGGCCCGATACCATCAGGATTACACACTATTTCATTTCTACAAATGCTTATATTTCCAGCAAACAATTTTTCTTCAAAAATTCTTTTCTCGGGTTAGGGACCTCGGAATTCTATTCCGGGCATACGCCCAAGTCCCATTTTTTACTACAGACCCTACGGGACCGTCAAATCACGGGTCCGGGTCTGTTTACCAAAAATGTTGACCAAAGTCAACTTTACTCAATTTTAAAGCCCAAATTTTATATTTTTCTTAAAATTCACCTAAAAGCTTTCCGGAATCGCGCCCCGATACAAGGAGGTTTTCAAGGCCTCAGAACACGAAAATGGACTTTAAAACAAAAGATGACCCTTTGGGTCATCACACGAACCCATAGAGACTTGTGTTAACTGATCGGTTCCAAACCTGTACCATTATCGAGTGGTAAGGATGGTCGATGTAGTTTTACCCAAGAAAGGTCGGGATCGATTTCCAAAGGGAGTTAATTGATTTGGAGTTAGGTATCTAACTAATCTAGATGTGCGTGTTGTTCTAAATTGCACCTCCAAACATGGTTATGATTGATTATACTTCTAATTCTATATTATAATATGCTAGAATAAACTAAGTACACTATTTTTTTGTTGGACTTTTCAAATGTTAAAAAGGCACTAGGGAAGTGACTTTTGCCTAGGTGGGTATCTAAAGGGTATCGAGAATTCAGGGCAAGCTTGTTATGATAGGGGTCGTGATATAACCAATCACACATAAATGCTCACTCTATACCTCTCGGTAGTTTGAGTGACTTTAGCCGATTTGGCTTTCTCAAGTCCAAATGGGTGTTCATGCATAACAAATTATATTGGCTCAAGTCTGGTATTACTATCTTTAGGTTTAACGCTTTAATTGGGGCTATCAATCTCTTGAATTCACCCCAATTCCTTGTTAGCCTAATTTTCCTAGACTTAGTCCCTCTTTCTCAAGAAGAGTCTAAGTCATCAAGGCCCGAATCAGTGTTTGCAACCACCAATTCTACAATTAAAGCATGAATCAAACTAAATATCACTAACCCATAAACAATTATGCCCTAAAATTCAATACCCATTAAATACCCACACTAGGGTTGGGTCACAACCCTAGCTATGGGGTTTAGCTACTCATAGTAACAGTAGAAATAAAAAATAAAGATGAAATATAAGCCATAATATTCAAATACAAGATGAAAATCTAAAGATTGAAGATAAATCTACTCTAAAATTACTCAAAAAGGTAAAAACCAACCGTTCACGTGTTCTCTCTAACAAAGCTTAACCTAAAAATGTTAAAAAAGGTCTATTTATACACAACTGAACTTTCCGGACAAAAATGCCCCTGCAGAGACTTTGCGGACGCATAATTCTAACCGCGTTCGCTCTTGATTGCTATGGAATAATGAGCGCGGTCCGTGTTTCTTCATAACTGGGCTTGGGTAGAGCTTGAATTCGCGGACAACGCATTTTCAACCACGTCCGCGTGAGAAACAGACACGGCCGCGTAATTTGGACGCGGATCGCGTTCTTCACTTAAGCCGAAAATGTAGAGTCTCTGATCCTTGATTCAAGCTCTCAGCGAAAATCCATCCGTGGCCGCATCACAGATTTCGCGGCCGCGCTTTTCCATCTGAATCTCACTTTCGCGGACCACGTAATAGTGCTCGCCTCAGCGGTGGTCCTTATGCGGCCGCTCTTTTCTGCCGCTGTCATTGCTCCAGTCCCAACCTTGGATTTGTGCAAGCTTGATTCCTTCATGAGTTGATTATGGCTTCTTTGCCTCATTTTAACTAAACTCTGCAAGCAAGCACATTAAGTCAGTTTTCAGGAATACCTTTACGTATTTTCGACCCAAAACCTAAGCAAAAGAGAGTAAATAATCGGTTAAAATCCCTAGTTATCAACTCCCCCAAACTTAAGTTTTTGCTTGTCCTCAAGCAAACAAAGTAATTCCCACCTCTATAAGAAAAAGAAAGGAAAATTTCAGCTGTCCTAAGGTGACTTCATCAAGCATCAATTGGGACTAACAATTACCCTCAACACGAATCCATTATCAACAACACACAACCTTTTGAGCACCATAGTTCTAGTGCGACACAAGAGCATCAAGAGTTGACATAACTCACCAAGGAAGCTCTCTCTACTACGTAGGTCATTGTGGAACCCAAACTCTTTCTCCTCCACTTTTCCATAAGCAAATCCCACTTAAAAATTGAAGCACTCAAAACAAGGATTATGAAGTAGTACACTCATCTCTAACAAGGGAATGTCACAAGTCCGGCTTTAAGTACCATAAGCTTGCCCCTTATGTGAATTACCACTAATGTAAGCTCACTCAACTCGAAATCCTATAGGGCTTTTGCGGGAAAGTAATGAAGGCTTTTGGATCAAGGTAGGATATATCGGTCTATGCAGGTTTCATCTTTCCTTAAGCACTTCATCTTCTCATTTCGGCTCACACTTTCTTGACTCTTTGAGTCATTTTCTTCTTCCTTAGGGGAGATAGAGAGACACACTGTCACTCTTTCTTGTTCATGAAAATCAATTTTTCTCCTTTTCTCATCATTCCATGCCTTTCATCATTGCTTTCATTGAATCCCTTCATTTTTCTATCTTGTTCACTTTCTTTTTGACTTTTTGGATTTTCTTTCTTTTCTTTTTGCCTTCACTTTTTCTTCATTTTGTACCTTTTATAACTTTCACATTCCTCATCTCTCCCCCAAACTTATGCTTTTGCCAATTGTGAATGCTAAGGAAAGATCGGGTGCCAAGAGAGGGTCATTATAGAACGGATAAAGGCTTGTATCATGGTTATTGAAAGAACAAGGACTTCGGCTCAACAGGGTTGACTAGGGACATCATATTTGGTGGGCTATGGATGCTTTCGAGTTTCAAGTTGGATCAAGGAGAGCCTAAAATCATTTCTCAAGCCGAGCTACACTTAGAATTTCGCCTAGGCAAACATTTGTTGATGCCCAATTTTTCCCTACATATATTTTTCAATACGAAAAATACTTCCCAAGCATATATGTGCATATATAAGCATATCCAAGTGTTTTATTATTTTTTTCTTTACAATTTTCAAAGATTTAAATTGATTTATTTTTCCTTTTGTTATCTATAAAATCTCAATAATTACCTCCAAAACTATCATTTTGGTAATTTACCTATTGTATTCTCATATTTATGTTAAATGTAGCCAAGGGAATTTTTATACATTTTTTACAAATTTATTTATTATTTTTTAAGCTAAATTGCATATAATTGCAATATTAGCCCCTTTTAATATCTCATTGCGTTTATATTCATAAAAATCAAGCCCAGTATTTTTAGATTGATAATTATAAATTATAAATCTTTTTAATACTTTTAATTTGTCCTCAGAAATTACTTTATTATTTTTTATAAATTAAAATAGGGAAAGGTGGCTATTTAAATTATAGCTAGATTGGCGTTTCAATTACAGCCTAAATTAAACTCAACCCAGCCTAATTTCTATTTAAATTACCCGACCCAGGCCCCAAATACACCTACCCGACCCAGAACCAATTAAATCACGGCCGTTGATCTTTCAGATCAACGGCCCGTATTGATTCTTGCCTTTTTTAATCCTAAACCACCCCCAACCCTAATCATTTCCCAGAATCGCCGCCCTAAGATCCTCTCCTCTCTCAGTAACTCTCAACCAAACCCTAGCCCTTCAACCGCCGACCTCTCTTCTCCGGTCATCTCCGGTGACTTCTCATCGACTCCTAAGCCTCCAATGGCTTCTCTCATGCAATGCTTGCCTTCTCTAAGGTCTTCAAGGGCCCAGGGCCATGCCGACTCGCATCTAGGGTCTTTCACTTGTCTGTTCTTGGCTACTCTAGTGTGATTTCGAGCAAAATCACGTTGTGTTGATCACGATCTTTAAGTTTCTGGACAGGTTTCTTCGTCTCATTATGGGTTCTTCTGAAACCCTAATTTCTGCCTATATCTCCTAGATCTATACAGATCTAGAACGATTTGAGTTTGTTCCTTTAATGTTTTATACTGTCATTAAGGTTTTCTACAAGAATCATGTGGTTTCAAGTGTTTTTCATCTTCTTCTAAAACTAGGGTTTTCGGAACTTCTTTTAAAACCTTGTTTAACTGATTCTTTGTGTTTTAACTTATATTTCTTGCATATCTTAATTGATTCTATGAGTCTGCTACATCTTTAACTCGTCTATGTTGAAAGCCCTAATTTTTTAGGGGGTTCTTTGTTTGGTTTTGTGTATCAGCATGACTGGAAGATTCTCGTTTTTAGTTTCTGTGATTTTTCGTGACTATCTTGCCTTGATATGTTTCTACTCAGTTTCTTAGCCTAAACTTACACTGATTCCATGTGCTTGTGTTCATCCTAACTGTTCAAAACTTGCCTCTTTCTCATTGAATCAGTATTGTTTGACTCTCATGTTTGCTAGAGTTGTATGTCGACTCTTAACCATCTATGTCTTACTTTATTTATATGCAAAACATTGACTCATGACTTTCTTTTAATTGATTCTGATTTCCCTGTTTCTTGGTCTGATTTGAATACTTTCCCTTAAACCTTCGATTCCTACCCTATCTACTCAATTTGATTGATTTGTGTACCTTTTTCCACATTGGTTTTTGATTCTTACTGACTATCTCCATAATTAGAGTTTTCTGAACTTAGCCCTAATTGTTTACCCTATACTTACTGAATTTGAAATCTTTCCTTGTTGGTCGTACATTGATTTCTTTCCTTATTTGTTACTTGTCCTTACCGCTTGAACTAATTCCCTTAAATTATGGGAGTGCTTGTACTAATTTTGCTCTAATTGATTCTGAGTTCCATAATTACTATACTATTATGATTCATGCCTTATTTTACCTAGTTTCGAACTACTATATATACATACTCTCTCATTAACACAAACAGACGAACTTTCTGGTTCGGAACACACACTTACACTCAAAAAGCGAATTCTCTCTCTTGCTTATTACTACTTGTGCTACTGTTTGCTTAGCCGGCTGAAAGCCAAGGCTGTACTTTGAAGTCCTGCTTACTTTCTTTACTGCACTTTGCTTCTTTAACTGGTATGTTCTGATTAATTTTTTCAGCATCAACAACAACATGTTTCTTTACTGTTTCTTTCCTTCCAGTCTGCCCCCTATTTGTATTTAGATAGTTCCATTATTAATGCATGCTATGTCTGCCCTTCTGTCTGAATAAATGCTTTTGTTATTTATCATAGCTTGTGGACTTTGAATCCCTATCCCTAATGTAGTTAGTATCTGTGGTTGGTTTGGGGCATGACAGCATTGAACATTGCTGTTCATGACCCAAACTTAATCCCTTTGGGATCACAACCTCCATGTTTCCCTTATCTGTTGTGTGTTCTGGTTGATTTACAGGCATGTCAGCACTTCCTATTGCTGTCTATGTCCAAAGTTAACCCATGCCTAAGTGTATAGGCTCCTTTGCAATGGCTTCCCAATCCCCTGCCCCCCTTTTTGTGAAGTTATTGATCCCCTGAAATGTTAATGGCTATCCCCCATCACCCTTTCCCTCTCCTTTATTCCCTCAGCCCTTAAAACTCTATTCCTGCACTCTTACTATCTTCTTAGAACTTAAGTTCTGCCCTCCTCATGTGAGCCTTACCTTGGGACCCCACGAGCTCCCTCTAAACACATGAGGGCTGGCATTTCCACACTGCACTCATCTCTATTCTGGTTGTGTAACTTGGGTGTGAGCACTGCCCGGGGTCCTATCGAGGCCCTTAGGGAACTCTGACACACCCAGGTCTGAGAAAGGTTTTGAAATCATGGCATTGGCAAAGATACGGTTCCTTGCATATCTCAGATAGGAAGTCAAATCAGGCTTTCCTATGGTTGTAGCTTTTTCTTTCATTCTTTCTTTTGTAATTCAGTATTTTTGGTTTGTAATAAGTTGTAATAAACATTTGGGGATGGCTAGTGAAAAGGGTTGGGTGATCATGTATGCTCATTGGGTAGAAAACCTGCCTATAGGACTATTTAAATTCTTTATGTTCAATTCTGCATTTTTAGACACCATGTCTATAGGGTTTATCTCATTTTCTCCATGATCAATGTCACACCTAGATGACCTGCCTATTGGACGTATTTAAATTCTGCATGCCACTTAGATATAATGTTTTTAGGTTCTAAACAGCTGAAAATAAGTGTCATGTTCGTAATGCTGAAATCAGTATCATATAGAAATCATGCCTATAGGGGGTTCTTAAATAAATCTGATTCGTTTCATTCACACTCAATGTTAGATATCATGTTCATAGGGTTTAAATCAGCAATAATAGATACCATCACCTGCAGAACATGAAACTGGTCCGTTTTAAAATCAGTCTATTCTGAATCAGTTTTAAACAATCTAATTCCCTTACTTAACGAGATTTAGCAAGCGTGCCTATAGGATCTCAAACAATTCGTTTTTTTACTGTTTCGCCGCTTTCTGAATTAAAGTAGGTATCATGCCTATAGGACTCCGTTTCAACACTTAGGCAAGCCTTTGGTAATAACATCAATAAAACTGAATTCGCCTTTGTTAATTAGTAACTGCTCCAACCAGCAGGCAGGCCTGATTTGGGCTTCTTATCTGAGGTATCTGATGAATCTAGCTCTGAATAAAACTCCCCTCGTCTTTAGTATTTTAATCAGACCCTAAAAGTATGTGTAAGTCATGGTAGTTATATGCTTTTGTTCAAGGAGGTGTATATGAGCCTTTATCTGTTTATGTATGCTCCCCCAACACGCAGTATTTGTTTTGTATGTCGCCTTAGATTTTATCCTTTGAAACCAATTTGCCTAATATCCCTTCCCTTTAGGAATAGTAGTCCTACATGCCTCCGGGACTGATAGGAATGGGACGGGTAATAGCATGCAATAGTAATCGAGACCAATCCGCGCTTTAATACCTTAAACAGGGTGGGAAAGGGTAGATATGGATATGATGACCAGTGCGCTAATACCACGTGTAGCCCCTCTTCTGAGGAGTGATTACCGGGTATGCATTGATGTGATCCATATTTTAAATAAATCTAGGACCCCCTTTCCCTTATTTCCCTTTTCTTTTAAAAGCATTGTAACTCCTTGTTTAAAATCAGCTTTAATTGCTCTCTCATACTTTGTTCCCTTTTAAACATTTGTTATTTGAAATCCCCTCTCATTTGAGCCTTATTTGTTTATATGTTAATTGTACCCCAATTCACAATGACTGTCTGGTCGGGAACCACACTAGCGGATCCTGAGGGGTGCCTAACATCTTCCCCTTGGGATATTTTCAAGCCCTTACCCAATCTTTGGTTAATCAAACTTAGAATGGAATCTCTATTGGTGTCCTAATGCACCTTAACACATTAGGTGGCGACTCTTCAAATGCTAAACCCAGTTCCCAAAAGGAATGAGTTGCCCCAAAATGTCATAAACCCGATTTCGCGAGAAAAAGGGGGCGCGACAGCATGGCGACTCTGCTGGGGATTTCTAGGCTTTTACCATTCCAGATTGTTTTGTGAATTTTTACCTCTCCCTATGTGCGATTATCTGTTTATTTACTTTAAGCATTTAATTTCTTCTTTAGAAGCAAAACTGACATATTTTTCTTGTTTTCTTTTCTTTATTGCTTTAAATTATGAAACTGTTGTATTTATCGCTTTCTTAATGTGCAAATACATGTCAACATGCTTTTTAATTATTGCATAATCATGCTCAACATCATATTTTACTCGTGCCAAACAAATACCATAGCAACGCTTATAATGAGTGGTTGTGCTCTTCCTATATTATTACCCCCCGAATTCGGAAAGGCATATTTGCGGTAAAACCAGTCGATCAACGGTGTAGTCGACGGTTCCGTGCCTTCCCCCCTTGAGTTGTCCGCTCAAGGATACCAGTCTAAAACCCCATAGAAACCTTACTCCGTTTAAATTGTGCATGCATCATGGTCAAACCTAGCCGGATCAGTTATGTTGTCCACATAATGATCCTTTAAGATAGCTCTGTCCAAAGTCCATTGGGTTTCCCTAAACCCAAAACGGACGTCGTCACGTTTTGTGCATTTATTTGGAGAACTAGATTGCTTCATGCTAATTGTTGATATTAAATAGTCAAGTCTGGTGGGGGTAGGGTCTAACCCTTTTGTTTTGCAGAAAATGAGGCACGAGGTCCCCAGTTTCGGTATGATTAGCACACCCCCACTCTTGCTAGACTGGTGGAGGAGTCTTCCATCAAATGACCAAGTCATTGAGTGGAAAGAGAGAGCCGCCAAAGCTAGCAAAACGTTGGAATATCTGGAATACAGTCTGTTGGAATTGGAAGGAAAAGTGAGGAAGAGAGTCACCGACTGCCAGAACTCTGAGGAAACGAAGGAGAACACCTGGCAAAGGCATTTTTACTGGTGAAACCTACGCGAGCTGGAGGATTTGATCAACGAGAGCATTCAACCTCGGGAAAGTCCTTCTGGGACCAAGTAGATAGGAGTTTATTTTTCGCTTTACAAATGTAATAAGGCCAATTAGTGTCGTTTTGGGATTCGTCTATTTTTTATCAATAAAATGAGGCATTTAGCATTCCAAATCAATTTGTCGCTAGACCTACCTCGGGCACAAAGAGGTTCCCAAATTAGGACACATTTTACATTCCTGCATTATGTGTTTAAATATCACAATACTTTTTATGACCCAACTAACTTGGTTACCTTTTGTTTTATTTTTGTTATTTCCCTCCCCAAAGGTTAGTTCGAGCACTCTGGCAACATCATCCTATTCCACAAGATCCAATGGCCCTCCACCCACTCCTCCTCTAAGTCCTATTAAGAACAAGGACAAAGGCAAGATGGAAGATTTGAACAGCGTCAGAAAGGAGAATTCCATTGAACAAGTAGAGGTCACTAATGGTCATGGTACTCAGGAAAATGTATCCCAGCTTGAACAAAAATTGCTAAAGTTCCAGGAAGAGCTCAACCAGGTTCAGAATCTGGCAAGTTTGTCATTCTCACTCAGCACCCCAGATATCACCTTTCCCACTACTCAAAACCCTACACCACCCCAAAATATTCCAAAGCAACAAAATCATCTCGCTCCCCATGTCATTCCACCAAAGACACAATGCAACACTTGCCACACCACAAACAACACCCCATTGCTTCTCCCAAAACTCCAAAACACCACAAATGACCACTTCCACACCCACCATAACACCCCCCTCTACGTGGAGACCATGCCACTCTCCACCCAACCTATCTCAGGCACACCCGAGTCTGATGATAAAGATTTGCTTATCAGGAACCTGGCTGAAGAACTTAAGAAATTGACTAGCGGGATCTAGGGTGTTGAAGGAAACAAAGGAATTGAAGGGTTGTATTATGGAGATCTCTACATATAGCCCGATGTCGAACTGCCCGAGGGGTACAAACTTCCAAAGTTTGAGATGTTTGACGGTACAGGTGATCCCAGGGTCCATTTGAGGACGTAATGTGACAAGTTGGTTGGGATAGGAAAAGATGAGAGAATCCGCATGAATCTATTCATGAGGAGTCTAAAAGGAGATGCACTATCCTGGTACATCAGCCAGGATCCTAAGAAATGGTCGAGTTGGGTAGGTGTGGCCTCTGATTTCATGGACAGGTCCAGATTTAACACAGAAAATGCGCCGGATGTGTTCTATATTCAGAATCTGAAGAAGAAACCTATAGAAACAATTCGCGAGTATGCTACTCACTAGAGGTCAGCAGCCGCTAAGGTCAGACCTGCCTTAGAGGAGGAACAAATGAACAAATTCTTTGTGGGCTCAAGACCCGCAATACTATGAGCGACTAATGATGATTGAAAGCCACAAATTTTATGACATCATCAAGTTGGGGGAACGAATCGAAAAAGGCATTAAGAGCGGTATGGTCACAAACTTCGAGGCCTTGCAAGCTACAAATAAGGCCTTGCAGTCCGGTGGTGTGTCCATAAAGAGAGACGTAGGAGCTGTGATAGTTGCACAAAGAAGCAAATCTCCTATCAAATACCAAACCTACCCGACACCTCCACTCACATATCAGCCCACTCTAAATTACCAAGCACCCTCACCACCCGCCTATCAACCATCTCCACCTCCCATATATCAGCCTACTTCACCCAGATATTCCCAACCCGCGCATGTTTACCAAACCTACAATACTCAACCATCCCACTATCAGTCACTTCCTACTCGTCAAAACTTCCCTAGACCACGACCAAATTTTGACCGCAGGCCTCCCAAACAATATACAACCATTGTTGAACCCATTGACCAACTATATGAGAGACTCAAAGCCACCAGTTATGTCACCCCCATCCCTGCTTCAACCCCTGAGAATCCTTCTCAGTGGGTCAACCCAAACAAATCCTGTGCATACCACTCCGGCATGAAGGGACACACCATCGACAAATGTCGCTCTTTGAAAGACAAGATCCAATCTCTGATCGATAATAAGGTTATTGTGGCAAAGTTACCCACCCCGAATGTCCGCAACAACCCTCTGCCAGACCATAAAGGCGGGGGTATTCACATGATTGAGGTGGAAGATAATTGGGATCCCGAGGGATCCATCGGGTTGATCACAGAAGGCGATGATCCAAAGAAGCCAACAGTTACTCTTAACCCCATCATGGTCCAGATTCAACCATCTGAGGTCACTGAGGTAGATGTGTCTATCCCTCTTGAGTTCGAAGCAACTCCATCAGCAAAGGCACCAGCACCATTTGAAGTTGCCGTTTTGCCACCCAAAGAACATGTCCCATTCGAAGTAAAGGTGGCCGCGCCAATCCCAGTGGCAATGTCCGTTGTGCCCTCATTCCATACAAAAACTATACCTTGGGATTACACAGCTGAGGCTAGGAGAAAAGGCAAGGTCAGGTTCGAAGAGACTATTGCAGCACAGGGAATGACAAGAACGGGGAGAGTCTATACCCCTGAATACCTAGCTGAGTCCAGCAAGCATGCCTCCAACCGGCCACCCATCATC
The DNA here is from genome assembly GCF_001879085.1 of Nicotiana attenuata. Taxonomy (NCBI): domain Eukaryota; kingdom Viridiplantae; phylum Streptophyta; class Magnoliopsida; order Solanales; family Solanaceae; genus Nicotiana; species Nicotiana attenuata. The sequence continues at coordinate 67,624,139 of NC_031989.1, read as the reverse complement.
GAGATAGGTCCAGACGACCTCTGGAGAAAGATACAGGCCAAGGAGTATTCAGTCATTGACCAGCTGAACAAAACACCAGCGCAGATATCCATCCTCTCACTGCTGCAGAATTCCAAGGCACACAAAAATGCTCTGTTGAAGGTGCTGAGTGAAGCATACGTGCCGAGTAACATCACTGGCGGAGAAATGGCCAATATGGTGGACAAGTGCTAGAAAGCCACAAAATCACTTTCGATGAGGACGAGCTACCACCTGAAGGGTTGGTTCACAACAGAGCCCTGCATATCACAGTAATGTGAGGACTATTTTATCACCAGGATCCTGGTCGACGGGGGTTCCAGCCTTAACATCTGTCCTCTGGTAACGCTCAAGAAGTTGGGCAAAGGTTTGCACGAGATAAAAGAAGGAGCTATCAACGTAAAAGCTTTTGATGGGTCCTAGAGGGCCACCACCGGTGAAATCAGCCTGTGTTTCAGATGTGACCAACCTGGTTCGATGTTGAGTTCCAAGTAATAAATGTGCCCGCATCCTACAACTTGCTATTAGGACGCCCTTGGATTCATTCTGTGGGGGCTGTGGCTTCGACGCTGCATCAGGCCGTGAAATTTGAATGGAATCACTAGGAAGTAATCGTTCACGATGATGGCAGCAACCCCATATACAGTCGTTAGGCCATTCCGGCAATAGGGGAAGAAGAAAGTTAGGTGGGGAGACCTACCACCACATCGAGCGAGTCAATGCTGTTGACAAAGATAAATGGTGGGACAACAAGATCGAGAGTATATTGAACTGGAGTGGTTACGAACCTGGCAAGGGGCTCGGTAAGAACCTCTAGGGGATTGCTAAACCATAAAGCTCAAAAAGCACGACACTACTTTTTGTCTGGGATAAGAATACACTTGGGAAGAGTTCAACAACTGGTCGCCGCCATGGCGTGGTCCTTACTACCCACTGGAGCAGTGGATACCGCACTTAGAACAGATTTTCAAACAGGCTGACGTCGTCTATGGGACGGACGAAGAAGAGGCGCTCGCGGCAGTGAAAAATTTGTTTTTAGAAGACAATAATATGGATTGCTGTGTTATCCTTGAGGAGGAGGGGGAGGAAGGCCCTTCCATATAGGTTGTAAGCAGAGGAGCGCGCCTCAATAACTGGTCTATCAGAATAACCAGAGCCCGGCGAGCCTCGGGGTAGCAAGGCTAAACAAGCATCATGCACTGTTTTTTTACTACTAGATGGTTTTCTTTTCGCAATATGATCTTCAATGTTCAAAACAATTATGAAATTTATCAAAAGCATTTCGACTTTTCTTATGAATCGCCACTTATTACTATTTTTCTCTTATTTACTTCATTTATATAGCATTACTATTACTTATCTTGATGAATCAATGACTGTGACATGCAATGAGACAATGCAACAAGCGGACATTGATTCAGAAGAAGATGATATACCAGAGGAATTGTCAAAGAAGTAGAGAACTTTGAGAACAGACCAAAGTCCAACCTAGACGAGACAGAAATTGTTAACCTGGAGATGCAAAAAATGTCAAGGAAACACGAATCAACGTTCATTTATCGCCATCAGAAAAGATGGAATACACAGAATTTCTAAGGGAATATGAGGACATATTCGCCTGGTCATATGAAGATATGACTGGCCTAAGTACGTCTATTTTGGCCCACAAACTGCCGACTGATCCTACATGTCCGCCGGTAAAGCAAAAGCTCAGAAAATTCAAGCCTTATATGAGTTTGAAAATCAAGGAAGAGGTCAGTAAGCAAGTCAAAGCTAAGGTTCTCAGGGTAGTACAATACCCAACATGGTTGGCCAACATTGTACCAGTACCAAAGAAGGACGGGAAGGTCAGAGTCTGTGTTGACTACCGGGATCTCAACCAGGCCAGTCCGAAAGATGACTTCCCCTTGCCAAATATACACATCTTGATTGACAATTGCGCCAAGCATGAGCTGTAGTCGTTCGTGGATTGTTTCTCCGGTTACCACCAGATCTGGATGGATGAATAAGATGATGAGAATACGGCTTTCATTACGCCGTGGGGAATGTACTGCTACAAGATGATGTTGTTCGGCCTGAAGAATGCAGGGGCCACCTACATGAGGGCCATGACTACCATTTTCATGATATGATACATAAGGAGATTGAGGTGTATGTGGATGATGTTATCATCAAGTCCAAGAAGGCCACTGATCACATGGAGGATTTGAGGAAGTTTTTCAATAGATTGCGGAGGTACAACCTGAAACTGAATCCCGCAAAGTGCACATTTGGGGTTCCTGCTGGGAAGTTGCTTGGGTTTATTGTGAGGCGCCGAGGAATGGAACTGGATCCATCAAAGGTCAAAGCCATTCAAGAACTACCACCGCCAAAGAACAAGAAGGATGTGATGAGTTTCTTGGGAAGACTTAACTATATCAGCCGGTTCATAGCACAGTCTACGGTTATCTGTGAGCCAATTTTTAAGATGTTGAAGAAGGGCGCCGCTACCAAATGGACCGACGACTGTCAAAAGGCCTTCGACAGAATCAAGGAGTACTTGTCAACACCACCAGTCTTGGTCCCGCCTGAGCCAGGTAGACCCTTATTACTCTACCTTGTGGTATTGGACGGAGCTTTCAGTTGCGTTTTGGGGCAACATGATGAAATGGGAAGTAGGAACATGCCATCTATTATCTCAGCAAGAAGTTCACTCCATATGAGGCCCGGTATTCTCTTTTGGAACGCACCTGTTGTGCTTTGACTTGGGTTGCTCAGAAACTAAGGCATTACTTCTGTGCCTATACTACGTATCTCATATCAAGGATGGATCCTTTAAAGTACATCTTTCAGAAGCCTATGCCCACTGGCAAGCTAGCCAAGTGTCAAATCCTGTTAAGTGAGTTCGACATTGTCTACGTAACTCAGAAAGCGGTCAAGGGACAGGCCCTGGTAGATCACCTCGCTGAGAATCCCGTGGATGGAGAATACGAACCCCTGAAAATGTATTTTCCCGATGAAGATTTATCATTCGTAGGAGAAGATATTGCCGAATCCTATGATGGTTGGAGGATGTTTTTCGATGGAGCAGCAAATTTCAAAGGAGTTGGCATAGGAGCAGTTTTGGTATCAGAGATCGGTCAGCATTATCCAGTGTCCGCCAAGCTCAGGTTCCCTTGCACTAATAATATGGCCGAGTATCAAGCCTGCATCTTAGGGCTCAAGATGGACATTGACATGAACATTCAAGAGCTGCTAATAATTGGAGATTCAGATTTACTCATACATCAGGTACGAGAGGAATGGGCAACCAATAACTCTAAGATACTCCCGTATCTGCACCATGTACAGGAGTTGAGAAGGAGGTTCACAAAGACAGAATTCCGACATGTTCCTAGAATTCAGAATGAATTCGCTGATGCATTGGCTACCCTGTCATCCATGATACAGCATCCCGATAAGAACTTCATTGACCCCAAAGCGGTGAAGATTCATAATCAGCCATCTTACTGTGCCCTTGTTGAAGAGGAAGCAGACGGAAAACCTCGGTTCCATGATATCAAGGAATATTTGGCGAAAGGAGATTACCCGGAGCTTGCCAATCATACCCAGAAGCGCACGCTGCGGAGGTTGTCTAACAATTTCTTTCATAGAGGAGGAATCCTATATAGGAGGACTCCTGATTTGGGATTATTAAGGTGTGTCGACGCAAAGGAAGCATCCAAGCTTCTAGAGGAGATTCATGCTGGGACCTGTGGTCCACATATGAACGGTTTTGTTTTAGCAAAGAAGATACTCCGGGCTGGTTACTTTTGGATGACTATGGAGACAGATTGCATCCAGTACGTCCGAAAATGCCATCGCTGTCAGATTCATGCCGACATGATAAAGGTGCAGCCAAAGGAGCTCAATGCAACAAGCTCGCCTTGGCCATTCGCCGCTTGGGGAATGGATGTTATTGGTCCAATTGAGCCCAGTGCTTCAAATGGACACAAGTTTATCCTAGTAGCCATCGATTATTTCACCAAATGGGTCGAAGCAGCATCCTACAGGGCAGTGACAAAGAAGATCGTGGCAGACTTCGTCCGCAACCGTATTGTTTGTCGATTCGGTATCCTAGGGTCGATCATCACTGATAATAGCTACAATCTCAACACTGACCTAATGAAAGGAATCTGCGAAACTTTTAGAATTAGCCACAAGAATTCCACAGCCTACAAGCCTCAAATGAATGGAGCTGTGGAAGCCGCCAACAAGAATATCAGGAAGATATTGAGGAAAATGATAGAGAAGCACAAACAGTGGCACGAGAAGTTATCGTTTGCTTTATTGGGGTATCGCACCACGGTCCGCACATCAACCGAGGCAACACCTTATATGCTGGTTTATGGTACAGAAGCTGTCATTCCCGCCGAAGTGGAAATTCCTTCCTTAAGAATCATACAGGAGGCCGATCTCGACGACGCAGAATGGGTAAAAAGTCGTTATGAGCAACTAACTCTTATAGATGGAAAAAGAATGAATGCAGTGTGTCATGGTCAACTTTATCAGAACAGAATGTCCAGAGCCTTCAACAACAGAGTCAAGCCGAGACAATTCACACCAGGGCAGCTGGTGTTAAAGAAAATTTTCCCGCATCAAGATGAAGCCAAATGGAAATTCTCTCCCAACTGGCAAGGTCCATACATGGTTCACCGGGTTCTGACAAGAGGAGCCCTCATACTCGCAGAAATGGATAGAGAAGTTTGGCCAAAGCCGATTAATTCAGATGCAGTCAAGCGCTACTATGTGTGATCTTTATGTTTCCCCTTTATGATGTAATTGAACTACGTCTGACCTGATTCCCGTTTAAGAGGGGATACGTAGGTAGCCTTATGGGTTCGGTCACAATTAAATAAAATTTTCATTTCCCCCCGAAATTGGAAACTGGGGCAAAATTTTGAGGAGGACCCTCAAAATTCCGAAGTAATTTCAGCCAATCATCGCACGCAACAGTTAGAAGCATCAACCCATTAAACTGGGGCAGAATTTTGAGGAGGACCTTCAAAATTCCGTAGTAAGAGAGGTTGTAATTTCTCGAACCGCGTCACAGTCCTCATCTAAAAAAAACTATTATACATTTATGTTATACTTTTACCAAATCATGCATGTCTATCATCAAAACTACTTTGTTCAGTGACGCTACCTGATAAGTTAGGATTTTAACATGTTTTATGCCCCTACTTGCCTATGCTTTGATCATATATTTGTACAAAATAAACCCAAAAGGCTCATAGGTTGTGCTTGTTTGCAGGTTTGATCGACAAAGTGACAAAATTTCAAAGATCGACTCAAAAAGGAGTGAAACCTGCTCAAGTATCAAAGACCAAGAAAGCTAAGGGAAGAAGGGCCTAGTGCGGACCGCGCAAAGTGGAATGCGGCCGCACTAGGTGGTTCAGAGAGTTGGTAAAATCAGGCTAGAGGCAACGTGGCCGCGGTCCATATCTCGCGGTCCGCGGTCAGGGCTTCGCGGCCGCACTACTCTTTTGTGCGCTCCGCGGTCAAGAGATTCAGAGAACTACAATTTTTCCAAGACAATGCCATGCGGTCCGCGGTCATTATTGTGCGGACCGCGCCAACTCCCTCCGCGGCCGCGGTCTATTCTACACGGTCCGCGGAGTCCAAGTTCAGAGAAGCCAAAGTTGAAGTCAAGGAGTCCAGTGCGGCCGTGGTCCATTTAGTGCGGCCCGCACTGACCCCGCAGGGGTATTTTTGTCCAGTTTTTCCAGCTTAGTATAAATAGAACATTTTACCATTTTTAGGGAATCTGTTATCTTTAGAACACAGTTGCGCTCGTGAGAACAACTTTTGTAGCCATTTTTGGCATCTTAGCTTCAATTTAACGATAGATTCTTGTACTTTAATTTAGTATTTAATTAATATGTCTTGTTCTTCATCTATTTCCTCATTTTCTCCTTCAAGCATGAGTAGCTAAACCCTTCAGCTAGGGTTGTGGCTCAACCCTAGTGTGGGTAATTGATGGGTGTTGCCATCCAGGGTTAGATTGACTATGGGTGTTTGCTATTTGGGTTGATTTTATGTTTTAATCTATAAATTGGTGGTTGCAAACACTGATTTTGTGCTTTGTGGATTTGACTCTTCTTGAGAAAGAGATTCAAAGTCTCCAAAATTGACCCAACAAGGAATTGGGATGGACTCATGAGAAATGATAGTCCCAATTAACGGGTTAAATCTCGAGAGACTAATCTCCCTACTTGAACTCTAGTTGCTTGGTCTACTTTGCCTACCCATTTGGTCTCGAGAGAGTCAAGTGGGCAAAATCACTCTCTCTATCGAGAGGTGTGAGAGTGGGTAAAATTGTGCAACGGTTATAGTATAAGCCCCAATTATGTCAATCGAACCTTAGTAACATCTACCCGTCAATTAGCCACCTAGGTGATGTCACGACCCTAGTGCCCTTCTTCCCATTAGATACAACTTTAGCAATTATCTCGTAGCATAATCTAGTTTCAATTAGTAGTTTGATAATAGTAGTTTATAATTGAAAAACCCAAAAATGTTAGAAGTGACATTTAGAACAATTACACGACTCTAGTCTGGATAGATACCCAGCTTCAATTTCTAGCTCTATGAGGAATTCGATCCCGACCCTCATATCGGGTAAAAGCTATTGCGACCCTCTCTTCCTACTTCGTAGTAGTGTGGAGTTGGCAGCGATCACTACCCCGGTGACACACACAATATCACCAGATCGAAGCCAAGCAGGTCAAGCAAAGCCAGCAGGGATACGAACTAACCTCCCCTTTACAAAACTTACGATTTTTCTTTGGATGCAGGCACTTGGATTGCGAAATCATCCAACATACTATACACTCACAAGATAAACATTGTTCAGGAATACAACTCTCAGAACCGTTGCATTTATTCACATTTGCTATCCACACACAACAATGTCCCCAGCAGTCAAGATATCGCAATCTGCTATCAGCTAAGAAAGCTCTATTACCATTTTCCATTTCATTTCGTGTATAAGGCTACCATTCTGCCTTCCGAGACTAAACGTTGTCTCCATCTGCATTTTCTGCATTGCATAAGGCTACCATTCTGCCTTCCGAGACTAAATGCTGTCTCCATCTGCATTTTCTGCATTGCATAAGGCTACCATTCTGCCTTTCGAGACTAAACGCTGTCTCTATCTGCATTTTCTGCATTGCATAAGGCTACCATTCTGCCTTCCGAGACTAAACGCTGTCTCCAT
>NC_031989.1:67500064-67615078 GCF_001879085.1 Nicotiana attenuata | reverse complement strand
TTCAATACTTTTAATTTGTCCTCAGAATTATTTTGTATTTTTTTATAAATTAAAATAGGGAAAAGTGGCTATTTAAATTATAGCCAGATTTGGCTTTCAATTGTAGCCTAAATTGAACTCAACCTAGCCCAATTTCATACCCAATTAACCCGACCCAGCACCAATTAAATCATAGCCGTTGATTTGAAAGATCAACGGCCCGTATTAATTCTTGCTTTTTTTAATCCTAAACCACCCCCAACCCTAATCATTTCCTAGAATCCGCCGCCCTAAGATCCTCTCCTCTCTCAGTAACTCTCAACTAAACCCTAGCCCTTCAACCACCGACCTCTTTTCTCCGGTCATCTCCGGTCACCTCTCATCGTCTCTTAAGCTTTCAATGGCTTCTCTCATGCTATGCTTGCCTTTTCTAAGGTCCTCAGGGGCCCGGGGACATGCAGACCTGCGTCTAGGGTTCATCTCCTGCCTATTCTTGGCTATTCCAGGGTGATTTCAAGCAGAATCATTCTATATTTGACACAATCTTTGAGTTTCTGGACAGGTTTCTTCGTCTCATTATGGGTTCTTCTGAAACCCTAATTTCTGCCTATATCTCCTAGATCTATACAGATCTAGAATGATTTTAGTTTGTTCCTAATGTTTTACACTGTCCATTAGGTTTTCTACAAGAATCATGCGGTTTCAAATGTTTTTCATCTTCTTTTAAAACTAGGGTTTCGGAACTTCTTTTAAAACCTTGTTTAAGTGATTCTTTGTGTTTTAACTTATATTTCATGTATATCTTCACTGATTCAATGAGTTTGCTACATCTTTAATTCGTCTATGTTGAAAATCCTAATTTTTTTAAGGGGTTCTTTGTTTGGTTTTGTGTATGAGCATGACTGGCCGGTTCTCGTTTTGAGTTTCTGTGATTTTTCGTGACTATCTTGCCTTGATATGTTTCTACTTAGTTTCTTAGCCTAAACTTACATTGATTCCATGTGCTTGTGTTCATCTTAATTGTTCAAAACTTTCCTCTTTCTCATTGAATCAGTATTGTTTTACGCTCATGTTTGCTAGAGTTGTATGTCGACTCTTAACCATCTATGTCTTACTTTATTTATCTGCAAAACATTGACTCGTGACTTTCTTTTAATTGATTCTGATTTCCCTATTTCTTGGTGTGATTTGAACACTTTCCCTTAAACCTTCCCACCCTATCTACTTAATTTGATTGATTTGTGTACCTTTTCCGCATTGTTTTTTGATTCTTACTGACTATCTCCATAATTAGAGTTTTCTGAACTTAGCCCTAATTATTTACCCTATACTTACTGAAGTTGAAATCTTTCCTTGTTGGTCGTACATTGATTTCTTTCCTTATTTGTTACTTGTCCTTACCGTTTGAACTAATTCCCTTAAATTATGGGAGTGATTGTACTAGTTTTGCTCTAATTGATTCTGAGTTCCATAATTACTATGCTATTATGATTCATGCCTTATTTTTCCTAGTTTCGAACTACTATATATACATACTCTCTCATTAACACAAGGACACGAACTTTCTGGTTCTGAACACACACTTACACTCAAAAGAAAATTCTTTCTCTTGCTTATTACTACTTGTGTTACTGTTTGCTTAGCCGGCTGAAAGCCAAGGCTATACTTTGAAGTCCTGCTTACTTTCTTTACTGCACTTTGCTTCCTTAACTGGTATGTTCTGATTAATTTTTCAGCATCGACAACAACATGTTTCTTTACTGTTCCTTTCCTTCCAGTTTGCCTCTTGTTTGTACTTAAATAGTTCCATTATTAATACATGCTATGTTCTGCCCTTCTCTCTGAATAAATGCTTTTATTATTTGTCATTGGCTTGTGGAATTTGAATCCCCCATACTAATGTAGTTAGTATCTGTGGTTGGTTTGGGGCATGACAGCATTGAACATTGTTGTTCATGGCCCAAACTTGATCCCTTAGGGATCACAACCTCCATGTTTCCCTTACCTATTGTGTGTTCTGGCTGATTTATAGGCATGTCAGCACTTCCTATTGCTCTCCATGCCCAAAGTTCACCCATTCCTAAGTGCATAGGCTCCTTTGCAATGGATTCCCAATCCCCTGCCCCCCTTTTTGTGAAGTTATTGATTCCCTGAAATGTTAATGGCCATCCCCTATCACCCTTTCCCTCTCCTTTATTCCCTCAGCCCTTAAAACTCTGTTCCTGCACTCTTACTATCTTCTTAGAACTTAAGTTCTGCCCCCCTCATGTGAGCCTTGTCTTGGGACCCCATGAGCTCCCTCTCAACTTGGACACATGAGGGCTGGCATTTCCACACTACACTCATCTCTATTCTGGTTGTGTAACTTAGGTGTGAGCACTGCCCGGGGTCCTATGGAAGCCTTAGGGAACTCTGACACACCCACGTCTGAGAAAGGCTTTGAAATCATGGTATTTGCAATGATATGGTTCCTTGCATATCTGGATAGGAAGTCAAAATAAGGCTTTCCAATGGTTGTAGCTTTTTCTTTCATTATTTCTTTAGTAATTCAGTATTTATGGTTTGTAATAAGTTGCAATAAATATTTGGGGATGGCTAGTGAAAAGGGTTGCGTGATCATGTATGCTCAACGGTAGAAAACATGCCTATAGGACTATTTAAATTCTTTGTGTTCAATTCTGCAGTTTTAGACACCATGTCTATAGGGTTTATCTCATTTTCTCCATGGTCAATGTCACACCTAGGTAACCTGCCTATATGACGTATTTAAATTCTACATGCCACTTAGATATCATGTTCTAAACAGCTAAAAATAAGTGTCATGTTCGTAATGCTTAAATGAGTAACATATAGAAATCATGCCTATAGGGGGTTCTTAAATAAATCTGATTCGCTTCATTCACACTCAATGGTAGATATCATGTTCATAGGGTTTAAATCAGCAATAATAGATACCATCACCTGCAGAACCTGAAACTGGTCCGTTTTAAAATCAGTCTATTCTGAATCAGTTTTAAACAATCTAATTCCCTTACTTAACGATATTTAGCAAGCATGCCTATAGGATCTCAAACAATTCGTTTTTTACTGTTCCACCGCTTTCTGAACTAAAGTAGGTATCATGCGTATAGGACTCCGTCCAAACACTTAGGCAAGCCTTAGGTAATAACAAAAATAAAACTGAATTTGCCTTTGATAATTAGTAACTGCTCTAACCAGCATGCAGGCCTGATTTGGGCTTCTTATCTGAGGTATCTGATGAATTTGGCTCTGAATCAAACTCCCCTCGTCTTTAGTATTTTAATCAGACCCAAAAAAGTATGTGTAAGTCATGCTAGTTATGTGCTTTTGTTCAAGGAGATGTATTTGAGCCTGTATCTGCTTATATGCTCCCCCAACATGCAGTATGTGTTTTGTATGTCTCCTTAGATTGTTATCCTTTGAAACCAATTTGCCTAATATCCCTTCCCTTTAGGAATAGTAGTCCTACATACCTCCGGGACTAATAGGAATGGGACGGGTAATAGCATGCAATAGTAATCGAGATCAATCCGCGCTTTAATACCTTAAACGAGGTGGGAAAGGCTAGATATGGATATGATGGCCGGTGCGCTAATACCACGTGTAACCCCTCTTCTGAGGAGTAATTATCGGGTATTGCATTAATGTGATACATATTTTAAATAAACTTAGGACCCCCTTTCCCTTATTTCCCTTTTTCTTTTAAAAGCATTGCAACTCCTTGTTTAAAATCAGCTTTAATTGCTCTCTCATACTTTGTTCCCTTTCAAACATTTGTTATTCAAAATCCCCTCTTGTTTGAGCCTTATTTGTTTCTATGTTAATTGCACCCAAATTCACAATGACTGTCTGGACGGGAACCACATTAGTGGATCCTAAGGGGTGCCTAACACCTTCCCCTTGGGATAATTTCAAGCCCTTACCCAATCTCTAGTTAATCAAACTTAGAATGGAATCTCTATTGGTGTCCTAATGCACCTTAACCCATTAGGTGGCGACTCTTTAAATGCTAAACCCAGTTCCCAAAAGGAATGAGTTGCCCCAAAATGTCATAAACCCGATTTTTCTAGAAAAAGGGGGCGCGACAGCATGGCGACTCTGCTAGGGATTATCTAGGCTTTTACTATTTCAGACTGTTTTTGTGAATTTATATTTCTTTAAGTGCAATTACTTGTTTAATTCCTTTAAGCATTCAATTCCCTTTTCGATTGCAAAACTTACTTGGTTTTTTTTCTTTCCTTTACTACTGCTTTAAATTATGAAATTGTTGTATTTACTGCTTTCTTAACGTACAAATACGTGACAACATGCTTTTAATTGTTGCATAATCATGCTCAACATCATATTCCACTCGTGCCCAACAAATCCCATATCAATGCTTATAATGAGTGGTTGCGCTCTTCCTATGTTATTACCCCCTAAATTCAGAAAGGCATATTTGCGGTAAAATCAGTCGGTCAACGGTGTAGTCAACGGTTCCGTGCCTTCCCCCCCTTGAGTTGTCCACTCAAGGGTACCATTCTAAAACCCCATAGAAATCTTATTCCATTTAAATTGTACATGCATCATGGTCAAACCTAGTCGGATCAATTATGTTGTCCATATAATGATCCTTTAAGATAGCCTTGTCCAAAGTCCACTGGGTTTCCCTAAACCCAAACGGACATCATCACGTTCTGTGCATTTATTTGGAGAACCAAATGCTTAATGCTAATTGTTGATGTTAAATAGTCGAGTCGGGTGGGGGTAAGGGCCTAACTTTATTTGTCTTGCAGAAACATGAGGCACAAAATCCCCAGATTCGGCATGGTTACCAACATCCACCCAAGACTGCTAAGCTGGTGGAAAGAACTTCACTCCAGTGATCAGACTCTCGTCCAAAAACATCTAGGCAATCTACCTTCCATTCTGGAGATTCAACCCAACAACAAAATCATAGAAGCGGCCACATTGTTTTGGGATTATGGAAGGGCTGTGTTACGCTTTGGGGACATTGAGATGACACCCTTGCTAAAAGAAATAGGAGGATTGGCCGGTTTAGTATGGGAAACTCCGGGTTTGTTGACTTAAGGTGATGAACTCATCGAACGAGTTTGTCTTCTCATATTGCTCTGTTTCACAATTGAAACTAGGTTCAATGAGAAAATTTTTTAAAAAATAATATACGAATAAACAGTTACAGAAATTTGTGAAGAAATTGATACAAAAAACTCGACCAAAACTTACAAAATTGTCTATAACAAATACATACGATGAACTCTAACTAAACAATTCAGTTCGCAAAAGCCTAAAGAAAAGCAACATCGCTTCAACANATGTCATTCCACCAAAGACACAATGCAACACTTGCCACACCACAAACAACACCCCATTGCTTCTCCCAAAACTCCAAAACACCATAAATGACCACTTCCACACCCACCATAACACCCCCATCTACGTGGAGACCATGCCACTCTCCACCCAACCTATCTCAGGCACACCCGAGTCTGATGATAAAGATTTGCTTATCAGGAACCTGGCTGAAGAACTTAAGAAATTGACTAGCGGGATCTAGGGTGTTGAAGGAAACATAGGAATTGAAGGGTTGAATTATGAAGATCTCTGCATACAACCCGATGTCGAACTGCCCGAGGGGTACAAACCTCCAAAGTTTGAGATGTTTGACGGTACAGGTGATCCCAGGGTCCATTTGAGGACGTAATGTGACAAGTTGGTTGGGATAGGAAAAGATGAGAGAATCCGCATGAAGCTATTCATGAGGAGTCTAAAAGGAGATGCACTATCCCGGTACATCAACCAGGATACTAAGAAATGGTCGAGTTGGGTAGGTGTGGCCTCTAATTTCATGGACAGGTTCAGATTTAACACAAAAAATGCGCCGGATGTGTTCTACATTCAGAATCTGAAGAAGAAACCTACAGAAACATTTCGCGAGTATGCTACTCGCTGGAGGTCAGAAGCCGCTAAGGTCAGACCTGCCTTAGAGGAGGAACAAATGAATAAATTCTTTGTCTGGGCTCAAGACCCGCAATACTATGAGCGACTAATGATGATTGAAAGCCACAAATTTTCTGACATCATCAAGTTGGGGGAACGAATCGAAGAAGGCATTAAGATCGATATGGTCACAAACTTCGAGGCCTTACAAGCTACAAATAAGGCCTTGCAGTCCGGTGGTGTGTCCAAAAAGAGAGACGTAGGAGCTGTGATGGTTGCACAAAGAACCAAATCTCCAATCAAATACCAAACCTACCCAACACCTCCACTCATATATCAGCCCACTCCAAATTACCAAGCACCCTCACCACCCGCCTATCAACCATCTCCACCTCCCATATATCAGCCTACTTCACCCAGATATTCCCAACCCGCGTATGTTTACCAAACCTACAATACTCAACCATCCCACTATCAGTCATCTCCTACTCGTCAAAACTTCCTTAGACCATGACCAAATTTTGACCGCAGGCCTCCAAAATAATATACAGCCATTGCTGAACCCATTGACCAACTATATGAGAGACTCAAAGCCGCCGGTTATGTCACTCCCATCCCTGCTTCAACCCTTGAGAATCCTTCTCAGTGGGTCAACCCAAACAAATCCTGTGCATACCACTCCGGCATGAAGGGACACACTATCGACGAATGTCGCTCTTTGAAAGACAAGATCCAGTCTTTGATCGATAATAAGGTTATTGTGGCAAAGGAACCCGCCCCAAATGTCCGCAACAACCCTCTGCCAGACCATAAGAGCGGGGGTGTTCACATGATTGAAATAGAGGATGATTGGGATCCCGAGGGATCCATTGGGTTGATCACAGAAGGCGATGATCCAAAGAAGCCAACAGTTACTCTTAACCCCATCATGGTCCAGATTCAACCATCTGAGGTCACTGAGGTAGATGTGTCTATCCCGCTCGAGTTTGAGGCAGCACCATCACCGACACCATTTGAAGTTGCCGTTTTGCCACCCAAAAAACATGTCCCATTCAAAGTAAAGGTGGCCGCACCAATCCCAGTGGCAATGTCCGTTGTGCCCTCATTCCACACAAAAGCTATACCTTGGGATTACACAGCTGAGGCTAGGAGAAAAGGCAAGGTCAGGTTCGAAGAGACTATTGCAGCACAGGGAATGACAAGAACAGGGAGAGTCTAACCCCTGAATACCTAGCTGAGTCCAGCAAGCAGGCCTCCAACCGGCCACCCATCATCGAGACAGGTCCAGACGACCTTTGGAGAAAGATACAGGCCAAGGAGTATTCAGTCATTGACCAGCTGAACAAAACACCAGCGCAGATATCAATCCTCTCACTGTTGCAGAATTCCAAAGCACACAAAAATGCTTTGCTGAAGGTGCTAAGTGAAGCCTATGTACCAAGCAACATCACCGACGGGGAAATGGCCAACATGGTGGGACAGATATTAGAGAGCCACAAAATCACCTTCTATGAGGACGAGCTGCCACCTTAAGGGTTGGGTCACAATAGAGCCCTACATATCACCGTACAATGTGAGGATTATTTTATCACCAGGATCCTGGTCGACGGGGGTTCCAGCCTTAACATCTGTCCTCTGGTAACGCTCAAGAAGTTGGGCAAAGGTTTGCACGAGAGAAAAGAAGGAGCTATCAACGTAAAAGCTTTTGATGGGTCCTAGAGGGCCACCATCGGTGAAATCAGCCTGTGTTTCAGATGTGACCAACCTGGTTCGATGTTGAGTTCCAAGTAATAAATGTGACCGCATCCTACAACTTGCTATTAGGACGCCCTTGGATTCATTCTACGGGGGCTGTGGCTTCGACGCTGCATCAGGCCGTGAAATTTGAATAGAATCACTAGGAAGTAATCGTTCACGATGATGGCAGCAACCCCATATACAGTCGTTAGGCCATTCCGGCAATAGGGGAAGAAGAAAGTTAGGTGGGGAGACCTACCACCACATCGAGCGAGTCAATGCTGTTGACAAAGATAAATGGTGGGACAACCAGATCGAGAGTATATTGAATTGGAGTGAGTACGAACCTGGAAAGGGGCTCGGCAAGAACCTCCAGGGGATTGCTAAACCCATAAAGCTCAAAAAGCACGGCACTACTTTTGGTCTGGGATACGAATACACTTGGGAAGAGTTCAACAACTGGTCGCCGCCATGGCGTGGTTCTTACTACCCACTGGAGCAACCGATGCCGCACTTAGAACAGATTTGCAAACAGGCTGACATCGTCTATGGGACGGACGAAGAAGAGGCGCTCGCGGCAATGAAAAATTTATTTTTAGAAGACAATGATATGGATTGCTGTGTTATCCTTGAGGAGGAGGGGGAGGAAGGCCCTTCCATACAGGTTGTAAGCAGAAGAGCGCGCCTCAATAACTGGTTTATCAGAACAACCAGAGCCCGGCGAGCCTCGGGGTAGCAAGGCTAAACAAGCATCATGCACTGTTTTTTTACTACTAGATGATTTTCTTTTCGCAATATGATCTTCAATGTTCAAAACAATTATGAAATTTATCAAAAGCATTTCGACTTTTTTCCTTATGAATCGCCACTTATTACTATTTTTCTCTTATTTACTTCATTTATATAGCATTACTATTACTTATCTTGATGAATCAATGACTCTGACATGCAATGAGACAATGCAACAAACGGACATTGATTCAGAGGAAGATGATATACCAGAGGAAATTGTCAAAGAAGTAGAGAACTTTGAGAACAGACCAAAGTCCAACCTGGACGAGACAGAAATTATTAACCTGGGAGATGCAGAAAATGTCAAGGAAACACGAATCAACGTTCATTTGTTGCCATCAGAAAAGAAGGAATACACTGAATTTCTAAGGGAATGTGAGGACATATTTGCCTGGTCATATGACAATATGACGGGTCTAAGTACGTCTATTGTGGCCCACAAACTGCCGACTGATCCGACATGTCCGTCGGTAAAGCAAAAGCTCAGAAAATTCAAGCCTGATATGAGTTTGAAAATCAAGGAAGAGGTCAGTAAGCAAGTCAAAGCTAAGGTTCTCAGGGTAGTACAATACCCGACATGGTTAGCCAACATTCTACCAGTACCAAAGAAGGACGGGAAGGTCAGAGTCTGTGTTGACTACCGGGATCTCAACCAGGCCAGTCCGAAAGATGACTTCCCCTTGCCAAATATACACATCTTGATTGACAATTGCGCCAAGCATGAGCTACAGTCGTTCGTGGATTGTTTCGCCGGTTACCACCAGATCTGGATGGATGAATAAGATGATGAGAATACGGCTTTCATTACGCCGTGAGGAATGTACTACTACAAGATGATGTTGTTCGGCCTGAAGAATGCAGGAGCCACCTACATGAGGGCCATGACTACCATCTTTCACGACATGATACATAAAGAAATTGAGGTATATGTGGATGATATTGTCATCAAGTCCAAGAAGGCCACTGATCACATAGAGGAATTGAGGAAGTTCTTCAATAGATTGCGGAGGTACAACCTGAAACTGAATCCCGCAAAATGCACATTTGGGGTACCCGCTGGAAAATTGCTGGGGTTTATTGTGAGGCCCCGAGGAATAGAACTGGATCCATCAAAGGTCAAAGCCATTCAAGAACTACCACCGCCAAAGAACAAGAAGGATGTGATGAGTTTCTTGGGAAGACTTAACTATATCAGCCGGTTCATAGCACAGTCCACGGTTATCTGTGAGCCAATCTTTAAGATGTTGAAGAAGGACGCCGCTACCAAATGGACCGACGACTGTCAAAGGGCCTTCGACAGAATCAAGGAGTACTTGTCAACACCACCGGTCTTGGTCCCGCCCGAGCCAGGTAGACCCTTATTACTCTACCTTGTGGTATTGGACGGAGCTTTCAGTTGCGTTCTGGGGCAACATGATGAAATGGGAAGATAGGAACATGCCATTCTATTATCTCAGCAAGAAGTTCACTCCATATGAGGCC
This sequence comes from Nicotiana attenuata, assembly GCF_001879085.1. Lineage (NCBI taxonomy): Eukaryota > Viridiplantae > Streptophyta > Magnoliopsida > Solanales > Solanaceae > Nicotiana > Nicotiana attenuata. The sequence continues at coordinate 67,605,127 of NC_031989.1, read as the reverse complement.
CGGTATTCTCTTTTGGAACGCACCTGTTGTGCTTTGACTTGGGTCGCTCAGAAGCTAAGGCATTACTTCTGTGCCTATACTACGTATCTCATATCAAGGATGGATCCTTTAAAGTACATCTTCCAGAAGCCTATGCCCACTGGCAAGCTAGCCAAGTGGCAAATCCTGTTAAGTGAATTTGACATTGTCTACGTAACTCAGAAAGCGGTCAAGGGACAGGCCCTAGCAGATCACCTCACTGAGAATCCCGTGGATGGAGAATACGAACCCCTGAAAATGTATTTTCCTGATGAAGAAGTATCATTCGTAGGAGAAGATATTGTCGAATCCTATGATGGTTGGAGGATGTTTTTCGATGGAGCAGCAAATTTCAAAGGAGTTGGCATAGGAGCAGTCCTAGTATCAGAGATCGGTCAGCACTATCCAGTATCCGCCAAGCTCAGGTTCCCTTGCACTAACAATATGGACGAATATGAAGCCTGCATCTTAGGGCTTAAGATGGCCATTGACATGAACATTCAAGAGCTGCTAATAATTGGAGATTCAGATTTACTCATACATCAGGTACGAGAGGAATGGGCAACCAAGAACTCTAAGATACTCCCGTATCTGTATCATGTACAGGAGTTGAGAAGGAGGTTCACAAAGACAGAATTCCGACATGTTCCTAGAATTCAGAATGAATTCGCCGATGCATTGGCTACCCTGTCATCCATGATACAACATCCGGATAAGAATTTCATTGACCCCATACCGGTGAAAATTCATAATCAGCCAGCTTACTGTGCCCATGTTGAAGAGGAAGCAGACGGAAAACCTTGGTTCCATGATATCAAGGAATATTTGGCGAAAGGAGATTACCCGGAGCTTGCCAATCATACCCAGAAGCGCACGCTGCGGAGGTTGTCTAACAATTTCTTTCACAGTGGAGGAATCCTGTATAGGAGGACTCCTGATTTGGGATTATTAAGGTGTGTCGACGCAAAGGAAGCATCCAAGCTGCTAGAGGAGATTCATGCTGGGACCTGTGTTCCACATATGAATGGTTTTGTTTTAGCAAAGAAGATACTCCGGGCTGGTTACTTTTGGATGACCATGGAGACAGATTGCATCCAGTACGTCCGGAAGTGCCATCGCTGTCAGATTCATTCCGACATGATAAAGGTGCCTCCAAATAAGCTCAATGCAACAAGCTCGCCTTGGCCATTCGCCGCCTGGGGAATGGATGTTATTGGTCCAATTGAGCCCACGGCTTCAAACGGACACAAGTTTATCCAAGTAGCCATCGATTATTTCACCAAGTGGGTCGAAGCAGCATCCTACAGGGCAGTGACTAAGAAGGTCGTGGCAGACTTCGTCCGCGACCGTATTGTTTGTCGATTCGGTATCCCAGAGTCGATCATCACTGATAATGGCTCCAATCTCAACAGTGACCTAATGAAAGGAATGTGCGAAACTTTCAAAATCAGCCACAAGAATTCCACAGCCTACAGGCCTCAAATGAATGGGGCTGTGGAAGCCGCCAACAAGAATATCAAGAAGATATTGAGGAAAATGACAGAAAAACATAAACAGTGGCACGAGAAGTTATCGTTTGCTCTATTGGGGTATCGCACCACAGTCCGCAGATCGACCGGGGCAACCCCCTATATGCTGGTTTATGGTACAGAGGCGGTCATTCCCGCCGAAGTAGAAATTCCTTCCTTAAGGGTCATACAGGAGGTCGAGCTCGACGACGCAGAATGGGTAAAAAGTCGTTACGAGCAGCTAGCTCTTATAGATGGGAAAAGAATGAACGCAGTGTGTCATGGTCAACTTTATCAGAACAGAATGTCCAGAGCCTTCAACAAAAGAGTCAAGCCAAGACATTTCACACCGGGACAGCTGGTGTTAAAGAAAATTTTTCCGCATCAAGATGAAGCCAAAGGGAAGTTCTCTCCCAACTGACAAGGTCCGTACATGGTTCACCGGTTCTGACAGGAGGAGCCCTCATACTCGCAGAAATGGACGGAGAAGTTTGGCCAAAGCCGATTAATTCAGATGCAGTCAAGCGTTACTATGTGTAATCCTTATGTTTTCCCTATATGATGTAATTTGAATTACGTCTGACCTGATTCCCGTTTAAGAGGGGATACGTAGGCAGCCTTATGGGTTCGGTCACAATTAAATAAAATTTTCATTTCCCCCCGAAATTGGAAACTGGGGCAGAATTTTGAGGAGGACCCTCAAAATTCCGAAGTAATTTCAGCCGATCGCCGCACGAGCAGCAGTCCGAAGCATCAACTCATCAAACTGTGGCAGAATTTTGAGGAGGACCCTCAAAATTCCGTAGTAAGAGAGGTTGCAATGTCTTGAGCCACATCACAGTCGTCGGTTCATTAAAAAACTATTTTATTTATACGTTTATGTTATACTTTTACCAAATCTTGCATGTCTATCATCAAAACTGCTTTGTTCAGCGACGCTACCCCAGTAACACATACAGTATCATCAGATCAAGGGCAAGCAGGACAAGCAAAGTCAGCAGGGATACGAACTAACCTCCCCTTTACAAAACTTACGATTTTTCTTTGGATGCAGGCACTTGGATTGCGAAATCATCCAAACATACTATACACTCACAAGATAAACATTGTTCAGGAATACAACTCTCAGAACCGTTGCATTTATTCACATTTGCTATCCACACACAACAATGTCCCCAGCAGTCGCGATATTGCAATCTGCTATCAGCTAAGAAAGCTCTATTACCATTTGCCATTTTATTTCTTGCATAAGGCTACCATTCTGCCTTCCGAGACTAAACGCTGTCTCCACCTGCATTTTCTGCATTGCATAAGGCTACCATTCTGCCTTCTGAGACCAAACGCTGTCTCCATCTGCATTTTCTGCATTGCATAAGGCTACCATTCTGCCTCAGACTAACGCTGCATCTGCATGGCTGAAAGATCGCCATATACTGCATTGCACGACTAAAAGATTGCCTCATACTACATCTGCACGTCTGAAAGATCGCCACATACTACATCTGCAAGGTTGAAAGATCGCCTCATACTGCACTGCACGGCTGAAAGATCGCCTCATACTGCATTGCACGGCTGAAAGATCGCCTCATACTACATCTGCATGGCTGAAAGATCGCCACATACTGCATTGCACGGCTGAAAGATCGCCTCACACTACATTTGCACGGCTGAAAAATCGCCACATACTACATTGCACGGCTGAAAGATCGCCATATGTGCACGGCTGAAAGATCGCCACATGCTACTGCATCCTTCATGGGCTGAAATATCGCCAACTTATCCAAAGGCGTCATCGTTCGGAGGCACCATCCTCATAGCCCGAGAACACCATGTCATGGCCTGAGGATCCCTTTCAATCTTTTGCATATCATTATTCAAAGGTATCATGGTTCGGAGGCATCATTTTCATAGCCCGAGAGCATCATTTCATAGCCTGCGAATCCTTTATTAACGCTTCATGGCCCAAGACGTCATGGCCTAAGTACGTCATCCTAACCGTTTGAAGGCAGCATTCATGGTCAGATAGGAACTTGCATCATGTCCAATTTTATGCACAATATACGCTTGTATTGTTTCTATTTGCAGGTAAAACCGGCATGCAATGGCCGTCCCGGCAGGAGCCCGCTCCGGTGCCCGCAGCCTCATCAAGCCTAACTATTCCCGTAAGCCTTTCATGCACCCTGACCAAAACATTGCGTCCGTTCTTGGAAAGTACCTGTCGGCATACTCCGCCCCTGAACTACATACGGCCTGATTCCTGTAAGACCAGGGATATGTAGGCAGCTCAGAAGGCAGGGTGCGGCCTGAACCTCTCCCAAACCATTTCGCTCGGTCAAAGTTGGCCATCATATCTTTAGCCGAAAATTCTTTCATCATTCCCGGGTAAAGAGGGGCAGCTGTTGACGCCCAATTTTTCCCTACATATATTTTTCAATACGCAAAATACTTTCCAAACAACATATATGTGCATATATAAGTATATCCAAGTGTTTTATTATTTTTTTTTTACAATTTTCAAAGATTTAAATTGATTTATTTTTCCCATTGTTATCTATAAAATCTCAATAATTACTTCCAAAACTATCATTTTGGTAATTTACCTATTGTATTCTCATATTTATGTTAAATGTAGCCAAGGGAATTTTAATACACTTTTTACAAATTTATTTAGTATTTTTTAAGCTAAATTACATATAATTACAATATTAGCCCCTTTTAATATCTCATTGTGTTTATATTCATAAAAATCAAGCCCAATATTTTTAAATTGATAATTATAAATTATAGATCTTTTTAATACTTTTAATTTGTCTCAGAAATTATTTTATTATTTTTTATAAATTAAAATAGGGAAAAGTGGCTATTTAAATTATAGCCAGATTGGCGTTTTAGTTACAGCCTAAATTAAACTCAACCCAGCCCAATTTCTATTTAAATTACCCGACCCAGGCCCCAAATACACCTACCTGACCTAGAACCAATTAAATCATGGCCGTTGATCTGAAAGATCAACGGCCCGTATTGATTCTTGCCTTTTTTAATCCTAAACCACCCCCAACCCTAATCATTTCCTAGAATCCGCCGCCCTAAGATCCTCTCCTCTCTCAGTAACTCTCAACCAAACCCTAGCCCTTCAACCGCCGACCTCTCTTCTCCGGTCATCTCCGGTGACTTCTCATCGACTCCTAAGCCTCCAATGGCTTCTCTCATGCCTATATCTCCTAGATCTATATAGATCTAGAATGATTTGAGTTTGTTACTTTAATGTTTTACACTGTCCTTAAGGTTTTCTACAAGAATCATGCAGTTTCAAGTGTTTTTCATCTTCTTCTAAAACTAGGGTTTTCGGAACTTCTTTTAAAACCTTGTTTAATTGATTCTTTGTGTTTTAACTTATATTTCTTGTATATCTTGACTGATTCTATGAGTTTTCTATATATTTAACTCGTCTATGTTGAAAACCCTAATTTTTAGGGGGTTTTTTATTTGGTTTTGTGTATCAGCATGACTGGCCGGTTCTCGTTTTTGAGTTTCTGTGATTTTTCATGACTATCTTGCCTTGATATGTTTCTACTCAGTTTCTTAGCCTAAACTTACACTGATTCCATGTGCTTGTGTTCATCCTAACTGTTCAAAACTTGCCTCTTTCTCATTGAATCAGTATTGTTTGACTCTCATGTTTGCTAGAGTTGTATGTCGACTCTTAACCATCTATGTCTTACTTTATTTATATGCAAAACATTGACTCATGACTTTCTTTTAATTGATTCTGATTTACCTGTTTCTTGGTCTGATTTGAACACTTTCCCTTAAACCTTCGATTCCTACCCTATCTACTCAATTTGATTGATTTGTGTACCTTTTTCCACATTGGTTTTTGATTCCTACTGACTATCTCCATAATTAGAGTTTTCTGAACTTAGCCCTAATTGTTTACCCTATACTTACTGAATTTGAAATCTTTCCTTGTTGGTCATACATTGATTTCTTTCCTTATTTGTTACTTGTCCTTACCGTTTGAATTAATTCCCTTAAATTATGGGAGTGCTTGTACTGATTTTGCTCTAATTGATTCTGAGTTCCATAATTACTATACTATTATGATTCATGCCTTATTTTACCTAGTTTCGAACTACTATATATACATACTCTCTCATTAACACAAACAGACGAACTTTCTGGTTCTGAACACACACTTACACTCAAAAAGAAAATTCTCTCTCTTGCTTATTACTACTTGTGCTACTGTTTGCTTAGCCGGCTGAAAGCCAAGGCTGTACTTTGAAGTCCTACTTACTTTCTTTACTGCACTTTGCTTCTTTAACTGGTATGTTTTGATTAATTTTTTCAGCATCAACAACAACATGTTTCTTTACTATTTCTTTCCTTCCAGTCTGCCTCCTGTTTGTATTTAGATAGTTCCATTATTAATGCATTTAATGTCTGCCCTTCTGTCTTAGTAAATGCTTTTGTTATTTATCATAGCTTGCGGACTTTGAATCACTATCCCTAATGTAGTTAGTATCTGTGGTTGGTTTGGGGCATGACAGCATTGAACATTGCTGTTCATGACCCAAACTTAATCCCTTTGGGATTACAACCTCCATGTTTCCCTTATCTGTTGTGTGTTCTGGTTGATTTACAGGCATGTCAGCACTTTCTATTGCTGTCCATGTCCAAAGTTAACCCATGCCTAAGTGTATAGGCTCCTTTGCAATGGATTCCCAATCCCCTGTCCCCTTTTTTGTGAAGTTATTGATCCCGTGAAATGTTAATGGCTATCCCCCATCACCCTTTCCCTCTCATTTATTCCCTCAGCCCTTAAAACTCTGTTCCTGCACTCTCACTATCTTCTTAGAACTTAAGTTCTGCCCCCCTCATGTGAGCCTTGCCTTGGGACCCTACGAGCTCCCTCTAAACTTGGACACATGAGGGCTGGCATTTCCACACTGCACTCATCTCTATTCTGGTCGTGTAACTTGGGTGTGAGCACTGCCCAGGGTCCTATCAAGGCCCTTAAGGAACTCTGACACACCCAGGTCTGAGAAAGGCTTTGAAATCATGGCATTGGCAAAGATACGGCTCCTTGCATATCTCAGATAGGAAGTCAAATCAGGCTTTCCTATGGTTTTAGCTTTTTCTTTCATTCTTTCTTTTGTAATTCAGTATTTTTGGTTTGTAATAAGTTATAATAAACATTTGGGAATGGCTAGTGAAAAGGGTTGGGTGATCATGTATGCTCATGGGTAGAAAACCTGCCTATAGGACTATTTAAATTCTTTGTGTTCAATTCTGCATTTTTAGACACCATGTCTATAGGGTTTATCTCATTTTCTCCTGATCAATGGCACACCTAGATGACCTGCCTATAGGACGTATTTAAATTCTGCATGCCACTTAGATATCATGTTTTTAGGTTCTAAACAGCTGAAAATAAGTGTCATGTTCGTAATGCTGAAATCAGTAACATATAGAAATCATGCCTATAGGGGTTACTTAAATAAATCTGATTCGCTTCATTCACACTCAATGTTAGATATCATGTTCATAGGGTATAAATCAACAATAATAGATACCATCACCTGCAGAACTTCAAATTGGTCCGTTTTAAATTAGTCTATTCTGAATCAGTTTTAAACAATCTAATTCCCTTACTTAACGAGATTTAGCAAGCATGCCTATAGGATCTCAAACAGTTCATTTTTTTTACTGTTTCGCCGCTTTCTGAATTAAAGTAGGTATCATGCCTATAGGACTCCGTTTCAACACTTAGGCAAGCCTTATGTAATAACATCAATAAAACTGAATTCGCCTTTGTTAATTAGTAACTGTCCCAACCAGCAGGCAGGCCTGATTTGGGCTTCTTATCTGAGGTATATGATGAATCTGGCTCTGAATCAAACTCCCCTCGTCTTTAGTATTTTAATCAGACCCTAAAAAGTATGTGTAAGTCATGCTAGTTATGTGCTTTTGTTCAAGGAGGTGTATTTGAGCCTGTATCTGTTTGTATGCTTCCCCAACATGCAGTATGTGTTTTGTATGTCGCCTTAGATTTTTATCCTTTGAAACCAATTTGCCTAATATCCCTTCCCTTTAGGAATAGTAGTCCTACATACCTCTGGGGCTGATAGGAATGGGACGGGTAATAGCATGCAATTGTAATCGAGACCAATCCGCGCTTTAATACCTTACGGGGTGGGAAAGGGTAGATATGGATATGATGATCGGTGCGCTAATACCATGTGTAGCCCCTCTTCTGAGGAGTGATTACCGGGTATTGCATTGATGTGATCCATATTTTAAATAAACCTAGGATCCCCTTTCCCTTATTTCCCTTTTCTTTTAAAAGCATTGCACTCCTTGTTTAAAATCAGCTTTAATTGCTCTCTCATACTTTGTTCCCTTTTTAAACATTTTTTATTTGAAATCCTCTCTCGTTTGAGCGTTATTTGTTTATATGTTAATTGCACCCAAATTCACAATGACTGTCTGGCTGGGAACCACACTAGTGGATCCTGAGGGGTGCCTAACACCTTCCCCTTAGGATAATTTCAAGCACTTACCCAATCTTTGGTTAATCAAACTTAGAATAGAATCTCTATTGGTGTCCTAATGCACCTTAGCTCATTAGGTGGCGACTCTTCAAATGCTAAACCCAGTTCCCAAAAGGAATGAGTTGCCACAAAATGTTATAAACCCGATTTTGTGAGAAAAAGGGGGCGCGCCAACATTCAGGGCAAGTTCTAGACTAATTGGCATGGGACTTGGACTTGCAAATCAATACCTCACCCACAAGCTGTTGGATTGCTAAAGAGAACAGAGTCGAGGGCCCACAACAACCCTAGCTAAGATTGAGCAATACAAATGGCTCCAAGAAGCCACTCAATGATTGTTTAGTCAACACAAGAGTCTAAAGGTCACAACTAGAAATATTCTTTGCCAATCAACTTGTTTGCAACCATAAGGTCAAAGGTAAATGTGTTAGGCCCCAGTGAAGCTTGCCTGAGGCACTTTTATTCATTACTACTATTTACACAAAAACATAAAAAAACGGACTCAAACCTTTAAGAAGGTTTTCACGCTATCCATCACCGGGAAGAGCCACCCGGTTCACACAACATCCACCTTTGGAAAGAACCGTGGCATTAAGAAAACCAAAGGCTTATTGATCAAAAAGCTAAGAACTCAAAAAGAAGCTACTAAAGGAAATAAAAAGCTAAGCTATTAAGGAAAAAGAACCCAAGAAGTTACAAAGTAATCTACGGAAAGGCCATCGTGGCCCGCGTAAAAAGTAACGCGGCCACGATACAGTTGGGATCAGACTACCAACTCTCTGAAGATAGACTTTCGCGGACCGCAAAATAATGGGTGCGACCGTGAAACATCAAACGCGGCCGCGGAAGCTATTTGCAAACTTCCTGAAATTCATTAACGCGGACCGCGTAATTATGGACGCGGTCGCGTAAAGCCAACCGCGGACCGCAAAAAAATCATCGCGTCCGCGAACTTGTAAGCAATTTAGCCTCACAAAAGCATGAACGCGGACAACGTAATTTGGACCGCTATCCGCGAAAATTAAACCAGACGAGCACTGATGAGATCTTAGACCTTGGGTTTCACTTAGTGCAAAAATCTAAGCAACTACTAGGCATAGTGAACAACCCTATCCCCCATTAGGCATGCAAAACAAGTACCCATATGAATTTTTAGCATCACCTAAGCATGATTTTGATTTTGGCATGTATTAAGGCTAATTAAAAAGAAAAGTAAAACTAAATAAAAGAAAAGAAAGAAATAAAATTAATACAAAAATTTGAACATACCAGTTGTGTGATTTGTGGTAGAAACTAACTCTTGCTTAATGACATTAGATTGAAGTTCAACGTAAAAGAGAGTGAACAGTAGTCTGATTGCTCTGAGAGTTCGAGGATCAAAAAAGGTAATAGTGCTAAGGATGTTCTATTTATACTAACAAAATGGGGACCCACAACTTACCTGAACGCGGCCGTGTAATTCTACCGCGGTCTGCATTCTTTTACCTGATGAAGAGCCTTTTCAGAAACATGTCCGCTGAGAGGGGAACAATGGGCGCGGTCGTGAAACATCAACGTGGCCGTGAAATAATGACTGCGGGCGCGAATACAACTTTAAAGAGTTGATATTCTGAACTTTTCAAGTTCGCATCCGCTGACGAATTGTGCCCCCGCGAAAAGGTCTCGCTGACCGCGAAATATTGAGCCCGGTCCGCATAATTCCCGACACTTAGGCAAATTTTTCCAGCAACAGTCCTGCACTGCACAAACAATTCTTACACAAACTTCACAACCAGTTAGTCCAAAACAAAGCCTAAACTAAGAAGAAAATCAAAAAGAAAGAAAAACACATGTGCTGCCTCCCAAGAAGCGCCTGATTTAACGTCGCGGCACGACGCATGTTACCATCATTCCCTTGTAATGGATCAATGCCACCACGTGGCTATCGTCAAACATGCCAATATAGTGCTTCACTCGGTGCCCATTAACTCTGAAGATTTTACCATTTTTGTTTTTCAAGTCAAGAGCACCAAACGGAATTACATGCACCACTTCAAAGGGCCACTCCATTTTGACTTGAGCATTCCCGGAAACAGTTGTAACCGAGAGTTGAATAGATGAACCAAGTCATCCTCCTTGAATTCCTTTCTCCGGGCATATTTGTCATGTAAGTACTTCATCTTTCCTTATACAAGGACGGGCTAGAATAAGCATGAAACCGGAACTCATCAAGTTCATTTAGTTGCTTTACCCGGAGATTTGCAGCTACATCCCATTCAAGGTTTAACTTCTTCAGCGCCCACATGGCTTTATGCTCTAATTCCAACGGGAGATGGCATGCTTTCCCAAATACCAACCGGTATGAAAACATACTAATTGGAGTCTTGCAAGCAGTCCTGTAAGCCCACAAAGCATCATCAAGTTTCTTTGACCAATCAGTCCGGTTTGCATTGACAGTTTTTGACAAGATGCTCTTTATCTCCTTGTTGGAGACCTCAACTTGTCCACTAGTCTGGGGATGATAAGGGATTGACACCTTATGATTGACGCCATACTTGGAGAGTAAAGTATCGAAGACCTTGTTGCAAAAATGAGACCCCCCATCACTGAAGATTGCCCTTGGAGTGCAAAACCTTGTGAAAATATTTTTCTTCAAGAAAGCCACCACACTCCGTGCCTCATTGTTGGGCAAAGCCAGATCTTCAACCCACTTGGAAACATAATCAACATCAACAAGAATGTAAGTGTTACTAATGAACTCACAAATGGCCCCATGAAGTCGATGCCCCATACATAAAAAATATCAATCTCAAGAATAGCGGTGGGAGGCATTTTATCTTTCTTGGAAATTCCACCAGCTCTTTGACACTCGTGTATGAAGGCAAATGCTTCAACTCTAATACGAGAGGCTCCTCGATTGAGGGCTTTATTGGTGGAGTCTTTCGGTTCTCAAGATCCAAGGGAAGTTTTCGGGGCTCATATGTGTATGAACCCATTCCTTGCAAAGCGTTGACATATTCCACCAAGCCTTCATCCTCAGTCACATTATGGTTCAACAACACAGCTTTCAAAGGTTCCCCCACATTAATCATAGAATTTGTGTCTTCAACAATCACCTCGGTCACAAGATCCACAAATGAACATACTTCGTTGCTATTAGGCTGCCTCATTGATTTGCACACATGGAACACAACTTTTTCATCACCTACCTGGAAGGTGAGCTCTCCTGCTTCCACATCAACTAAAGCCTTCCCTGTAGCTAGGAAAGGTCTCCTCAATATGATCGGCACCTCATAGTCAACCTCGCAGTAAAGAAACACAAAAGCCGCGAGAAGTATGAACTTGTCGACCCGCACTAGCATATCATCTATTATCCCCAATGGCCTGTTCATTGTCCTATCCGCCATCTGCAACCTCATGGATGTGGGCCTTGGTTTCCCAATCCCCAATGCCTTGAACACAGAATATGGCATCAAGTTAATGCTAGCCCCCAAATCGCAAAAAGCTTTGGCGAAATCGGAACTACCAATAGTGCACGGGATTGTAAAAGCACCGGGGTCTTCTAGCTTTAGGGCCATGGAATATACAATAGGACTCACTTGATGTGTCATCTTGATCATTTCACAATTCATGGATCTCTTCTTTGTTACCAGGCCTTTCATAAACTTGGCATATCCTGGCATTTGCTCAAGAGCTTCCACCAAAGGTACATTTATCGACAAACTCTTCATCATATCAATAAATTTCTTGAACTGGTTCTCATTGTTCTGTTTTGCTAGCCTTTGAGGGTATGGTGGAGGCGGCCTTGTCAAGGGAGCCTTGGCTTTGGGCACTACCATTTCCGGTATGTCTATCACGTGTTCCCTAGACGGGTTCACATCATTTTGTGTTTCCTCCACGTTGTCATCAATGTCAATTCTCACTTCTTCATTCACATTCTCCTCACTTACTTGCACATCATTGCTTTGCTCATCATCATCTTGCAACAACACATCATCACTCACAACCTTTTTTGCATTAGAGGTACTATCAACACCACCTCTACCACTCCTTGTAGTCACCGCCATAGCATGGCCCGTATTGGTCCCTCCCTTCAGGTTTACTACTGTGTCACTTGGTAGTGCCCCCTTAGGGCGAGTATTCAAAGCTTGAGAAATCTGGCCAAGTTGGACCTCCAAATTGCGGATAGAAGTATTATGGGACGCCAATTGGGCATTTGAGTCTGTGTTTTTCTTCATAATTTGCTCAAACATTGACTTAATCCGTCCCATCTCATTGTTGGACGAGCTAGGGCCTTGAGTCGGAAATGGAGGCGGGTTGTTTGGTTGTTGATACATTGGAGGCCTTTGAAAGCCCGGCCTCGATTCCCTTGATTATTATTATTCCAACCCCCTTGGTTGTTATTGCCTCCCCAATTGCTATTGTTAGTGCCACCCCAGTTGCCTTGCTTACCTTGCTTGCCCCAATTTTGATTGTTGTTCCCCTAGTTGCTTTGGTTGTTGTTGTTTCCACTGTTCCAATTTCCTTGTTGATTTTGATTTCCCCAATTTCCTTGGGATCTCCACTATTGTTGTTGATTCGGAGCATTGCCCCATTGTCCTTGGTAGTTGTTCACATAATGAACTTCTTCACTTTGATCATCATACACATCATCTTGATTGTAACTACTACCACCTTGCTCATATTGATCCGGATTTCCTTGACTTTGTTGACCTCTTTGCCTCCTCCTGTTGACCCTCATATTTATCCCTTCCATGGCATTCACTTGTTTTGGCCCTTGAACTTGTTGCAATTGAGCTTTGGCAGACTGGTTCATGGTTGTAATTAACTCAGCTATGGCTTGGCCATGGTCATGGAGCTCTTTGTGTAGGTGAATGCCATTGGGATCACCTTGTGGCACATTAGCTCGACTTTGCCACACCGAGAAAGTAGCCGCCATCTCATCGTGTATATCACACGCCTCCGCATAAGGAGTGTTCATAAAGTTTCCCCCGGCGAGTTGGTTAACTACATACTGGTCGGTAGTGTTGATGCCATGGTAGAATATTTGCTGGATCATGGCTTCGGTCATGTCATTGTTCGGACATTCTTTAACCATTGTCCGATACCTTTCCCAAATCTCATGAAGCGGTTCATTTGGCTCTTGTTTAAAGGCAAGGATCTCATCTCTCAGTGTCGCCATATGTCCCGGCGAGAAGAACTTTACTATGAATTTCTCGGCCAACTCATCCCTAGTGGTGATGGAATGGTTGGGCAACCTCTCGAGCCAATCCAAAGCCTTCCCCCTTAGAGAGAATGGGAAAAGCCTTAATCTCAACGCGTCCTCAGAAACGTTAGTTTGCTTGTTCCCCCAGCATGTATCAACAAAATCCTTGAGATTCTTGTAGGCATTTTGGTGTGGAGCTCCGGTGAAGAAACCCCTCTATTTCAAGAGTGTAAGCATAACATTGGTTATTTGGAAGTTGCCTGCCCTAATCCGGGGCGGTACTATTGCACTTGCGTATCCTTCGTTGGAGAACGTCCGGTGTGCTGCCCTTCCTAGAAGTGCGGGAGGGTTTGGAATATTATCAAGAGGCGGTCCGCCTCTCCTTTGTGCTTGTGGTTCGGGTTGAATCTCATCCACATTATCATCATCTACCTCCTCCCCCAACGATAAATTTTCGGAAGCATCATTGTTAACAGCCATTTTCTACCTAAAAGCAATTTCACAAACAAATTAGATAATCGGAAGGAAAGAAAAAACAAAACACATAAATAGTTAGATAGATAGCTAAAACCGTCTAACTCCCTGGCAACGGCGCCAAAAATTGATCGGTTCCAAGCCTGTACCACTATCGAGTGGCAAGTATGGTCGATGCAGTTTTACCCAACAAAGGTCGGGATCCTTTTCCACAGGGAGTTAATTGATTTGGAGTTAGGTATCTAACTAATCTAGATGTGCGTGTTGTTCCAAATTGCACCTCCAAACATGGTTATGATTGATTATACTTCTAATTCTATGTTATAATATGCGAGAACAAACTAAGTACACTATTTTTTTGTGGGAGTTCTCAATTGTTAAAAAGGCACTAGGGAAGTGACTTTTGCCTAGGTGGGTATCTAAAGGGTATCAAGAATTTAGGGCAAGCTTGTTATGACTGGGGTCGTGATATAACCATCACACATAAGTGCTCACTCTATACCTCTCGGTAGTTTGAGTGACTTTACCCGATTTGGCTTTCTCAAGTCCAAATGGGTGTTCATGCATAACAAATGATATTGGCTCAAGTCGGGTATTACTATCTCTAGATTTAATTTAATTGGGTCTATCAATCTCTTGAATTCACCCCAATTCCTTGTTAGCCTAATTTTCCTAGACTTAGTCCCTCTTTCTCAAGAAGAGTCTAAGTCATCAAGGCACGAATCAGTGTTTGCCACCACCAATTCTACAATTAAAGCATGAATCAAGCTAAATATCACTAACCCATAAACAATTAAGCCCTAAAATTCAAGACCCATTAAATATCCACACTAGGGTTGGGTCACAACCTAGCTATGGTGTTTAGCTACTCATAGTAACAGTAGAAATCAAAATAAAGATGAAATATAAGCCATAATATTCAAATACAAGATGAAAATCTAAAGATTGAAGATAAATCTACTCTAAAATTACTCAAAAAGGTAAAAACCAGCCGCTCACGTGTTCTCTCTAACAAAGCTTAACTTAAAAATGTCAAAAAGGCCTATTTATACTAAGCTGAACTTTCCAGACAAAATGCCCCTGCGGAGACTTTTTGGACGCGTAATTCTGACCGCGTCCGCGCTTGATCGCCGCGGAATAATGAGCGCGGTCCGCGTTTTTTCATAACTGGGCTTGGGTAGAGCTTGAATTTGCGGACAACGCATTTTCAACCGCGTCCGCATGAGAAACAGACGCGGCCGCCAAATTTGGACGCGGATCGCGTTTTTCACTTAAGGCAAAAATGTAGAGTTTCTGATCCTTGATTCAAGCTCTCAGCGAAAATCCATCCGCGGTCGCGTCACAGATTTCGCGGCCGTGCTTTTCCATCGCGGTCAGCGTTGGGTCTTGAGTTCAAAAATAGCCTCTCTGAATCTCACTTTCGCGGACCGCGTAATAGTGGTCGCCTCAGCGGTGGTCCTTACGCGGTCGCTCTTTTCTGCCGCTGTCATTCCTCCAGTCCCAGCCTTGGATTTGTGCAAGCTTGACTCCTTCATGAGTTGATTATGGCTTCTTTTCCTCATTTTGACCAAACTCTGCAAGTAAGCACATTAAGTCAGTTTTCGGGAATACCTTTACACATTTTTGACCCAAAACCTAAGCAAAAGAGAGTAAATAATAGGTTAAAATCCCTAGTTATCAACTCCCCCAAACTTAAGCTTTTGCTTGTCCACAAGCAAACAAAGTAATTCCCACCTCCACAAGAAAAAGAAAGAAAAATTTCAGCTGTCCTAAGGTGACTTCATCAAGCATCAATTGGGACTAACAATTACCCTCAACCTGAATGCATTATCAACAACATACAACCTTTTGAGCACCACAGTTCTAGTGCGACACTAGAGCATCAAGAGGTGACTTAACTCACCAAGGAAGCTCGCTCTACTACGTAGGTCATTTTGGAACCCAAACTCTTTCTCCTCCACTTTTCCATAAGCAAATCTCACTTAAAAATTGAAGCACTCAAAATAAGGATTGTGAAGTAGTACACTCATCGCTCACAAGGGAATGTCACAAGTCCGGCTTTAAGTACCATAAGCTTGCCCCTTATGTGAATTACCACTAATGTAAGCTCACTCAACTCGAAATCCTACAGGGCTTTTGTGGGAAAGTAATGATGGCTTTTGGATCAAGGTAGGACATATCGGTCTATGCAGGTTTCATCTTTCCTTAAGCACTTTATTTTCTCCTTTCGGCTCACACTTTCTTGACTCTTTGAGTCATTTTCTTCTTCCTTATGGGAACTATAGAGACACACTATCACTCTTTCTTGTTCATGACAATCAATTTTTCTCCTTTTCTCATCATTCCATGCCTTTCATCATTGCTTTTATTGAATCCCTTCATTTTTCTATCTTGTTCACTTTCTTTTTGACTTTTTGGCTTTTCTTTCTTTTCTTTTTGCCTTCCCTTTTTCTTCATTTTGTACCTTTTATCACTTACACATTCCTCGTCTCTCCCCCAAACTTATGCTTTTGCCAATTGTGAATTCTAAGGAAAGATCAGGTGCCAAGAGAGGGTCATTATAGAACGGATAAAGGCTTGTATCATGGTTATTGAAAGAACAAGGATTTTGGCTCAACGGGGTTGACTAGGGATATCATATTTGGTGGGCTATGGATGCTTTCGAGTTTCAAGTTGGATCAAGGAGAGCCTATAATCATTTCTCAAATGGAGCTACACTTAGAATTTCGCCTAGACAAACATTCAGGGCAAGTTCTAGACTTATTGGCACGGGACTTGGACTTGCAAATCAATACCTCACCTCACAATCTGTTGGATTGCTAAAGAGAACAGAGTCGAGGGCCCACAACAACCCTAGCTAAGATTGAGCAACACAAATGGCTCCAGGAAGCCACTCGATGATTGTTTAGTCAACACAAGAGTCTAAAGGTCACAACTAGAACTATTCTTTGCCAATCAACTTGTTTCCAACCATAAGGTCAAAGGTAAATGTGTTAGGCCCAAGTGAAGCTTGCCTGAGGTACTTTTATTCATTACTACTATTTACACAAAAACATTTAAAAAAAGGGACTCAAAACCCTTAAGAAGGTTGTCACGTCATCCATCATTGGGAAGAGCCACCCGGTTCACACCAACGTCCACCTTTGGAAAGAACCGTTGCATTAAGAAAACCATAGGCTTATTCATCACAAAGATAAGAACTCAAAAAGAAACTACTAAAGGAAATAAAAAGCTAAGCTATTAAGGGAAAAGAACCCAAGAAGTTACAAAGTAAACTACGAAAAGTAAAATGAATATGTACAATAATGGAAAGAAACGAATATACACAAAAAGAGAATGAATATATACACGGAATGGTAAAGTTATATACATACCAAAAGTGAAAAATAACGATAAGTAAAAATAAAGAAAAATAGTATCATAATTATTACATGCCAGTCATCAAATTAAAATAGGACCCCCCCCCCCCCAAATAAAAGCTAGCATTGTCCTCAATGCTAAAAGCAAAAATAAGATCAGGAAGGGATAAAGAGTAAAGAAAACTCCCTATGTGGTCTCTGTGTGTATGGGGTCAGCTCCCTCTGGATCCTCCAACTGTATCTCCAAGTTCTCGGACTGGGGCACCATAAATCCTCTCACATGGTCTCTGTCAGCCTCCTGCTCTGGTGCCTGTGCTGCTTGAATAGTCCACTCCATGAGTAGGTCAAGTGGAAGATCTCCGGCAGAAGTGAGCTTGGCAACATCATCCTTTAAGCTCTCGATTGCCTCCTTGGTGGCTTGAGTCTTTTTCAGCTTCTTGACCTGCTTACCCAGCTCCTTGATCACCTTCCCATGAGTATCCAAAGTCTCCAGGATTTTCTATTGGTTGTCCAGGAGCTTCTTCTGATTGTCCAGAAGCTCCTTCAATGAGTCCTCCACTGATGGAGGTCACTGTTGCTGTGCTGGAGCTGCTTGTGCTGCAACTACACTAGATAAGTCATATAGCTTTGATGTATCTACCTGCATCCAGTTGTTGATGCTGGATAAAGTCTGATTAACCCACAGTGCAATCTGAGGGTAATCTAAGGAGGAAGGCACAGACAATGGGGCAGAGACAAAAGGCCCGAATGATGGAGGTGGCATAGCAGCAGAAGAACCTTCAGTTGTGGAAGGCTCGGACCCAATGGCCACTACCCTTGTCTCTTCAGACTGGCCAGTGGAGGTAGTGGCTTTGCCTTTGGACTTGGGGTTGTCTGCTCCCTGAAGGCTGTACCAAGAGAAGGGCCTTTTCGGCTTCACTTTTGTGTCAAAATCCCTCCCTTCTACCTCTTGGTCCTCAAAATACATGGTGAGTAAGTTGGGGTAGGGGCATGATCTTTCATCCTTCCAGACAGCCTTGGTGATGTTTCTTGACATGAGATTTCCCACATTTATCGGGTACCCCACCATAATAGAAGCCGCAACAATTTCCCGAGAGACTGGGATATCACTGTCATGCTGGGATGGGTCTAGCCTGCAGACAAATGTACACCACCCTTTTGCTTCAAAGCTCAGAGTGTTTCTAGCTATTTGTACCCTAGGTGTAAGCCAAGTCGGTGTTGTCCCGGGGATGGCTATCACCTCCTCAAGCCATAGACGGACTGCCTCATCTAAAGCCACCTTCTCCAAGTATAGGGATTCATCCTCATCATCAAACCCGGCATATGTGTTCAGTGTCTTGCCATCAAATCTGATCTTCCGGTTCCGTACCTTGGTCACATAGGTGCCCTTTTTGATGTGGGCAACATTGGCGTAGAATTCTTTGACTAAGTGCTCATTGGCCTCCGGCATCTTGCTAGTGAAGAATTTCCACCCCACTCTTTCATCAAATTGTTTCTTCACATTGGGATTGTGGAGTAGAAGATCTCTTTCTATGAATTGCCTCTCGAGGGTGAGCGACCTTTGTGGCCACCATTCCCGAAATTTGTGGTAGGCTTTTTCACTGACAAATCTAAGCTGTCACACCTCCGGTTTTCTTGACCTTTCCAAACCCCCAACAATAGTATCACCCCCTCTCCCGTCATCCGGGACCTCATCATCATTATCCACAGATCTAGGAGCTGCTGGTGAAGCTGAAGTTGTAGCAGGCAGGGAAGATGATGCCAAATCCTTACTACCTTCTCCTGAGCCATCAGACGACTCAGTAGAAGAGGTGGGTACATCTACCAATCGAAATTTCTCTGTGAAATTCTGGACATGAGTGGGCACGGAGTCCCCTTTCGAAGCTTCTCGGGAAGGGACATACTCACTCGTATTTGAGTGATCCGCTGCTCTATCCGCAGCTTTGATGGCAGCTCGCATCTTCCCTATGGACTTTTTGACTGCTAGTGGTAACTTGGTCCTTCCTTTTCCCCTGCCTCGGGAGGATTCCGCCCTCCCTTTGGGTTTATCGCTTCCACTTCTGGATCGGACCATTGTCTGCAGCAAACAAGCAAAGAAACCTAGTTAGAACAGAGTTTCAAATGAATTAAAGCAGTGCAGTTTGAAATACAGAACTGCTTCTCAGAACTAGGCACCGCGCACCGCAGAAAAATGGGCGCGGCCACGGAAAGGCCATCACGGTCCGCATAAAAAGTGACGCGGCCGCGATAGAGTTGGGATCAGACTACCAAATCTCAGAAGATAGACTTTCGCGGACCGTGAAATAATGGGCGCGGCCGCGAAATATCAAACGCGAACCACGTAAAAGAGAACGCGGTCGCGGAAGCTATTTGCCAACTTCCTGAAATTCATTAACGCGGACCGTGTAATTATGGACGTGGCCGCGGAAGCTATTTGCAAACTTCCTGAAATTCATTAACGCGGACCGCGTAATTATGGGCGCGGTCGCGTAAAGCCAACCGCGGACCGCAAAAAAATCATCGCGTCCGCGAACTTGTAAGCAATTCAGCCTCACAAAAGCATGAACGCGGACAACGTAATTTGGACCGCTATCCGCGAAAATTAAACCAGACGAGCACTGGTGAGATCTTAGACCTTGGGTTTCACTTGGTGCAAAAATCTAAGCAACTACTAGGCATAGTGAACAACCCTATCCCCCATTAGGCATGCAAAACAAGTACCCATATGAATTTTTAGCATCACCTAAGCATGATTTTGATTTTGGCATGTATTAAGGCTAATTAAAAAGAAAAGTAAAACTAAATAAAAGAAANGTAGGTTCCATAAAAGTTTTTCCCCCGGCGAGTTGGTTAACTACACACTAGTTGGTAGTGTTGATGCCACGGTAGAATGTTTGCTGGATCATGGCTTCGGTCATGTCATTGTTCGGACATTCTTTAACCATCGTCCGATACCTTTCCCAAATCTCATGAAGCGGTTCATTTGGCTCTTGTTTAAAGGCAAGGATCTCATCTCTCAGTGTCGCCATATGTCCCGACGAGAAGAAATTTGCTATAAATTTCTCGGCCAACTCATCCCAAGTGGTGATGGAATGGTTGGGCAACCTCTCGAGCAAATCCAAAGCCTTCCCCCTTAGAGAGAATGGGAAAAGCCTTAATCTCAACGCGTCCTCAGAAATGTTAGTTTGCTTGCTCCCCCAACATGTATCAACAAAACGCTTGAGATGGTTGTAGGCATTTTGGTGTGGACCTCCGGTGAAGAAACCCCTCTGTTCCAAGAGTGTAAGCATAACGTTGGTTATTTGGAAGTTGCCCGCCCTAATCAGGGGCGGGACTATTGCACTTGCGTATCCTTCATTGGGCAACGCCCGGTGTGCTGCCCTTGCTGGAGGTGGGGGAGGGTTTTGAATATTATCATGAGGTGGTCGGCCTCTCCTTTGTGCTTGTGGTTCGGGTTGAATCTCATCCACATTATCATCATCTATCTCCTCCCCCAACGACAAATTTTCGGGAGCATCATTGTTAAGAGCCATTTTGTACCTAAAAGCAATTTCACAAACAAATTAGATAATCGGAAAGAAAGAAAAACAGAACACATAAATAGTTAGATAGATAGATAAAACCGTCTAACTCCCCGGCAACGGCGCCAAAAGTTGATCGGTTACAAGCCTGTACCACTATCGAGTGGCAAGGATGGTCGATGCAGTTTTACCCAACAAAGGTCGGGATCAATTTCTACAGGGAGTTAATTGATTTGGAGTTAGGTATCTAACTAATCTAGATGTGCATGTTATTCCAAATTGCACCTCCAAACATGGTTATGATTGATTAGACTTCTAATTCTATATTATAATATGCTAGAATAAACTAAGTACACTATTTTTTTGTGGGAGTTTTCAAATGTTAAAAAGGCACTAGGGAAGTGACTTTTGCCTAGGTGGGTATCTAACGGGTATCGAGAATTCAGGGCAAGCTTGTTATGATTGGGGTCGTGATATAACCATCACACATAAGTGCTCACTCTATACCTCTCGGTAGTTTGAGTGACTTTACCCGATTTGTCTTTCTCAAGTCCAAATGGGTGTTCATGCATAAAAAATGATATTGGCTCAAGTGGGGTATTACTATCTCTAGGTTTAACCCTTTAATTGGGGCTATCATTCTCTTGAATTCACCCGAATTCCTTGTTAGCCTAATTTTCTTAGACTTAGTCCCTCTTTCTCAAGAAGAGTCTAAGTCATCAAGGCACGAATCAGTGTTTGCAACTACCAATTCTACAATTAAAGCATGAATCAAGCTAAATATCACTAACCCATAAATAATTAAGCCCTAAAATTCAAGACCCATTAAATGCCCACACTAGGGTTGGGTCCCAACCCCAGCTATGGAGTTTAGATACTCATAGTAATAGTAGAAATAAAAAATGAAGATGAAATATAAGCCATAATATTCAAACACAAGAAGAAAATCTAAAGATTGAAGATAAATCTACTCTAAAATTACTCAAAAAGGTATAAACCAGCTGTTCACGTGTTCTCTCTAACAAAGCTTAACCTAAAAATGTCAAAAAGGTCTATTTATAATAAGCTGAACTTTTCGGACAAAAATGCCCCTGCGGAGACTTTGTGGACCCGTAATTCTGACTTCGTCCGTGCTTGATCGCTACGGAATAATGAGCGTGGTCCGCATTTCTTCATAACTTGGCTTGGGTAGAGCTTGAATTCGCGGACAGTGCATTTTCAACCGCGTCCGCATGAGAAACAGACGCGGCCGCGTAATTTGGACGCTGACCGCATTCTTCACTTAAGCCAAAAATGTAGAGTCTCTGATCCTTGATTCAATCTCTCAGCGAAAATCCATCCGCGGCTGCGTCACAGATTTCGCGGCCGCGCTTTTCCATCGCAGTCAGCGTTAGGTGTTGAGTTCAAAAACAGCCTCTGAATCTCACTTTCGCGGACCGCGTAATAGTGGTCTCCTCAGCGGTGGTCCTTATGCGGCCGCTCTTTTCTGCCGCTGTCATTGCTCCAATCCCAGCCTTGGATTTTTGTAAGCTTGACTCCTTCATGAGTTGTGTAGACATGTGATTTTTGACCCTCCCCAAGATTGTTTCATATTTTAGCACGTAAATATTTAATTTAGGCCTAATATAGCTATTTTAACTCATTTTTACTGTTTTACTTTTATTTTATTACAAGAAAACAAAAATTACAAAAAATAGGTTCATTAATATTTTGTAGTCATGTTTAATCTTGAAAAAATACCAAAAAAATAGTTTTGTTTTAATGGTCAGGCTTATTTTAATAATTATTTTTACTTAAGTAGAGCTAATTAATATTTTTGATAATACTTTTAGTTAATTAAGCTAATTTTAAACATAGCTAGTCATAAAGGCCCAAGTTCTAGCCCATTCCTTAAGCTCAATATCCAATACCCATTAAGCTAATCCTAGGACCCTTCTAGACTTTTCTTCGGGACAAAAAATAAATAAAAAGACCCTAAGGACTTAACACAAAAAGACCTAGGGACTAATTGGCAAAATACACAAAAAATACACCTAAAACCTAGACCTATATTATAGGTAACGCCTAAGGAGGAGGGGATCGGATAGACTCCAAAAAAATCAGAAGTGCAGCGCCGTTCTTCAACCCAACAGACCCCATTGTTCTGCTCTTATTCTCCAATTGAAGAACGCAACAACAAAAAACAACGACCCCTCCCTCGATTTCTAATCTTCTTCAACAAAAGAAGCAGTAAACAAAAAACGCCTAAGGTTGGAGATGAGCGGCTGAACCCTCTCAAAAAATGACCACCTCACAACAACCAGCCACCCTCAGTCGTCCTCTCAACCAGTCGCGGACCACACGCACATGAGAAAAATGAATGAGAGGAACAGAGCAAGAGACCCCGCCTAAAAACACTCCATAACCATCGAGCATTCCAGTCCAAAGTCAAAGAATCGAGTCGAGGCGTCCGTTGTAGTCGAGTTCGAGGAGGTTTGGTCGATTTTCCGTTGAGGCCTCCGGTCGCCGGCTTTTACTTGTATTTCCAGACAGAAATCGTTAGAGACCATGGAAGGTACAACGTTCCTATGATCTTCTTCTTAGATATGTGATGAACAGCGTTTTTGTGGTTTATAATATTGTTAAACGAAGTAATTCCAGCTATGAGTACAATCTTCATTAACTCTATATTCTAATGGCTACTTAGTAACTTTAATCTCTTTTCAGATTTCTGTTCGTTTTTTGTTATTTGTTTTTTATCCCTTTTACTATCATTCTTCTTATATGTCATTTCTGGGTTTATCATTTGGTTTTTTTAAATAAATTCAGTAGGAGTAGGATGAATTTAATGGCATAATATTACAAAAAGGCACGTGAGGATAGTAACTAGTAAAGTGTACGAAATGTGCATGCACTAAAAGAAAGAGAAAGTTTACCGCCCTTGAAACCGTTACTGCCTTGCTTGTCATGTCCAAGTGAATTTAAATAAATTTGTGTTTGTCTGTTTGGTCTATATTTTCCATGAATTTGTTTCATATGAATGGTTTTGTATCTGGGTCATGGGAGTTGGATTTAGTTTTTGTCAAGTTAATTTTGCTCTTAAAGTGTGTAGGTTTATCTTAAATAGTGTAATTAATTTTCAGCTTTTTGTATTTGCTTTTCTTTTGTTTGTTAGTGGAAATGTAAGAATAATGAGTAGTCACAGAAGGATACATGTTTGAAGATTATAGTATGTTAATGTAGGAGATCAGATTAAATTCTCAAAACTATATTGTGATTATTAGCATTGGAGCTAGTAGTTGGAAATCGCTGATCAACTATGCCAATTTCTTGTTGTGTAGTGTTTAATGAACAACTTGGTTTAATTTCAATTGGTATATCCATGGATAATTAATTATATAACAAGTAGATACAGATTTGTTGCTTATCAGTAGGGTTGATTTGGTAAGGTCTCGTAAAGAAGAGTCTGAGGTGTGCCATTAGCGAACTTTCCATGGCCCTCGCAAAGCTTGTTATTAACTTGAAAGCGCGTAGTTGCTTTAGCCGTGCTATTTTAAAAAATTACCGTCCTAAACTCGGGTGTGCATTTCATATGACCCAAATCTAAATCTTAACAACGTTAAATAAAATGTGTCTCGGACTGCGGGTGCATTTCATGTGGCGCGGTCCAAAGATGTGTTTTAGATGACGTTGAAATCTTCCTTAAAATAATTAAAAGCGGTTTTAAAGTAAAAATGCACATAGGTTTAAAAGTGTTTTAAAATTAGATAAATAGGCCAATAATAACAGTTGAGCGACCGTGCTAGAACCACGGAACTCGGGAATGCCTAACACCTTCTCCCAGGTTAACAGAATTCCTTACCCGAATTTCTGTGTTCGCGGACTGTAAAACAGAGTCAATCTTTTCCTCGATTCGGGATTTAAAACCGGTGACTTGGGACACCATAAATTATCCCAAGTGGTGACTCTGATTTTTAATAAAATAATTCCGTTTCGATTGTCACTTTAAGTTGGAAAAAACTCCCTTATATATACCCCTTGCGGGGTGTAGTAAAAAAGGAGGTGTGACAAGTTGATTATGGCTTCTTTGCCTCATTTTGACCAAACTCTGCAAGCAAGCACATTAAGTCAGTTTTTGGGAATACCTTTACGCATTTTTGACCCAAAACCTAAGCAAAAGAGAGTAAATAATAGGTTAAAATCCCTGGTTATCATTAACTGCCCACTAAATTCACCAAGATTGTTATTTAGTCGAGTCAATCAGAGTTCAAAAGTATGATTATCCTAAACAATAATTCTAACAAGTAACTAAATTATCAAGCAGCAAAATGGTTTTTGTGTAATCAGTAGAGACAAATATTCTAGGGTTGTGATTGATTCACCAATCCTATTGTGCTCTAGTTAACTCTCTGTTTCATACAATTTACTCATGGTTGCTAATTAATCAAACAGTTGCTCTCGTAGTATTCTCCCGAATTCCTACTCGCCTATTCAAAATAGATTAACACATATATTCCTATAGAATCAATCTGTTAAGAATGCATTAAGATTATGATATTTAATTAAGCACGATGATTAGGTATATTCCTATCCTAACCACAAATTCGCCCCCCTCAGAGTCAAGATCATGCTCTCTTTCCCGAGCATAGTATAGATAGTAAATAGAACCTAACTGTTGGTCTGGTGATTAAGCAATTAATCACAGAATTGAAGAAATAACCATATATTGGTGAATTGTAATCAAGGTTAAGTCAACTTTAAACAATAATATTCATGGCTAAATTACAACCCCAGAACTATGGGTTTTAGCCACTCATGATAATATCAAGACGATTTCACAAGTGTTGGATAATTGAAAATACTAAGCAAAGATGAAGAAAATTGAGATATCCTCGCTCCCGGATGTTCCTCGTGTGTATTCTTTCTTCAAAGTGGCGTCTCCCCTCTCAAAATAGGCTTAGTCTTGCTTTTATGCGCGTTGGGTAGGTCTTGGGCTGAAATAACCTTATCCCAGGTAAAGTTGGAGAAGTTTCTATCACCGGTGCCCAGGGTAGCATGGGGCGCTAGCCCTGGCGCTAGCCCTGGCGCTGAGAAAATCAACTTTCTGGAAATTGTGCCACAAGTAGCACCCCACGCTGCCTGTGGCGCTACAATGGTCATCTTCAACATTTTGCTCCTTTTTGGCTCTAATCTCGCACCTTTCTCCCCTTATTGACTTCGGATGATTCCTACATATAAAAATACCACGAATAAGCATAAATTAATACATTTCACATTCGGAATTCACAAGACACGAGTAAAATATGAGGCGATATACATATAAATATATATACTTTAAGCCAAATATCAACATCCCACACTTAAACTCTTGCTCGCCCTCAAGCAGTGGGACTATCAACCACACCCCAACAACATACACATCTCAACTAGAGAGGGGCACTTCAATTTTTTTCCATACACTCTACCCTTGACTATGATCGGTACCGGCAATCAAGCATGAACATACAAATTTCACATTTCTCCCGTTTTAAACATTCCCAAGTATATCGTTTCAATTCAATCAACTCAAACAACCTACCCGTCACCACCCTACCTCAAGAGCCGACTCGGTTCCACTAAGCACCCTCAACTCGTTCACTCACCCAACAAAAGAAGTTTACAACATCACCAATCCTTCATGAGATCATGTGCCCTCACCAATAATCAAAAGAGTGAATATAGAGTAGTCCACACATTCAAGTATACCTTTGAACATAATTTAAGGACATCATGGAATTTAACAAAATTCGCTCACTCTCATAAAAAATTTCATGTGCATCCCATGGTTGTACTACAAGCTTTCCCGTAGTGTACATCTCTACTAACCTAAGCTAGCCAAATCTAGGATCAATTAGGACTTTAAGGTTGTAATGTAGGCTAAGGGACGAGTATGATACATTTAGGAATAGTGACTAACCCTCCTAAGCACTTTAATACACTACACTCACAATTCGAGCACATATTCTTCTCAACCAATTCACTCGCCACAAATCATATACACATAGCCCTTTTTTTTTCAATTAAGCACTTCTATATTCCCACTAGCACGTATTAGTAAGATTAGGAGGTGTGTGTTTTTCTACATTAGTTGAACTATCTTCTTTTTTTCTTGCAATTTTTTTCTTTTTCTCTTTTTTTTTTCTTTCTTTTCCGCACACACTCCATACGTTAAGGTTCACCGGCTAGTGACCTTTTTTCCCACAACTTTAGTGCACCTTAAGGGCCCTTCCATGGTTCCACTCGAAAGCTACTCCCCAATCTCTCACCTTAATTCTTTTAGCGACTAAGTTCCTTAGGAGTTAAAAGTTCAACAATCTCAAATTAAGAACAAAATAGGGGTACGACTTGTAATGTGGGTGCCAAAGAAAAGGTCTATAGGCTCAAAAGGGCTAGCAACGGAAATTTTATTTTTAAGTGACAAGAACATCTATGATCAAGCAAGAAACGCCTACGTCATCTCCTAGACTAGCACAACTTAATGATTTCGCTTCGATTAACGCACGGGGCAAGTTCTAGACTACACAAGTAGAACAAAAAATCACAAATCCTCACACACACATTGCACACGATTCAATCGAGACGGTTATGTTCAACTCTCAAGTCAAGCAAGCACATATAATTGAGAAGTTTTAAGCAATATGGCACTATGTGGCATACAAGTCGAACAACTGAGAAAAGGCATCACAGAGTAGTCAGGCATCACATTTCAAATCAAATGCACGGGAAGACATAGCGCGTGCCATAACCTAATGTGCCAGCACCAAAAACGTCAATAGGTACCACAGAGCAACTCAGTTTCTTCCTAACCTACTTTTAAAAAGAAAACAAAGTACCCGGTTCGAGCTCCACCCTTGGAAAAGAACCAATGCCCAAAGAAAAACCAAGGGATCCTACCTAACTATCCTAAAAAAATCTTTTTGGTATTTTTAATCGGACTTTAATCCCTCAAGAAAATTGTCCAAAAGATCCATCGTCGGGAAAAGTCCTAGCTTTTCTAAATTCTTTTTCTTTTCTGAATTTTTGTTTCTTTTAGAACCTAGACTATGTCTACTACGAGTTTTAAAAGAAAAACTAATAAAAAAAATAGGTCTAAAAGAAGAACTAATAAAAAAAACAGTTTTATACAATTACACTTTAGAAAGTAGTTTTCCCACCCCACACTTATATTATGCATAGTCCTCGACGCATGATCACAAAGAAAAATATTAAACAAGGGTGAGAAATACTCCCTGAGACTCTCACAGGCCTAGCTCGCACATGATCCTCAATATTAAGGGGCGGGACGACCCCACACTTAAGCTCAAACATGCTCCTCAGCTTCATCTTTGGGTACTCAGACTTCCCCTACTCTACAAAACAAAAATAACACAAAACTTGACACTATAAAAAAATAAATAAAAATAAATAAAATACAGGTGGGATTGCCTCCCAACTAGCGCCTTATTTATAGTCGTGGCGCGACTCTGCTATTTCGCTCAGGCTGGGCGCTTTCTCTTCTTCTTTCTCCCATGAAGTCTAGCCTTTTTGCATGCTCTCGGAAGGTCTCCTCTTTCATCTCTGGTTCTTTTCTCAATCATCTTTACACATGCAACACCACCTCCTCTAACTCAGTTGTCCCATCTGGATCACTACAATTCACATAGGACTCTGCTTTATCCCCTTCAATTCTACCACAGTAATCATGCACAAGTCCTCATAATGCTTAGGGAGCTTATGTGCCTTGTACACATTAAAAGTGATTTCCTCATCGTCAACTCTCATCTTTAACTTCCCTTTCAACTTCCCTTCCCTCACATCAATAATCTCTCCACCAATAGCTAAGAATGGTCACTCCAAAATAATGGGCACTTCCTCATCTCCCTCTTAATCAAGAACAATAAAATCAGCAGGAAGAATAAACTTTCACACTCGAACTAACACATCCTCAATAATTCCTTCTGGCATAACTAGTGACCTATCTGCCAACTGTAAAGTGATTGTAGTAGGTCTAAGAACCCTCAATCCGAGTTGCTTGAATAAAGATGATGGCATCAAATTTATACTAGCCCCTAAATCACACAGGGCTCCACCAACTTCTTGTTTTCCAAGAGACAGAGGAATTGTGAAACTCCCAGGATCCTTCAACTTAGGAGGAAACTTACTCTAAACGCTAGCACTGCACTCTTTGTAAGTGCAACTGTTTCAAACTCCCTATGTCTTAGCTTGTTTGCCACAATATCTCTGAGATACCTTGCATACTTAGGCACTTCCTGCAAAATTTCCACCAAAGGCAAATTCACACGCACTTGTCTCAAAATATCTAAGAATTTCTTGTACTTAGCATCATGTTTTTGCTTCTGCAGTCTATGTGGAAACGGAGGTGGTGGCCTTGTCACAATTACTGGCTCTGGTCCTTTGCTCTCTTTCTCATTCTCCTCAACTGGCTTGGGAACTAATTCTCCTTCAGGTTTAGCCGTTTACTTCTTTTTCTTTAGAACTTCTTCTAACACTCTTCCATTTCTCAAGGTAACCGCATTGACTTGAGCTTTAGGATTAGGCTCAGTATCACTAGGAAGATCCCCAGCTGGTCGAGTATTTTGAGCACTGGCAAGTTGCCCCACTTATCTCTCCAATTTTTGAATCGCTGCAGCGTGGGCTGCTGCCTGAGCCTGCTGATCAACCATAAATATCTTTAGCATCCCCACAATGTCACTCATTGAGTTCATGGGTTGTCCAACATGTGGTGGTCTATATTGCTGTTGAGGAGCTTGTGGCCTGTACTGATTCTGAGCACCTTGATTTCCACCCCAAGAAAAGTTTGGGTGGTTCCTCCAGTTAGGATTGTAAGTGTCCCCATAATGATTTGGCTGGCCTCGATTTGCATTACCCATAAAATATATAGACTCTGGATTAGCTGGGCATAAGTTGCTCGTGTGACCCTCTCCACATACTTCACAAAATATTGGAACCTGTTGCACTGGCTGAGCTTGTTGCTTGTTAATAACCAAGGTCATCTTATTGACTTGGTTAGACAATGTGGCAACCTGTGCTGATAATGCAGAGACAACATCTAACTCGAGAACCCCTGCAGATTTTTGCACTGTGTGTCTGCCCATCTCTCCTTGCCCATCAGGATTGATTTTGGAGAATTTGTTCAATAATGCATATATCTCATTGAAGCTTTTCTCCAACACTTGACCTCCTGCTGCAGCATCTACCACAATCTTTGTCTCAGGATGTAGCCCTTCTATGAAAGTGTGAGGTAACACTTCATTTGTCTGACTGTGATGAGGACAATCTCTGAGCAGCCCCTTGAACCTTTCCCAAGCCGAGTATAAAGACTCTCCCGATTTCTGTTTGAAGGCGACTATCTCACTTCTGATCTTTGTAGTTTTGCCTGAAGGAAACCTTGACAAAAATTTCCTCACCAGATCATTCCACGATGTAATAGAGTTAGCTGGTTCTGCCTTCAATGATCGCTTTGCTTCACCCAATAGAGAGAACGGGAATAGTGTGAGCCTCACATAGTCTAGAGTGACTCCGTTAGTGATATAAGTATCACTAATCTCCAAGAAGTTCAGGATGTGCTGTTGTAGATCCTCGTGTGGAAAACCCATAAACTGCCCATTCGCATGTAGTAGCAGAATCATGCTCTGTTTCAGCTCAAAGTGCCTAGTGATTCTGGGCTTCATAATGTTGGAGGTGACATTAGCAATGTTGGGCATCACCACCTCCTGAACAGCCATATGTTGCTCCTCTGCCATGTCCAAAGGAAATTGAACAAGTGCCTGAAGATTATCTGTGTCCCTTGCTTCCCTCAACCTCCTCTGAAATGTTCTCTTAGGTTCGGGGTCAAAGCCTTGAAGTCTATCCTGGCTTCTGACCCTTCGCATTCAATCAAAGTTCCTGAGGGCAGAGCAACCAATAAGAAATGTTAGACTTGACGAAATAAACAACTAAAGCAAAATCTAGAATGTAGTTAATATTCAAGTCCCCGGCAACGACGCCAAAAACTTGTTGCTCCCAATTGCACACGCAAGTATACGTGGTCAAACAAGTAATAGAATGATAAGTTGAGTGTCGAACCCACAGATACTTGTGTTAACTACCCACTAAATTAACCAAGATTGTTATTCAGTCGAGTCAATCAGAGTTCAAAAGTGTGATTATCCTAAACAATAATTCTAACAAGTAACTAAATATCAAGCAGCAAAATAGTTTTTGTGTAATCAGTAGAGACAAATATTCTAGGGTTGTGACTGATTCACCAATCTTATTGTGCTCTAGTTAACTCTCCCTTTCATACAAGTCACTCATGGTTGCTAATTAATCAAACAATTGTTGTCGTAGTATTCTCCCGAATTCCTACTCACCTATTCAAAATAGATTAACGCCTATATTCCTATGGAATCAATCTATTAAGAATGTATTAAGATTACGATATTTAATTAAGCACAGTTACTAGGTATATTTCTATCCTAACCACAAATCCCCCCCCCCTCCCAGAGTTAAGATCATGCTCTTTTCAATTCTTTTCTAATCTAAATATGGCTTTCCCAAGCATAGCATTGATAGTAAATAGAACCTAACTGTTGGCCAGACAATTAAGCAATTAATCATAGAATTGAAGAAATAACCATATATTGGTGAATTGTAATCAAGGTTAAGTCAACTTCAAACAACAATATCCATGGCTAAATCACAACCCTAGAACTATGGGTTTAAGCCACTGATGATAATATCAAGACAAATTAACAAGTGTTGAATAATTGAAAATACAACGAAAAGATGAATAAAATTGAGATATCCTCGCTCCCGGATGTTCCTCGTGTGTGTTCTTTGTTCAAAGTGGCGTCTCCTCTCTCGGAATAGGCTTAGCCTTGCTTTTATTCGTATTGGGTAGGTTTCGGGCCGAAATAACCTTGTCCCGAGCAAAGTTAGAAAAGTTTTCCATCACCAGTTCCCAGGGTAGCGTGGGGCGCTGGGAAAATCAACTTTTTGGAAATTACGCCACAGGTAGCACCCCACGCTGCCTGTGGCCCTACAATGGTCATCTTCAACATTTTGCTCCTTTTTGGCTCTAATCTCGTACCTTTCGCCCCCTATTGCCTCCGAAAGATTCCTACATACAAAAATACCACGAATAAGCATAAATCAATACATTTCACATCCGAAATTCACGAAACACAAGTAAAATATGAGGCGATATATATATAAATATATATACTTTAAGCCAAATATCATCTAGGCTGGAATGAAGTACCTGGATCTGCACAAAAAGATATGCAAAAGCATAGTATGAGTACACCACAATGGTACCTAGCATGTATCAAGCCTAACCTCGATAGGGTAGTGACGAGGTCAAGTCAAGCCACCTACTGGAATAAATAAAGAAGCTGAACATGTATAGTACAATATAAATGGAAATAAGGAATGAGACAATGAAGAAATACAACAAGATAAGCTACACTGAAAGTTAAGGAAATAAAGGCATCAAGGGAGGAAACACGTAATAAGAACACCAAGGAAAATGATGCAAACAAAACACATGTGATGTGAATGAAAGATAAAAACAAGAATCATGTCCGAGGCACCACCTCGTGTCTCATTTCACAATCACAATCACAATTTCCTTATACCACCGCGGGAGCCTTACATTTAGTTTTTGAAATTCATTTTTCCGAAATAGCTACTCGCATTTTAGCCCACCTTATCACACCGTGTGGCTTCAAGTAGTTCCCCTACTAGCAACACGCGTATCAAGACAACCTTATCTCACCGCATGCATTTCAACCCCTATCCTAATACCACCGCATGCGTATCAATATCACAACATATCACAACTCGCACCTTAAGTGCCCAATACCACAACTTGCCAAAGAAGTCAACAATAGTAGTGTTTTCATAATAAATAGCCCATGGCTCAACCACAATATGTACAAGAGCCTCAACAATAGCAACCGAAAGTGAATAACTCAACAAGAATGGTATTTCAACAATTTACAACTTTGCCTCAATGTGATCACGACTTTCACAACTTCAACACCAAACTCAACAATAAGAAATTCCGAGAAATAACAACTTCAGGTAAGGTAACTCACAGTTGAATACTTAATAAGGTAGAGAGAAAACAGTAACTTCAACTAAGCATGTAGGGGCAAATAACAAGTAAGAGATGAGACAAGTATTTACAATGTCAAGTAAATCATGTAAGGATAGATTAACGACAATGAAGATAACATGTTATGACAATTCAATTAAAGGCATGAAAAGAATCTACATAACTTTAATCAGTCAATTACCACATGTACCCGTGTACCCACTCGTCACCTTGCGTACACGGCCTTCACGTACCACAATTAACACAAAACAATACCAATCCTAAGAGGTAAGTCCCCACACAAAGTTAGACAAGACACTTACCTCAAAACACGCTAACTCAATCCGGTAGTATGCCTTTCCCCTGAATATCCAACTCTGAACGGCTCGAATCTAGCCAAAATAACTTTATACCATAAATACAAACCATAGGAAACTATTTCGGACAATAAAGTTGCAATCTTTAAAGAAAAAACAAAAAGTCAACTCAAATTGTCAACCTCGGACCCGCGTCTCGGAACCCGACCAAACTTACAAAATCCGAACACCCATTCCATAACGAGTCCAACCATACTAAAATTATTCGAATTCGACCTCAAATCGCCTTTCAAATCCCCAAAATATAACTTATGGAGTTTTCATAATTTTCCCAACTTTTCTAACCCAAAACACTAATTAAATGGTAAAAACAATGATGGGTTCATGTAAAATAATCAAATCCAAGTTAGTATCACTTACCCAATCAACTCCTTGAAAATCTCTTCAAATATCACCCAAAACCGAGGTCTCTAGCTCAAAAGATGAAAAATGGGGCAAAACCCTCGATTGTCAATTAAATACTGCTGCCCAGTTATTGCCTTTCGCGACTGCTTAAACACACTCGCGATCGCGGAGAACAAATTCTCCCTGCTCACAAAACCTCCTTTGCACTCGCGTGAACTCGGTCGCAAATGTGGTAAACAACCTTGCTAAGCTACACGATCGCGTTCCAGGCATCGCGTGCCTTAGCTCAGTCTCTCCTTCCTTAAACGCGAGCGCAGTCCCTCGCACGCGTTCGCGATGCACAAGCTCTTCAACCTTCGCGATTGCACCACTGACTTCATGAACCCAAATAGTAAAACTCCATCAGTCACAAACTACTCTATGCGATCGCAACACACCCTCCGCGAACGCGATAAAGGAAACTAGAACTCAGAAAACTAGCAATCCCATTTCAAGAACAAATGGTCCGAACTCAATCCGAAATACCCCCGAGGACCTCGTTCGAACATACCAAAAAGTCCTAAAACATGATACGAACTGGCTCGAAGACTCAAATCACATCAAACAACACTAAAACCATGAATTGCACATCGATTCAAGCCTAATAACCTTATGAACTTCTAAAACTAATGCCAAAACATACCAAACCAACTCCAATTGACCTCAAATTTTGCACACAAGTCATAATTGACACAATAGACCTATTCCAACTTCCAAAATTAAAATCTGGACCCGATATTAATAAAGTCAACTACCGGTCAAACTTCTCAACCTTCAACTTTCTAACTTTCACCAATTCAAGTCGAAACGACCTACGGACATCCAAATAAATATCCGGACATGCTCCTAAGTCCAAAATCACTATACAGCTTGGAGTCATCTATATAAGAGTCAAACTTCGGTCAACTCTTTCAACTTAAACTTCCAACTTTGGAATTAAGTGTCCCATTTTGCTCCGAAACTCACCCAAAACAAAAACCAACCTCCCCGGAAAGTCGCATAACCACAATATAACATAGTGATATAATAAATAGGGGTACAGGGCTAAAATACTCAAAATAACCGGCCAGGTCGTTACATTCGCCCAAAGGAGGACATCAATATACATTTAATAGTACATAAATCATTCTGAATCTGATAGTATATTTAAATTTATAACTCAAATAATGATCGAATGAGCATATTTTATTTGCAACACCTGCTCTTCACTGGCACACTACTTCTGTTACGACCTTTAACGCAACTTCTCAGATTGGTGCCAACAGATTAAATTCTATCTCAGAAGTTTTGATCTTGATGTTGCATTTTATACTGAAAAGCCGGTTGTTATTATTGAAACTAGTACTTCTAAAGAAATGTCCTATTTTAAGCACCGGGATAGGTTTAACAGGCTGAGCCTAATGTTTATGCGAATATTGCGGGCAACATTAAGACTACTCTTCCCAAAACTGAAAGTGCTAAAGAACTTTCGAAACTTATGGAAGAATGCTCCCAAACTGCTGATAAGTCTCTTGCTGAGAGACTAATGGGTACTTTAACTACCATAAAATTTGATGGTTTACGTACCATGCATGAGAATGTCATTGAAATAACAAATATAACATCACGACTTAAGACTTTGGGAATGGAAGTGGATGAGAATCCTTGTTCAATTCATCATTATCCCATAACCGTCTGAGCATGATCTTTTTCAAATGAACTACAATACCATGAAAGATAAATGAAACGTGCATGAACTGCATGTAATGATGGTTCAAGAAGAAATAAGGCTGAAGAATCAAAGAACCCACTCCATTGACCTTGTAGGCCATCAAGGAGCTGGAAAGAAAGGAAAGAAATATGGAAAGGTTAAACAGAGGCAACATAATGTCAGTGATTCATCTTCTTAAGTAGAAGGAACACAAGAATGATAAGTGTTGTTTATGTGGAAAACTTGTACATTTCAGAAAGATTACCTGAAATGTAAGGCATGGTTCGAGAAGAAAGGTAAGACATGTGTTTTTACGTGTCTTGAATCAAATTTAATTGAAGTTCCTTATAATACTTGGTGGATTGACTCTGGTTCTACTGTTCATATTTCTAATATGATGTAGCGATTCCTTATAACCCAAACCATAAATCAGAAAGAAAGATTTGTGTACTTGGGAAATAGAGTGAAGGCTCTAGTTGAAGCTATCAGGATTTATCGCTTAATCCTAGATACTGGCATTACTTGGACTTATTTGCAACTTTTTATGCACATTCTCTTTCAAGAAATTTATTTTCTTTGTCTAAGTTGGATAAAGCTGAATATTTTTTAAATTTTGGAAATGGATGTTCCAATTTGTTTAAGCATAATCATCTTATTAGTTATGGTATTATTTGTGATCGTTTATACAAATTAAATCTTGATAATCTATTTTCTAAAAATCTCTTAACTCTATATCATAATATTGGAACCAAACATAGTTTTGTGAATGAACACTCTACTTACCTGTGGCATAAACGTTTAGGTCACATATCCAAAAAAAAGACTGAAAATACTAGTTAAAAATGGAATACTTCCAGATTTGGATTTTACGAACCTTAATTTTTGTGTGGATTTTATTAAAGGAAAACAAACAAAACACAAAGAAAAGAGCCACAAGAAGCACACAACTTCTTGAAATTATATACACCGATATATATGGTGTAACGACATGATCGGTCGTTTTGAGCTCTAGTCGAAATTGAATTTTGGGAAGTTTAGAGTTGATTCGGATGGAAAATTCTCAATTCGGAAGCTTTAAGTTGGAAGAGTTGATCAAGGTTTGACTTTTGAGTAAACGACCTCGGAATCAGGATTTGAAGGTTCCAGTAGGTTTTTATGATGATTTCTAACTTGGGCGTATGTTCGGGTTGAGTATCGGGTGGTCCGGGAGCATTTCGACGCTTATTGTGGAAAGTTGGCAGTTTGAAGGTTTTAGAATTTCCTAAGTTTGGTTTGAAATGGACTTTAGTGTTATCGATGTACGTTTGGGGTTCCGAACCTTAGAATAGGTTCGTATCGTGATTTATGACTTGTGCGTAAAGTTTGTCGTCATTCAAAAATATTTAAGTATGAATCGGATGCGTTCGTCGATGTTGGAATGTTTGAAAGTTATAAGAAGGATTTTGATCGTCGATTCTTTGTTTGGATGATTTTTGGTGTGATTTGAGTCCTCAAGCAGGTTTGTGTCATGTTTTGGGACTGGTTGGTGTGTTTGAACGGGGTCCCGGGGGCCCCAAGTGTAATTCGAGGTGGTTTCGGACCAAGTTTTGGTGTTTTGATGTTGCTGGTTGCTGGTGTTGGTGTCATGCTTCGCGATCGCGAGTGGACTTACGCGATCAAAAAGAAGGAAATTAGTGGCTGCCTTTTTGTGCTTCGCGAACATGAAGGGAGAGAAGCGAACGCGAAGGAGAACTTGGGATCAGGGGGACTTTACCCTACGCGACCGCGACGAGGTGAGTTGCTGGGTTTGCAGTTTGCCCTTCGCGAATGCGAAATGAATGCCGTAAACTTGAAGAAGGAGTTTCAGGCTAGGGGCGATTTGGCCATCATGAACACGTTGGCTTGGACGTGAACGCGATGCTGTGGACTATTAGGCCTTCGTGAACGCGACCATGGGCACATGAATGCAAGGAAGGACGGGCCTGGGCAGATTTGTTTTAAAGCTGGATTTGGCTCATTTTCATCCCATTTTCTTCCATGGGAGCCGACTTTGGAGTGCCATTTTCATCTTTAATTATGAGGTAAGTGATTTCTACGCGTTGTGAGTTAAATATACGAATTTAGGCTTGTAAATTCAAGAATTTAAGTTTAAAATGTGGGATTCTTGGTAGGACCCCTAGAATTTATAATTTCGAGTTTTGACCACGATTTTGGGCATGTAATTGGAAATAAATTTTATATTTAAACTCATGGTGTTATGGGTAATGTTTAACTTTGAAAATTTTCATAATCCCGGCACGTAGGCCCGAGGGTTGACTTTGTTGACTTTTCGAGCGGAGTTGGGAATTGTTATAAATTGTTAATTATGAGTATTGGAGTATATTTTTATTAGTTTTCACGTTTGACTAGTTTCGGATCGATGGGCATCAGTTTGAGGTGTTAGAGAGGTGTTGGAGCAGGTTATGGAACTTCGGAGCAAGGTAAGTCTCTTGTCTAACCTTGTAAGAGGGAATTTACCCCGTAGGTGTTGTATTTAATATGTGCTACACGTTGTGGGAGCTACGCACATATGAGGTGATGAGTGTCCGTTCGTATGCTAGAATTCCTGATTATGTCCGGGTAGACTTAGATTCACGCCATGCTTTAATTGTACTATTTGAGTTATTGTTGCATGTTTAATTACTTAAATTCACATTATGACCTGAGACTATACTCGCGTAGAGTAATGGACTCGCTATTTTAGATATTTGATGAGCTACTTGATTAGCCGTAGAAATTGTACTTCTCTTACGGACTTCTCCCATGTTGTGCGTATTCATCAAAAAGTTTCCTTTAATATCATAACTCACATGTATATTTGTGAGTGGGGTCAAGGACCCGTTAAGCTTCTTATTCTAATGGGATCAGGCCATTCGCCTCGGTAGGATTATTAGAACACACTCTTACGGGATCAGTTCGTTCGCCTCGACAAGATTATGTAACACACTCTTATGGGATCGAGCTGTTCGCCTCGGTAGGATTATGCTAATACACTCTTATGGGATTGGGCCATTTGCCTCGGCAGGTTTATGTAACACACTCTTATGGGATTGGGTCGTTTGCCTCGATAGTATCACGTATCACATTCTTATGGGATCAGACCGTTCGCCTCAGTAGGATTATATATCACACTCTTACGGGATTTGGCCGTTCGCCTCGGTAATTCTATGAAAAACTTTTATGGGATCGGGCTGCTCGCCTCGGTAGAATCGTGCGAAATACTTGATAAGGAGTCCGCTTTTTCATGAGTTTCCTGACTTGAGATGTGACCATTGATTTGGTATTGACCATTACGTATTCCATTTGAGGAGGTATCCGATAATTGAGGACTTTGTGTTCATCGTTCAGCTGTAGACCATATTATTTCCCTATATCTATACTCGTTGTTTACTTACCATGTTTCATACTTGTATACTTTATTATATTTGATTTACTAGACCACTAGTAAGTGTCAATGTCGACCCCTCGTCCCTACCTCTTTATGTTAGGCTAGATACTTACTAGGTACCCGTTGATTTACGTACTCATGCTGCACTTCTGCACTAAATGTGGAGCATTTGACAGGTTCATTTGGTGGTCACTTGGGCACGTAGGTGTAGCTCTCGAGGAGACTTATTGGTGAGTTGCATTCCATGCTACGATTCACAGAACATAAAGTCTCCATCATAATTATTTACTTTATCCTCTCTATCTTGTATTCTAGACAGATGTTGTAGTGTTATTGTAATTTCTAGTAGATACTTATGCACTTGAACACCGACTTTTGGGGGTTCATAGTGGATGTTATTGTTCTAGTTCACGTTATTATTACCATTTTACTTTATGACTTATTTAAATTTGGAAATTTGGTAAAGAAAAGCACAGGTTTCTATGAGTGCCAGATTTTATTCTATTTATTTAATAAAATTCCTGATTTTTAAAAATTAAAATGGATAATTATTTAGATGGTTCTTCGTTGGCTTGCCTAACAGTGACGTTGGGCTCCATCATGGCCTATGGTGGATTTTGGGTCGTGACAGCTTGGTATCAGAGCACTACGTTCACTTAGGTCTCATGAGTCATGAGTAAGTCTAATAGAGTCTTGCGGATCGGTACAGAGACGTCTGTACATATCTTCGAGAGGCTATCAGACTGTTTGGAGCAATTCCCATCTTGATTCCTCATCGTGCGATTTGATTCCATTGAAGCTTATGCCTTCATTTCTTTCTTACTCATTCTTATACGATTTTGAGCGCTTGTTATCAATTGGGCATCGAGGAGTTGTAATGGTACTACATATGTGGTGCAGGATGTTTCTCCCTACGTATTCGAGTAGGCTATATCGACGCCTTGTGGAGAGGTGTTCTGTCATTTCAGCCCAGTATTGGTGTTGCGACGTCAGGATCAATCGACATTTCTAGTGTTGATGGTTCGAGGGAGATGACCTCTGTGGTAGTTTTTGTGCTTAGGAATTTTGAATCTGACAAGAAGGGCATGATTGAAATGTAGGAAAATATGAGTATTCGATCACTGTTTTGGATGCAGTACGGCTTCAAGTTTCAAACATATTGTTGGACCTTTGGGTGATGTTAATGAATGAGAGGATTCTCACGGCCAGCAGATCAGTAGGGACACAGGGAGATTAATTGATCTCATGATGGACATAACTATAGCAATGACGTTGGAGGAGGTCAATATGAGGTTATACATGAGGGCTATCTCCTGTGAGAAGGTTAGTGGTTGCGTGGTTTTGATGAGGTTCCTACGTAGAGTTCTACTTTCTACCCAAGATGGGATGCATGTATTGTGATGTGAGCTTGGGTCGCTTGAAGAAGACGACATGACCCCTAGACAGTTGTGTGTGAGATGGTGGCTGATAATTCAGGATGTATTATGATTGGTGCAACAAGAGCTTGCGAGAAGTTGGCCGAGTAACGGTGTGGGATCATGGTAACTTGGAAGAAGAAGTCGTTGTGGGTCTGGATCTATATGATTATAGCGTAAAGCTAAGTAGGGGAGCCCACTATCTATGATTGGGTCACATGGTTGTGTGCTATGCATTTTATGGTTATCGGTGCATTAGTGGATTAGTTATGACCAAGAGGAGAAAAACATCAAGGGTATTTTGGGGCAAGGAATTTGACGTATATGTGCTACATTTCACCTTATCAATTCATGTGCGGATGTTGGGGATGACTCAGAATTTATGCTTCATGTGGATATGATGTGCAAGGAAAACAATTCATCCAGTTGCTTCTTTGGAAGTGTTCATGTGCTAGCAGAGCGCTAGAGTTCGGTTACATATTTGGGACTAGGTCGAAGTGGGAGGCTCTCAACAATGGTTCTAGTGGGTTCAAGAATTATAGTGCGGTGTTTAAAGATTTTGGGTTTTACAGCAGAGTGTGAAGAATACTTGGGAATTTCTATGTTATCATTAGGTCTACGGTGGAGTGTTAGAGAAACGGGAGAAACAACTTCGGATTCGCAGGAGGGCTTCCAGAACGAGTGTATCAGCGAGAGGTATTATTGAGTGCATGAGGATGGTATGAGATGACTAATGGGTATTGAGATGATGTGGACTTGTGATGTCGGTCATTCGAGATGAGTGTTGTTTGGGGTCCGTTATATGTTTAAATAGAACTATTAGTTCGAAGGCAAATTAAGAGTAAATTGGAAGAAGTTCAATTATTTAGTAATGGTTTGAATCAGCAGGGTTGCGGAAATACTCAGTTCCTTCGGTATGGTAAGTCTATACAAGCGGTTCATGGATGTACATGCGGGCTTGATAGATGCCGTGGTTCGATTGATTTGTAGGTATTTGATTCAGATGGCTTGGTTATGTGTGAATGGATCCTGGAAGAGTTATGGAGGTTTAGACCGCGACTTGAGGTTTGCATTTTTTGCGGTTACGAAAAGTTGGTTGGGTGACGATTCTTTTTCTAAAATGAGTTAAGTGAAAGGTTTCGAGCCGATGAAATGCTAACTCTGCAGATGGTTCAGGTGATTAAGATGAAATTCTTGTACTCTCGAGTAGAAACATA
The DNA here is from genome assembly GCF_001879085.1 of Nicotiana attenuata. Classification (NCBI taxonomy): domain Eukaryota; kingdom Viridiplantae; phylum Streptophyta; class Magnoliopsida; order Solanales; family Solanaceae; genus Nicotiana; species Nicotiana attenuata. The sequence continues at coordinate 67,563,922 of NC_031989.1, read as the reverse complement.
ATATGTGCAGTGAGCGGTATGGAGATTGGAAGTTGAGGATCGGGGTTGTGGTTCAATTTTAATAATAATGTCACGAGCTCGAAAGAGCAGGGGGGAAGATTTTAAATGTTCAGAGTATGCTGGCGCTATCTTAGTGTTGCCTGAGAACATTGTTCTATGTAAGAGGCATGGTATATTGATTTGCAGATTCTTGATTTTCATTACAGACATAGCATGGTCGATGGCCATTGATGTTCTGATTTTTGCTACCTGGTGCGGAAGGTTGTGGGAGTATATCCCACGGGAAGGTAGTATAAGTGTGGCATGTTAGTCATTTGAATTGTTATAGATTGAATCGGGTATGAAGGTGACACGTGGGGATTTTGACTACTTATTAACATATTTTTTCTTTTGTTTTAGTCCGAAAATATTGATTTATGTTTCCGAAACTAATGAAAGTGTGCAAATTGCAAGAATGTTGGAAGTTCGAGCTCCCATGATGAAATATGACTCAAAAAGGAGTGTTCCGACTCACAAGGCAAGAAGGGGCACAGAACTTAAGAAGTGCGATCCGCAGAAGAAAGTGCGGACCGCAAAATTCCATCTACGGCCGCAGAATAAGTGAAAGAGCCCAACAAAGCTTTAGCTAATGTGCGGACCGCACATGAATTGTGTGGCCGCAGAACAAGGTTTGCACTGCAAATGATTCAAAATTCAGAGAGTGTGCAAATGACCAAGACTTGAACCTTGCCTGAAGTGCGGACCGCACAAGATGCTTCGCAGCCGCATACCAGAATTGTGCGGCTGCAGAATCCAAGACCCTGCCAGCTGAAGAAATCTGCGGACCGCACATGGAATTGTGCAGTCGTAGAACCTCCCAAGGGGCATTTTTGTCAGCATATTTTGGGCCACTATAAATAGACGGGATTCATATTTTTAGGTCAAGTTTTGAATTTTGAGCTGATGTAGCCGTTGTATTTTGCTATTTTAGGAAGTTTGTGACTATTTTAGGATTTAAACATCATATTTTACTATTTTAATCTTAGACTATGAGTTTAATTAGGATTTCTTCTTGTTTTTCTTCATTTTCACTATGAGTAGCTAGATTCTTACTAGGGTTATGACCCAACCCTAGTGTATAAACCTTATGGGTGCTTAATTTAATGCTTGTTTATGTTTGGGTGTTGATAATTAGCCTAGTTTATGCTTTAATTTTAGAATTAATGGTTGCAAACATTGATTCATGCCTTTTTGACTTGGTCTTTACTTGAGAAAGAGGGACCTAGTCTAGGATAACTTGGCTAACAAGGAATTGGGCTAATTTAGGGATTGATTAGCCTAATTAAAGGGTTCAAACTAGAGATAGTGAGAACCCGACTTGAGCTCATATCAACTATTTAGATTGATACCCATTTGGGCTTGAGAAAGCCAAATTAGGAGAAATCACTCTATGACCGAGAGGTATTGAGTGGGTAACGTAGAGTTGAGAGCTATAATAAACCCCAATCAACAAAACAAGTGTTAGCGTATTTAAGCACATCCCTATGCTCGTTAACTATTTGGAAAAACACCAAAAACAATCATTCACTTTTTAGTTTCTTCTCTTATCTTATAATTATTAGAGTAAAAGTAGAATTAGAAATCAAAACCATTTGTTTGGAAGTGCAATTTAGTTGTTCCTTTGCTTTCGTCAAGTGTATACCCCCAACACCCATAGTAGCTCCCTGTGGAAATCGACCCTGACTCTTGTTGGGTACTATTCTGCCAACGCCTGTTTCCACTCACTATTGAGTGCGGATTGGACGTGGATCAAAAACATTGTTGCTTTGCTAATTTTTTTCTTGGAGATTTCAACTGTCCACACACATAGCCACCTCGATTAGTCACTCATTGCACTCACTCTATCTAGTATGCTTCAATTTCATGTTATTTTTTTGTGTGTTAGTTTATTTTGTAGATTTTTAGTTCTTTTTAGGCCATATGTTATTAGGGTTCAATTGTGTGTGCATATGGGGTAGATCTGAACTGGGAAAACTTGATGCATGCTCTATTGGGATTGGGTTAGTGAAATTTCATGTTTTTACAATGTTGCCATGCCTATTTGTGCAAGAAATTGAAAAAATTTAGCTAAAAAAAGTTGTTTGCTCGTAATTGTTTGAATTCTTCGGCCGCACTTGAACTGTGCTGTCCGTAGATTCGAATTTTTGGAAACTTCTATGAGGAAGGAATCTACGGCCGCAAGTCAAATTGTGCGGACCGCAGATTTTGCATTGTGGCTGCAGATTGGCCATTTCTCTATCATCAGAGTGTTCACATTTTTGGGACTCAGAAGTGCGGCTGCAATCTCAAATGTGCGGACCGCACTTCCCTTCTGTGGCCGCACAACAGGAATCTGCAAAATGCGAGTTCTATCTACGGCCGCACATCAAAAATATGTGGACCGCAGATCTCTTATCCTGCAGGCATGAGTCAACTTCATAACCCCACTGTGTCCATTTGTTTCTCCCTTACCTATATGACTCCTGTATGTGTTTGAACAATGAATTGCAACTAACAATCTACTCGGCTTGATACAGACAATGGTTCAATCAAAAGGCCCAGGCGACACTTCAAAGTGGAGAAGTGAATCTTCTCGGGGTCGAGGTAAAAGTGCCTTTCCCCTTGGCCAGCCCAAGACAATCAGAAATAAAATATAGCCGGTAGAGGGAGAGGTATAGAGCTCTTCGAGTCTAGCTTCTATGTCCCGTCTAGGGAGGTGTCAGAAGGCAACTCAGCCTTTGTGGAGGAGGAAAAGATGGCCACATAGCCGAGGCTTCAGGGGAGATACTACCTCAGGGACGAACCGTTTCATCTCACATCACCTCTAAGAGGCCGGAGAGTGCTAGCCAGGCTTTGGAACCATCAGCTACACCAGCCCCTGAGGCACCAGTTATACATGACATCCCCGATGATGGAAGAGGGGGAGATGCTACAGCTACAGGTCTTGAGCGATCAAAGAAGAAAGAGGTTTGGGAGGATCGTTTTGCCAGCTTGGCCATCTTCACCAGTTTTCGTATGTGGTGGCCAGTGAGGCCGCAAACTCTTGAGCGACAGTTTCGATTGAAAGATTTGGAGAAATACAACCCAGCGATTTTGAGGTAGTTAAAAGAACGGAAGGGTTGGATGTGGTTCACCGAGAGAGTGGAGGATTCAAAAGAATACCTCGTCTGAGAATTTTATGCCAATGTTGCTCATATAAAGAAAGGGACGAAAGTGACCAAAGTGCACAACCTCAAGGTGAGGTTTGATCAGCATACGCTAAACAAGTATTTGGGCTTCAAGGATGTGGAGCCAAAGGAATATTTGGAGAAGTGCGCCATGAAGGAGGAAGTCCGACCTTGGTTGGCGGATATCTTAGCACGACCGGGGCCACCACCACCATGGATCACTGCTGGGTTCCCATCCACCGGAGCACTCCGAGTTTTGAGGCGAAGGGGTGGCAAACCATTGTTTGCAGCAGACTGGATCCGAGCCAGAATGAGACTTACCTTCCTATTCCTCGGGCAGTTCTTGTGGCTTCCATTATGGACGGGTACCCAATCAATGTAGGTGCCATGACGTCGGCCAACATTTCAATGATTGCACGGCAGGACAGCTTGGCCTACCCTTATCCCAATACTATCACAGAGTACCTCACTAATGCAAAGGTAGAGCCGAGAGATTTTGACACCAAGGTGAAGCCGAAGAAGCCCTTAGATTGGTATTCACTGGTGGATGTGAGCAACCCAAAGAAGTATGTCCAACCTTCTACTACCACTGGCCAGCCTGATGAGCCGATAGTGGTAGCTTCTGAGATAACTAATTTCCCATCCACTACTACTGAGCCTTCTTCTAGTGTCGCTGCTATGCCTCCTCCATCATCCACATCCCCTGCCATAGCTCCTACCATAGCTCTGGGGCCAGTGCACATGCCTACTGCCCACTATCTGCGCTGCGAGTCTCCCAGATATTGGCGAGCCTCAACAACCGGATACAGACAGCTACTGCAAAGCTATCTGACTTGTCTAGTACTGTTGCAGTGCAGTCCACTTCATAGGCACCACAGGCTCCTTCTGACATTGATGAGGCACTGAAAAGGATTCTGGAGAACCAGAAGACTATCATGGACACCTTGGTACATCACGGGTCAGTTATTGAGGAGCCAGGAAAGGAAGTGAAGAAGATGAGAAAGTCCTATGTAAGCAAGAAATCAGTGGACAAACTCCGGAGGCAGGTGACTAGACTTGCTATAGTTGGCAACCTTCCCTTTGATATGCTGCTTGACCCGCATCAGTCCGCCCTAATTCCTTCAGCACCATCTGCACTGGTAGCACCAACTGGCCAGTCTGATGAGGCAGACCTTGCTACCGACACTGTTGAGGCAGTGCATTGTGATGTTTGATAACCCAGCCACGCTTAGATTTGATGATGATGGGATTCACTCGGCTGGCTTGAGGGAGATGACACTACTGGGGACACTGAGATGTCCGAGGATTCTTAGGGAGTTTTCTTCACCCTCTCCTCTTTTGCTCTTATTTTGCTAATCATTGGGGACAATTCTTACTTTTACTCGGGGGGGGGGGGGGGGGGTAGGGTAGAGTTTATTTGACACATTGGTACACTTTGATACATTTGGTCTGTAATAATTTGATGATACTCTTTCTTTTCTTATTTATAATTATCTATCTCCTCTATCTTCTCTTATGTATATTTATCTATCTTTAGTAGTTATTCTTTATCAGGTTCTTTATCTTTTTCAGATTAGTTCTTGTTTTGTTAAGTAGCTTCTTTTTATGCTATAGTAGATAATAAGACTTTGGTTTTCTTAACGCCATGGTTCTTTCCAAAGGTAGTTGTTGCGTGAACCGGGTGGCTCATGATAACTATGGATTTTAGCTTATCTTATGCTCTCTTTTGCTTAGATTTTGGATAAAAAATGTGTAAAAGTATTCCCGAAAACTGACTTATTGTGCTTGTTTGCAGGGTTTGGTCAAAATGAGGCAAGAAAGCCATAATCAACTCATGAAGGAGTAAGAATTGCACAAGTTCAAAGCTGAGAGGAAAGCGGTGACCGCGAAGGAAAAGAGCGGCTGCAGAAGATCCACCGCCGGAGCGGCCTCAATTACGCGGTCTGCGGAATTGAGGTTCAGAGAAGGTGTTTTGGAGTGCAACAGAGACCGCTGACCGCGATGAAAAAGTACGGCCGCGGAATACCTGACGCGGCCGCGGTGGTAATTCCGCTGAGAGCGGCAATCAAGATTCAAAGACCCTGCAAAGTGAGCTTAACTGAAGAGCGCGGTCCGCGTCCAAATTGCACGACCGCGGTTGAGACTAACGCTGAGGCGGTGACTTTTACGCTGTCCGCAAAATCAAGTCCCAACCAAGCACAAACGTGAAGAAATGCGGTCCATGCTTGTTTTGCGCGGCCGAGGAAGTCCTTACGCTGAGGCGCTCATTATTTCGCTGAAAGCGGAACCTCCGTAGAGGTATTTTTGTCCAATAATTTCAGCTGTGTATAAATAGACCTTTTTCACCTTTTTGGGTTATCTTTTGTCTGAGGAGCTCGTGAACAGGCGTATTTTACTACTTAGAGTAATTTAAGAGAAGCTTTAGCTATTAATCTTAGATTTTATTCTTGTAATTAATTTTTATGGCTTATATTTCATATCCATCTTTTATTTCTACCTTGATTATGAGTAGCTAAACCCATTAGCTAGGGTTGTGATCCAACCCTAGTATGGGTAGTTAATGGGTCCTCTATTTTAGGGCTTAATTGTTTATGGGTTAATGATATTTAGCTTGATTCATGCTTTAATTGTTGAATTGGTGGTTGCAAACACTAATTCGTGCCTTTATGACTTAGACTCTTCTTGAGAAAGAGAGAGAGAGAGAGAGACTAAGTCTAGGAAATTAAGGCTAACAAGGAATTGGGGTGCATTCAAGAGATTGATAGCCCCAACTAAAGGGTTAAACCTAGAGATAGTGATACCCGACTTGAGCTAATTTTTCTTGCATTGTTTGAACACCCAATTGGGCTTGAGAAAGCCAATTAGGGCAAAGTCACTCAAACTACCGAGAGGTATAGAGTGAGTAATTATGTGCAAAGGTTATATCATGATCCCAAACATAACAAGTCTGTCCTAAATTCTAGATCCCATTAGATACTCGCCTGGGTGTAAGTCACTTCCCTAGTGCTTTTTATCAATTGAGAAAAACCGTAGCATTAAAAGTAGAATAGAAACAAAACCAGGCATGGTTAGAAGTGCAACTAAGAACAACACGCATAGCTTGATTGGATAGAAACCCAACTCCCAACCAATATTAGCTCCTTGTGGATATCGATACCGACCTTTTGGGTAAAAGCTGCATCGACCACTCTTTGCCATTTTATAGTGGTATAGGGTTGGAGCCGATCACTTTTTGGTGCCGTTGCCGGGGAGCTAAACGGTTTTGGCTATCTATTTGACTAGTTGTGTGTCTTGTTTTTCTTTCCTTCTCTTTTACTAACTTGTGTGAGTTAATTGACTCAGGTACAACATGGAAAATAATGATCCTATTGGAAATGTTCTCCCAGGGGAGGAGGTAGATGATAATGCTGAAGATGAGGTGCATTTAGTACCTCAAGCTCAAAGAAGAGGCCGCCAGGACAATGACTACATTCTAGACCCTCCCCCAGCTCCTCCGCGAGTAGCTCCTCCGGTGCTTCCAAATGAAGGTTACGCAAGTGCAATTGTTCCACCCCGGATCCGGGCGGGTAATTTCCAGATTACAAATGTGATGTTGACTCTATTGGAGCAAATAGGGTACTTCACAGGCGCTCCCCATCAGAATGCATATAAACATCTAAAGGGCTTTGTGAATACCTGCTGGGGAAGCAAACATACAAATGAGTCGGAGGATGCATCGAGATTGAGATTGTCCCTTTTTCACTTAGAGGGAAAGCTTTGGACTGGCTCGAAACACTTCCAAACCATTCCATCACTACGTGGGATGAGTTGGCCGATAAGTTTATAGCCAAGTTTTTCTCGCCGGGGCATATGGCGACATTGAGTGATGAGATACTGGCCTTCAAATAGGAACCTAATGAACCACTTCATGAGATCTGGGAAAGGTATGGGACGATGGTGAAAGAATATTCGAACAATGACATTACCGAAGCAATGATCCAGCAAATATTCTACCGTGACATCAACACCACCAATCAGTGTGTAGTGAACCAGCTAGCAAGGGGAAACTTTATGAACACAGCTTATGCTGAGGCGTGTGATATACTGGATGAGATGGCAGATACTTCCTCGGCGTGGCAGAGTCAAGCTAATGTGCCACAAGGTGATTCCACTGTCATTCACCTGCACAAAGAGCTCCATGACCACGGCCATGCAATAGCAGAGTTGACTACAACAATGAACCAGTTGGCAAAAGCTCAATTGCAGCAAGTTCAAGCGCCAAGACAAGTGAACGCCATGGAAGGGGTAAATATGTTGGTCAATAAGAGGCGACAAAGAGGTCAACGAAGTCAAGGAAGTCCGGATCAATATGAGCAAGGTAGTAGTGGTTTCAACCAGGATGATGGGTATGATGATCAAAGTGAAGAAGTTCAGTATGTGAACAACTACCAAGGACAACGGGGCAATGCTCCGAATCAACAACAGCAGTGGAGATCCCCAGGAAATTGGGGGAATCAAAATCAACAAGGAAATTAGAACAGTGGTAACAACAACAACCAAAATAGCTGGGGGAACAACAATCAAAATTGGGGCAACCAGGGCAACTGGGGAGGAAACAACAACCAAGGGGGTTGGAATAACGGTAATCAAGGGAATCGGGGGCCGGGCTTTCAAAAGCCTCCGATGTATCAACAACCAGACAACCCGCCTCCATTTCCATCTCAAGGTCCGAGCTCCTCAAACAATGAGATGGGAAGGATTGAGTTGATGTTTGAGCAAATGATGAAGAAAAATGCCGACTATGATGCCCAGTTGGCATCCTATAATACTTCTATCTGAAACTTGGAGGTTCAACTTGGCCAGATTTCGCAATCTTTGAACACTCGCCCTAAGGGCGCTACCTAGTGACACGGTAGTAAACCAGAAGTTTGGGAACAATACTGGCCATGCAATGGCGGTGACCACGAGGAGCGGTAGAGGTGGTGAAGTAAGTGCCTCTAAGAAAAAGGAAGTTGTGAGTGATGAGGTTGAAGTGCAAAATGATGATGTGCCAATAGTTGATGAGCAAGTGAGTGAAGAGAATTTTAATGCTGAAGTGAGAATTGATATTTATGACAATGAGGTGGAGACTCAAAATGATGTGAACCCGTCTAGGGAACACGTGATAGACATACTGAAAATGGTAGTGCCCAAGGCTAAGGCTCCTTTGCCAAGGCCTCCTCCACCTTACCCTCAAAGACTTGCGAAGCAAAAGAATGATAACCAATTCAAGAAGTTTATTGAGATGACGAAAGGCTAGTCGATCAATGTGCCCTTAGTGGAAGCTCTTGAGCAAATGCCGGGATATGCCAAGTTTATGAAAGACTTGGTGACTAAAAAAAGATCTATGGATTGTGAGACCATCAAAATGACTCATCAGGTGAGTGCAATTATGCACTCGATGGCTCCAAAGCTTGAAGATCCCGGAACATTTACCATTCCATGTACCATTGGGAGTGCGGATTTTGCAAAGGCCTTGTGTGATTTCGGAGCAAGTATAAATTTGATGCCTTACTCTGTATTCAAAACTTTGGGTATTGGTCAACCGAGAGCTACTTCAATGAGATTGCAAATGGCGGATCGAGCAATGAAGAGGCCGCTTGGTATTATTGATGATGTTCTTGTCCGGGTTGACAAGTTTATTTTGCTTGCGGATTTTGTGATTCTCGACTGCGAAGTCGACTATGAGGTGCCTATAATATTGGGAAGGCCTTTCCTAGCAACAGGGAAGGCATTGGTTGATGTGGAAGTAGGGGAGCTCACCTTCCGGGTGGGTGACAAAAAAGTTGTCTTCCACGTTTGCAAATTGATGAGCCAACCGAATAGTACTGAAGTTTGCTCTTTTGTGGATCTTGTAACGGAGGTGATAGTTGATGACACGAGTGCCATGATCAATGCGGAGGATCCTTTGGAAGCTGTATTGTTGAACCATTATGTGACTGAGGATGAAGGTTTGGTAGAGTATGTCAATGCTTTGCATGGAATGGGTTCTTACTCCTATGAGCCCCGTAAACTTTCCTTGGATCTTGAGAACAAAAAGACTCCACCAACAAAGCCCTCAATCGAGGAACCTCCCGTATTGGAGTTGAAGCCTTTGCCTTCACACCTCAGGTATGAATTCTTGGGCCCTTGTTCAACTTTACCTATTATTCTTTCTTCTTGCTTAACTAACGTGCAGGTAGATGCCACCCTGGAGGTGCTCCAAAGAAGGAAGAAGGCAATTGGATGGACTCTAGCTGATATTCAGGGGATAAGCCCCGCCTTTTGCATGCACAAGATTATACTTGAAGATGATTCCAAACACTCCGTGGAACATCAAAGGAGGTTGAACGAGGTTATGCAAGAGGTCGTCAAGAAGGAAGTGATCAAGTGGCTAGATGTAAGGGTTGTGTACCCCATCTCAGATAGTTCTTGGACTTCACCGGTACAATGTGTGCCGAAGAAGGGTGGTATAACTATGGTGACAAATGAGCAAATGAGTTGATCCCCACTAGGACTGTCACCGGATGGAGGGTATGCATGGACTACCTGAAGCTAAATAAAGTGACCCGCAAAGATCATTTTCCATTGCCCTTTCTTGACAAAATGTTGGACAGACTTGTCGGGCGTGCCTACTACTGCTTTTTGGATGGGTACTCAGGTTACAACCAGATTTTGATTTCTCCGGAGGACCAAGAGAAAACCACCTTCACATGCCCGTATGGGACCTTTGCATTTTCACGGATGCTATTTGGTTTGTGTAATGCACCGGCTACCTTCCAGCGGTGTATGATGGCTATCTTTACGGACATGGTGGAGGACTTCTTGGAAGTGTTCATGGATGATTTTAGTGTTGTGGGTGACTCCTTTGAAGAATGCTTGAAGAATCTTGACAAGATGTTGGCCCGATGTGAAGAGACAAATCTAGTGCTTAACTGGAAAAAATGCCACTTTATGGTCGAGAAGGGCATTGTCCTCGGCCATAAGATCTCAAAGAACGGTATTGAGGTGGACAAGGTGAAGATTGATGTGATTTCAAAGCTTCCTCCTCCTACTTCCGTCAAGGGGGTTAGGAGCTTTCTTGGGCATGCGGGTTTCTACCGAAGGTTCATCAAGGACTTTTCAAAGATAGTGACCCCCTTATGCAAATTGTTGGAAAAGGATGTTAGGTTTGTGTTTAATGAAGAATGCATGAAAGCTTTTGAACTTCTCAAGTACAAACTGACAACCACTCCCACTATTACCGCACCCAATTGGAGCTTACCCTTTGAGCTTATGTGCGATACAAGTGATGTTGCAGTAGGAGCGGTCTTGGGGCAAAGGGTGAACAAGATGTTTCACCCGGTGTATTATGCAAGCAAAACTATGAATGATGCCTAGGTTAATTACACGATGACGGAAAAAGAGTTGCTAGCCATAGTGTTTGCCATGGAAAAGTTTAGGCCTTATCTCATGGGTGCCAAAGTGATTATTCATACCGATCACGCAGCACTCCGTTACTTGATGACAAAGAAGGATTCTAATGATCGGTTGATGAGATGGGTTCTATTGCTTCAAGAGTTTGACCTAGAAAATTTTGATCGAAAAGGGTGTGAAAACCAAGTGGCGGACCACTTGTCCCGCTTGGAGGAGGAGGGGACGTCCCATGATGGTCTCGAAATTAATGATTCATTCCCGGATGAACAACTCCTCTCCGTATCTTTGAATATTATGCCTTGGTTCGCCGATGTGCCTAATTTTCTTGTGATCGGCATTGTCCCGTGTGAACTCTCTTCTAACCAAAGGAAAAAGCCTAAACGAGATAGCTTGGACTACTACTGGGACGAGCCTTATCTGTTCAAGATTTGTAATGATGGTGTGATCCGGAGATGTGTTCCGGAAGAGGAGAAAATGAGTATTCTTGATGCTTGCCATTCCTCGCCCTACGGTGGTCATCATGGTAGGGAGAGAACTGCTTCAAAGGTGCTCAGCTATGGCTTTTATTGGCCTACATTGCATAAAGATGCTAGTGAGCTGGTGAAGAGATGTGATGAGTGTTAGAGAGCTGGTGGAATTTCCAAAAAGGATGAAATGCCTCTCACCACTATTCTTGAGGTTGATATATTTGACGTGTGGGGCATTGACTTCATGGGACCTTTTATGAGTTCATGTGGTAACACGTACATTCTAGTCGTTGTTGATTATGTTTCCGTGTGGGTTGAAGCGGTGGATTTGCCCAACAATGAGGCATGGAGTGTAGTGGCTTTCTTAAAGAAGAATATTTTTACAAGGTTTGGCACTCCTAGGGCGATCATCAGTGATGGGGGTTCTCATTTCTGCAATAGGGTATTTGACACTTTGCTTGAAAACTATGGTGTCAATCACAAGGTATCAACCCCTTATCATCCTCAGGCTAGTGGACAAGTTGAGGTCTCCAACAGGGAGATAAAGAGCATATTGTCAAAAATTGTCAATGCAAATAGGACTGACTGGTCAAAGAAACTAGATGATGCTTTGTGGGCTTACAGGACTGCTTACAAGACTCCAATTGGTATGTCTCCGTACCGGTTGGTATTTAGGAAAGCATGCCATCTTCCAGTTGAGTTAGAACATAAGGCCATGTGGGCGTTGAACAAGTTAAATCTTGAGTGGGATGTTGCAGCGAATCTCCGGGTAGAGCAACTTAATGAACTAGATGAGTTCCGGTTTCATGCCTATTCCAGCTCGTTCTTGTATAAGGACAAGATGAAGTACTTACATGACAAGTATGCCCAGAGCAAGGAATTCAAAGAAGGTGATTTGGTTCTTCTATTCAACTCTTGGTTACGACTGTTTCCGAGAAAGCTCAAGTCAAAATGGAGTGGCCCTTTTGAAGTGGTACATGTAACTCCGTTTGGGGCTCTTGATTTGAAAAACAAAAATGGTAAAATCTTCCGAGTTAATGGGCACCGAGTGAAGCATTATATTCGCAAGTTTGATCACAGCCACGTGGTGGCAATGATCCATCTCAAGTGATTAATGGTAACATGCATCGTGCCGCGACGTTAAATCAGGCGCTTCTTGGGAGTCAACCCGTGTGTTTTTCTTTCTTTTTGATTTTCTTCTTAGTGTAGGCTTTGTTTTGGACTAACTGGTTGAGAAGTTTGTGTAGGAATTTTTGATGTAGTGCGGGAGTAGTACTGGAAAATTTGGCTAAGCATGTAATGGGACCACTGATCACGCTCAAAATTCTGCGATCAGCGGAAGCTTTTCGCGGGGGCGTGATTCTATAGCGAACGCGGACTTGGAAAGTCCAAAATGTGACCTCTCTGATGTTCCCAACACGTCCGCGGTGGCTTTTTCATGGTCAGTGGACCTTACTCCGTGGTCGCGCCCACTTTTCCACTCTCAGCGGTATCTTTGAACCTGCAACTCTTCAAAATCGCCAAAAGCGCGGACCGTGGTGGAATTCCGCGGCCGCGCCAGGTAGGTCGGTGTGGGCCCTCAGGTTTTTAGTATAAATAGGAGGTCCCTCCTCCTTTTACCCTTTTCGCACTCTTCATTGTCAAAGGAATTAGCTACTGTTCATCTCCCTCTACTCTGAGCCCAATATCATAGCTTTAATCAGGAATTAGTTTCTACCACAAAATCAAACGACTAGTATGTTCAAATCATAGCATTGCTTTAATATTTTTGCTTTTCTTTTCTTATCTTTTAGTTTTAACTTCTTCTTTTCAATTAGGGTTTGATTAATCACCATAATATAGGCATTGATGTTAAAAATTCATGTGGGTATTTGTTATGTGTACCTAATAGGGGGTAGGGTTGTTCATTTTGGCACCTATTTTCCTAATTTGTGTGCTAGTACAAAAACCCTTCAGTGCCCGTTCTTTTTGAATTCCGCAGCCGCGGCTGAAATTCCGCGGTCAGCGTTCATGCAATGTTTTGAATTAAAAATTGTTCATTCTTCGCGGTCAGCGTTGGAAAATCCGCGTTCAGCAGTCTGTTTTATCCGGTCGCGATTCTTTTTACGCGGACCGCGGATTTTAAGTTCAGAATCTTGCTGAATTGGTTCCACGACCACGTTAGTTTTTCCACAGACAGCGTTGCAACTTTCGCGGCCATGCCCAAAATTCCGCTCTCAGCAGTAGTCCAACTTCCGAGACTGGGTAGTCTGAATCCCATCCCTCCGCGGCCGCATCCAAAATTCCGCTCTCAACGGCAGCCAGTCCGCGGTCGCGCCCCTTTTTCTGCAGTTAGCGGACCTCTATTTTTGGAACACTGTCAACTTTTCATCTACCTTCCTTTAATGAGTCTTTTTAACAATAATACTAATGAGCTTTCAATGATTATGTATGCAGACAATGGTCAAATCTAGAGGCAGGAGTGATAAACAAAAAGGGAAAGCAGAGTCCTCCCGAGGAAGGGGACGAGGAAGAATCAAGTTACCCGTTGCAGTACAACAATCCATTGGGAAGATGCGAAAGGCCATCAAAGCTGCGGACAGAGCCGCATCCCATTCCGAAGGAAGTGAATATGTCCCTTCCCGGGAAGTTTCGGAATGAGACTTAGTGCCAACCCACGTTCCTACAGACTTTCCAGAGAAATTTCAGTTTCCATATGAACCTACACCCTCTGCTCTTCTGAGTCATTTGATGGCTCAGAGGAGAGTAGTGAGACTTCAGCATCAGCTTCTCCACCTGCCACACCTTTGGCCCCACAAATGAACCCTATTGATGTAGATGCCGAGATCCCTGATGACGGGAGAGGTGGTGACACCCAGGCAGGGGGGTTGGCAAGATCAAGGAACCCGGTGGTGTGGCAACAATGATTTGTTAGTGAGGAAGCCTATCACAAATTCCGGGAATGGTGGCCACAGAGGTCTCTCACCCTCGAGTGGGAATTCATAGAAAGGGATCTTCTACCCCACAACCCTAATGTGAAGAGGCAATTTGATGAAAGAGAGGGGTGGAAATTCTTCACAAGCAAACTACCGGAGGCCACTGAATATTTAGCCAAAGAGTTCTATAACGTAGCCCACATCAAAAAGGGCACCTATATGACCAAGGTGCGGAACCTGAAGATTAGATTTGATGGCAAGACGCTGAATGACTATGCTGGGTTCAATGATGAGGATGAGTCCTTGTATCTGGAGAAGGTGGCTATGGATGAGTTAGCCCGCCCTTGGCTCGCATCGGTGATTGCTATTCTTGGGACTACTCTAGCTTGGCTGACACCTGGGCCCCCGATCTACAAGAACACTTTGAGCTTCGAAGCAAAGGGGTGGGATACTTTTGTGTGCAGCCGGTTAGACCCTATTACACATGACAGTGACATGCTGCTTTCCCGGGCTCTTATTGTGGGTGCTATCATGGCGGGTACCCGATCAATGTCGGAATATTATGTCCAAGGTGATTACCAGAGTGGTTGGCAAGAATGAGAGCTCATATCCTTTCCCAAACTTCCTCACTATGTATCTGGAGGATCAGGAAGTAGAAGCAAGGGATTTTGACACCAAAGTGAAACCAAAGAGGCCATTTTCATGGTATAGACTACAGGGTACGGACAACCCCAAGTCCAAGGGAAAAGCCACCGCTTCTACTGGCCAGTCTGAAGAGCCAGCGGTGGTGGCCACTGGCTCTGAGCCTTCCATTGCCATGTCACATCCTTCCTCCAGACCATCTTCCTCTATTCCGACTTCAGTGCCTTCTTCATCAACATACCCTCTCACTGCACTGAGGGTTAATCAGACTCTTTCCAGCATCAACAACTGGATGCAGGCAGCTATATCTAAGCTATCTGTCATATCCAGCACAGTGGCAGCTCAGTCAGTTCCAGCTCAGCCTCAGGTGCCCGCTTCAGTGGAGGAATCTCTAAAGGAGCTTTTGTACAACTAGAAGAAGCTCCTGGATAACCAGAAGCTTATCACGGATGCTTTGGAGGCACAAGGAAAAGCAATTAAGGACCTAGCAAACAAACGAAGAAGCTGCAGAAGACTCGGGCCTCAAAGGAGTCAGTAAAGCTGCTGAGCAAGGAGGTTGAGAAGATTAGATCAGCTGGAGACATTCCATTAGACTTACTCTTGGAGGAGCCAGTCCCAGCAGCTCAGGCAGCATAGGCACCAGAGCAGGAAGGTGACAGAGAGCCCATGAGGAGAGGGGTGATCCCCCAGATTCAGGATTTGGAGATTGAGCTGGAGGATCCCGAGGGAGGTGACTCAGGCCAGCCACAGGACCCAGTCGGTGACCCCATGCAGACAGAGGCATCATAGGGAGTTCTTCTTTACTCTCTACTCTTCCCCTATTCTATTTTTGATGATAGCATTGAGGATAATGCTACTTTTTATTTGGGGGGTGGCCTATTTTGATGATGATTTGGATATTTGGTTTGTAATAACCTTGATACTATTTTCCGTTATTCTCGTACTTTTTACTTTTGGTATGTATATAAAGTTACTTCTCCGTGTATATATTCATTCCCCTTTTATGTATATTCGTCTCAATCCCCTATTGTACATATTCAGTTTACTTTCCGTATTTTACTTTATAACTTCTTTTGCAATTTTCCTTAATAGCATAATTTCTTGTTTCATTTAGTAGCTTCTTTTTCAGTTTGTAGCTTCTTACTTTTACAAGTTTTCGTGATCAATAAGCCTTTGGTCTTCTTAATGCCATTGTTCTTTCCAAAGGTGGGATTTGTGTGAACCAGGTGGCTCTTCCCGATGATGGATGGCGTGACAACCTTCTTAAGGGTTTGATTCCGTTTTTCTTTATGTTTTTATGTAAATAGTAGTAATGAATAAAAGTGACTCAGGCAAAGCTTCACTTGGGCCTAGCACATTTACCTTTGACCTTATGGTTAGAAACAAATTGATTTGCAACGAATGGTGCTAGTTGTGACCTTTAGACTCTTGTGTTGACTAAACAATCATCGAGTGGCTTCTTGGAGCCATTTGTGTTGCTCAATCTTAGCTAGGGTTGTTGTGGGCCCTCGACTCTGTCGCTTTAGCAATCCAATAGCTTGTGAGGTGAGGTATTGATCCGCAAGTCCAAGTCCCGTGCCAATAAGTCTAGAACTTGCCCTGAATGTTTGTCTAGGCGAAATTCTAAGTGTAGCTCGACTTGAGAAATGATTATAGGCTCTCCTTGATCCAAATTGAAACTTGAAAGCATCCATAGCCCATCAAATATAATATCCCTAGTCACCCCGTTGAGTCGAAGCCCTTGTTCTTTCAATAGCCATGATACAAGCCTTTATCCGTTCTAAAACGACCCTCTCTTGGAACCCGATCTTTCCTTAGCACAAGTGGAAAAAGCATAAGTTTGGGGGGAGAGACGAGGAATGCAAAAGTGATAAAAGGTACAAAATGAAGAAAAGGGAAGGCAAAAGAAAAAGTGATAAAAGGAACAAAATGAAGAAAAGGGAAGGCAAAAGAAAAAGAAAGAAAAGCCAAAACGTCAAAAAGAAAGTGAATAATATAGAAAAAATGAAGGGATTCAATAACAGCAATGATGAAAGGCTTGGAATGATTAGAAAGAAGAAAAAGGATTTACATGAACAAGAAAGAGTGACAGTGTGTCTCTCTAGTCTCCTAAGGAAGAAGAAAATGACTCAAAGAGTCAAGAAAGTGTAAGCTGAAATGAGAAAATGAAGTGCTTAAGGGAAGATGAAACCTTCATAGACCAATATATCCTACCTTAAACCAAAAGCCTCCATTACATTCCCGCAAAAGCCCTATATGATTTCGAGTTGAGTGAGCTTACATTAGTGGTGATTCACATAAGAGGCAAGCTTATGGTACTTAGAGTCGGACTTGTGACTTTACTTTGAGAGAGATGAGCGTACTTCTCCACAATCCTTGTTCTGAGTGCTACAACCTAAAGTGAGGTTTGCTTATAGAGAGTAGAGGAGTAAGAGTTTAAGTTCCACAATGACCTATGTAGTAGAAAGAGCTTCCTTGATGAGTTAAGTCAACTCTTGATGCTTTTGTGTCGCACTAGGGCTATCGTACTAAAAAGGTTGTGTGTTGTTTATAATGCATTTGAGTTGAGGGTAATTGTTAGTCCCAATTGATGCTTGATGAAGTCACCTTAAGACAGCTGAAATTTTCCTTTCTTTTATCTTGAGGAGGTGGGAATTACTTTGTTTGCTTGAGGACAAGAAA
The DNA here is from genome assembly GCF_001879085.1 of Nicotiana attenuata. Lineage (NCBI taxonomy): Eukaryota > Viridiplantae > Streptophyta > Magnoliopsida > Solanales > Solanaceae > Nicotiana > Nicotiana attenuata. The sequence goes on along the minus strand of NC_031989.1, from coordinate 67,546,618 downwards.
AGGCTTAAGTTTGGGGGAGTTGATAACTATGGATTTTAGCCTATCTTATGCTCTCTTTTGCGTAGGTTTTGGATCAAAAATGGGTAAAAGTATTCCCGAAAACTGACTTATTGTGCTTGTTTGCGAGGTTTGGTCAAAATGAGGCAATAAAGCCATAATCAACTCATGAAGGAGTAAAAATTGCACAAGTTCAAAGCTGAGATGAAAGCGCTGACCGCGAAGGAAAAGAGCAGCCGTAGAAGATCCACTACTGGAGCTGCCTCAATTATGCGGTCCGTGGAATTGAGGTTCAGAGAAGGTGTTTTGGTATCGCTGACCGCGATGAAAAAGTGCGGCCGCGGAATACCTGATGCGGCCGCGGTGGTAATCCGCTGAGAGCGGCGATCAAGATTCAGAGACCCTGCAAAGTGAGCTTAACTAAAGAGCGCGGTCCGCGTCCAAATTGCACGGCCGCGGTTGAGGCTAACACTGAGGCGGTGACTTTTACGCTGTCAGCGAAATCAAGTCCCAACCAAGCACAAACGTGAAGAAACGCGGTCCGCGCTTGTTTTGCACGGCCGCGGAAGTCCTTACGCTGAGGCGCTCATTATTTCGCTGAAAGCGGAACCTCCGTAGAGGTATTTTTGTCCAATAATTTCAGCGGTGTATAAATAGGTCTTTTTCACATTTTTAGGTTATCTTTTGTCTGAGGAGCTCGTGAACAGCCGTATTTTACTACTTAGAGTAATTTTAGAGCAGCTTTAGCTATTAATCTTAGATTTTATTCTTGTAATTAACTTTTATGGCTTATATTTCATCTCCATCTTTGATTTCTACCTTGATTATGAGTAGCTAAACCCATTAGCTAGGGTTATGACCCAACCCTAGTGTGGGTAGTTAATGGGTCTTCTATTTTAGGGCTTAATTGTTTATGGGTTAATGATATTTAGCTTGATTCATGCTTTAATTGTTGAGTTGGTGGTTGCAAACACTGATTCGTGCCTTTATGACTTAGACTCTTCCTGAGAAAGAGAGACAAAGTCTAGGAAATTCAGGCTAACAAGGAATTGGGGTGCATTCAAGAGATTGATAAGCCCAATTAAAGGGTTAAACCTAGAGATAGTGATACCCGACTTGAGCCAATTTTGCTTGCATTGTTTGAACACCCAATTGGGCTTGAGAAAGCCAATTAGGGCAAAGTCACTCATACTACTGAGAGGTATAGAGTGAGTAATTATGTGCAAAGGTTATATCATGATCCCAAACATAACAAGTCTGTCCTAAATTCTAGATCCCATTAGATACTCGCCTGGGTGTAAGTCACTTCCCTAGTGCTTTTTATCAATTGAGAAAAACCGTACAAAAATATTGTACTTAGATTATTTTCAGCAATCAGTAGCATTAAAAGTAGAATAGAAACAAAACCAAACATGGTTAGAAGTGCAATTAAGAACAACACGCATAGCTAGATTGGATAGAAACCCAACTCCCAACCAATATTAGCTCCTTGTGGATATCGATCCCGACCTTTTGGGTAAAGCTGCATCGACCACTCTTTGCCATTTTATAGTGGTATAGGGTTGGACCCGATCAACTCGTCCCAACGATGGATGGCGTGACAACCTTCTTAAGGGAATGAGTCCATTTTTGTGTTTAGGTAATAATAGTGTAATCAAGTCATTCTCGAAGAGTTAATCATGCTTCATTTGGTACCAACACACTTAACTACGTGCTTATGGTTAGAAACAAGGTTTTTGAAAAAAATAGCTCTAGCTAGTGACTTTGTGACTCTTGAGTTGACTTTGGTAATCATCGAGTAGTTTAATTGGACCATAGTGATCTTTAAACATGAATGTGGTCGTTGTAGTCTCTCAACTCTTTCATCTTTTACAATCTAGTTGCGTGAGGAGTGAGATGAATTGTTGCTAGTCCAAGTATCCGTGCGAATGGTCTAGAACTTGCCCCGAATGTGTTTCAAGGCGAAATCCTATGTTTTGCTTGGTTTGAGAAGTGATTGTAGGCTTTCCTTGGCCCGTTTGAGCTTTCTATTGCCAACCAATGTCATTATCCCTAGTCAACCTCTTTGAGCCTCTAACCTTTCTCATTTGATAACCATGTTATAAGCATTTACCCATTTTTTCGTGACCTTCTCTTGGCACTCGGACTTTCCTTAGCACTCTTGTGAAACAAGTGGCTTAAAGCATAAGTTTGGGGGGGAGATGAGGAATTTTGAAAAAGGTATGAAGTCACGAAAAGAGAAAAGAAATGATCTCTACGAAAAGAGAAGGCAAGAAAAGAACAAAAAGAAAAATGCAAAAAGTGAATAAGTGGAAGGTAGATGGATTCAAAAAGAGGTAGTGATCTCTAACATGAGAAATCAAAAAGGGAGAAAAAGAATGAAATGAACAAGAAAGAGTAATGTTGAGTCTTTCTAATCCCCAATGAAAAGAAAATGCCCCTAAGAATTGGTAATCATGAGCCGAGAAATGAAAATGTGGAGTGTTTGAGGAAAGATGTAACCACTTACCCATACGGTATCCTACCCTAATTCAAAAGCCTTCATTACAACTAGAAAGAAGTCCTACTTGATTTCGAACCGAGTGAGCTTACATTAGTGGTGATCTACATGAAGGGCAAGCCTATGGTACTTGAAGCCGCACTTGTGGCATTCTCATGTTAGAGATGAGTGAACCTTTCATGAATCTTAAGATTGAGTGCTAATTTCTTAAGTGAGCCTGGAAAATGGAAAGTAGAGAAGGAAGAGTTTGGAGTCCACCATAACCTACATGTTAGAACAAGAGTCCTTGATGAGTAAAGTTAATTCTTGAAGCCCAAATGTCACATTAGAACAATATGTGCATGAATATTTGACTTTCGAGTCCTTGATGAGTAAAGTTAATTCTTGAAGCCCAAATGTCACATTAGAACAATATGTGCATGAATATTTGACTTTCACCTTGTTTATAATGCATGAGTAGTGTGGGTAATCGTTAGTCCCAACTGATACATGAATGGCTCACCCTTGACTCGCTGAAGTGACCCTTAACTTTGAGGAGGTGAGAGCTAATTTATTTGCTTGAGGTCAAGCAAAGACTTAAGTTTGGGGGAGTTGATAAGTGTGGATTTTGTCTAATTATTAGCACCTTTTTTGCTTTTGTCTTAGTCCGAAAGTATGGATTTACGTTCCCAAAACTAATGAAAGTGTGCAAATTGCAAAAATGTTGGAAGTTTGAGATCCCATGATGAAATTTGACTCAAAAAGGAGTGTTCCAACTCACAAGGCAAGAAGGGGCTCAGAACTTAAGAAGTGCGGTCCGCAGAAGGATTTCTGCGGCCACAAAAGAAGGTGCGGACATCAGAATTTTTTATGCGGCCACATAATAAGTGAAAGAGCCCAGCAGAGCTTTAGCTAACGTGTGCGGTCAGTTTGCACTGACAAATGATTCAAAGTTTAGAGAGTGTGCAAATGACCAAGACCTGAGCCTTGCTTGAAGTGCGGACCGCACAAGAATTGTGCGGCCACAGAAGATGCTTTGCAGCCGTAGACCAGAATTGTGTGGCTGTAGAATCCAAGACCCTGCCAGCTGAAGAAATCTTTGGACCGCACATGGAATTGTGCAGCCACAGAACCTCTTGAGGGCATTTTTGTCAGCAAATTTTGGGCCACTATAAATAGACGAGATTCACATTTTTAAGTCAAGTGTCAAAGTTTGAGCTGATGTAGCAGTTGTATTTTGCTATTTTAGGAAGTTTGTGACTATTTTAGGATTTAAACATCATATTTTATCATAATCTTAGATTATGAGTTTAATTAGTATTTCTTCTTGTTTTTCTTTATTTTTCACTATGAGTAGCTAGAATTTTACTAGGGTTATGACCCAACCCTAGTGTATAAACCTTATGGGTGCTTAATTTAATGCTTGTTTATGTTTGGGTGTTCATAAATTAGCCTAGTTTATGCTTTAATTTTAGAATTAATGGTTGCAAATACTGATTCATGCATTTTGACTTGGTCTTTTCATGAGAAAGAGGGACCTAGTCTAGGATAACTTGGTTAACAAGGCATTGGGCTAATTGAGGGATTGATTAGCCTAACTAAAGGGTTCAAACTAGAGATAGTGATAACCCGACTTGAGCTCATATCAACTATTTAGATTGATACCCATTTGGGCATGAGAAAGTCAAATTGGGGAAAATCACTCTATGACTGAGATGCATTGAGTAGGTAACGTAGAGTTGAGAGCTATAATACACCCCAATCAACAGAGTGTTATCATATTTAAACCATTAGGCGAACACCTGGGTTAAGCACATCCCTAGGCTCATTAACTATTTGGAAAAACACCAAAAACAATCATTCGCTTTTTAGTTTCTTCTCTTAGCTTATAATTGTTAGAGTAATAGTAGAATTCGAAATCAAAACCATTTGTTTGGAAGTGCAATTCAGTTGTTCCATTTGTTTTCGTGTCATGTTTTGGGACTGGTTGGTGAGTTTGGATGGGATCCCGGGGGCCTCCGGTGTGATTCGGGGTGGTTTCAGACCAAGTTTTGGTGTTTTGATACAGCTGGTTGTTGGTGCTGGTGTCGTGTTTCGCGATCGCGAGTGGACTTACGCGATCGCAAAGAAGAAAATTGGTCGCTGCCTTTTTGTGCTTCGCGGACGTGAAGGAGAGTCGCAAACGTGAAGGAGAACTGGGGGTCAGAGGGACTTTACCCTACGCGAACGCGACAAGGTAGTCGCAAATGCAGTGAGTTGCTGGGTTTGCAGTTTGCCCTTCAAGAACGCGAAAGGACAACCACGAATGCGAAGGAGGAGTTCCAGGCTAGGGGCGAGTTGGCCATCGCGAACGCATTGGCTTGGACATGAATGTGATGTTGTGGACTGTTAGGTGTTCGCGAATGCGACCATGGGCATGCGAAGGCGAATATGAGGAAGGACGGGCCTGGGCAAATTTGTTTTAAAGCGGGATTTGGCTCATTTTCATCCCATTTTCTTCCATGGGAGCCAACTTTGGAGCGATTTTGGAGCGCCATTTTCATCATCAAACATGAGGTAAGTGATTTTTACGCGTTTTGAGTTGAATATACGAATTTAGGCTTGTAAATACAAGAATTTAAGTGAAAATTGTGGGATTCTTGGTAGCATCCCTAGAATTTATAACTAGGATTTTGGGCATTTAATTGGAAATAAAGTATATATTTAAACTCGTGGTGTTATGGGTAATGTTTATCTTCAAAAAATTTCGGAATTCGAGCATGTGGGTCTGAGGGTTGACTTTCTTGACTTTTTGAGCGGAGTTGGAAATTATTATAAATTGATTAATTATGAGTATTGGAGTATAATTTTTATTAGTTTTCACGTTGTTTGAATAATTTCGGAGCGATGGGCATCGGTTTGAGGTGTTAGAGAGGCGTTGGATCCAGTTATATTACTTCTGAGCAAGGTAAGTCTCTTGTCTAACCTTGTGAGGGGGAACTTACCCCATAGGTGTTATAATTAATATGTGCTACAGGATGTTGGAGCTACGCATGTATGAGGTGACGAGTGTCCGTGCGTATGCTAGAATTCCTGATTATGTTCGGGTAGACTTAGATTCACGTCATGCTTTAATTGTACTAGTTGAGTTATTATTGCCTGTTTAATTACTTAAATTCACATTTTGATCTGAGACTAGACGCACGTAGGGTAATGGACTCACTATTTTAGATATTTGACGAGCTACTTGATTAGCCATAGAAATTGTACTTCTCTTACGGATTTCTTCTGCGCTATGCGTATTCATCGAAAAGTTTCCTTAAATTTCATAACTCCGGGTATATTTGTGAGTGGGGTCAAGGACCCGTTAAGCTTTTTATTCTAATGGGGTCGGGCCATTCGCCTTGGTAGGATTATTGTAATACACTCTTATGGGATCGGGCCATTCGCCTCAGCAGGATTATGTAACACACTCTTATGTGATCCGACTATTCGCCTCGGCAGGATTATTGTAATACACTTTTATGGGATCGGGCTGTTCACCTCGGCAGGAGTATGTAACACACTCTTATGTGATCGGTTCGTTCGCCTCGGTAGTATCACGTATCACATTCTTATAGGATTGGGCCATTCGCATCGACAGGATTATGTATAACACTCTTATGGGATCGGGTCGTTCACCTAGGCAGTTCTATGAAACACTATTATGGGAGCGAGCTATTCGCCTCTGCAGAATCGTGCAAAATACTTGATAAGGAGTCCGTGTAATCATGACTTCCTAACTTGAGATATGACCGTTGATTTGGTATTGACCATTACGTATTCCATTTGAGGAGGTATCTAATAATTGATTACTTTGTGTTCATCGTTCAGCTGTGGACCGTATTATTTGCCTATATATGTACTCATTGTTTACCTACCATGTTTCATACTTGTATACTTTATTACATTTGATTAATTGGACCACTAGTAAGTGTCAATGTCGACCCCTCGTCACTACCTCTTCGAGGTTAGGCCAGATACTTACTAGGTATGCGTGGATTTACGTACTTATTATGGATGTACGCATTAAGGACGGTCGTTTACTTGCTAAAATAAGGTTCCTAGTAAAGCAGTTCCAAAGACTACTTTTGAACTTTGGACTGGTAGAAACCTAGTTTTAGGCACTTGCATGTTTGGTGTTTCCCAGCAGAAATAAGAATTTATGATTCACAAGAAAAGAAACTGGATTCAAGAACAACCAGTGGATTCAAGGACCATTTCCCTATGGTGATGGGGTTGCACCAGGGATCGGCTCTTAGCCCATTTTTATTTGCCTTGGCGATGGATGTACTGTCACGTCACATCCAAGGGGAGGTGCCTTGGTGAATGCTATTTGCTGATGATTTAGTATTGATAGACGAGACGCGTAGCGGAGTTAACGCGAGGTTGTAGGTTTGGAGACAGACCTTGGAGTCTAAAGGTTTCAAACTGAGTAGAACCAAGACAGAATACTTGGAGTGCAAATTCAGTGAGACCCATGATGCAGACATAGAGGTTAAGCTTGATGCTCAAGTTATCTCCAAGAGAGCGAGTTTTAAGTATCTCGGGTCTATTATCCAGGGTAACAGGGAGATTAACGAAGATGTCACACATCGCATCGGAGCGGGGTGGATGAAGTGAAGGATCGCTTCCGGTGTTCTATGTGATAAGAATGTGCTGTTAAGACTTAAGGGTAAGTTTTATCGAGTGGTGGTTCGACCTGCTATGCTGTATGGGGCTGAGTGTTGGCCAGTCAAGAACTCCCACGTGCAGAAGATGAGAGTATCAGAGATGAGGATGTTGAGATGGATGTGTGGGTGTACCAGGCGAGATAGAATTAGGAATGAAGCTATCCAGGACAGAGTGGGAGTAGCCTCCGTAGAGGACAAGATGCGGGAGTCGCAGCTGAGATGGTTCGGACATGTTAGGAGAAGAAGCGTTGATGCCCCTGTCAGGAGGTGTGAGAGGTTGGCCATGGAGAGTTTGAGGAGGGGTCGAGGTAGGCCTAAGAAGTACTGGGGAGAAGTGATTAGGCAGGACATGGCGCTGCTTCAGCTCACTGAGGACATGACACTTGATAGGAGGGTGTGGAGGTCAAGGATTAAGGTAGAAGGTTAGTAGATAGTTTATAGTGTTCAACGATAGGCTTAGTAGCATGCATTTCCCTTCATATTCTTTGATTTTTATTACGGTATGTGGTTTTGTTCGCCTCAGGTATTGTATTCCGTGTTGCTATTATTGGATATTGTTTTCCTTCCTTGCTTCCCTCTTCTTCTTCTTGCCCTTCCTGAGCCGAGGGTCTATTGGAAACAGCCTCTCTACCTGCATTAGGTAGGGGTAAGGTTTGCGTACATACTACCCTCCCTAGACCCCACATGTTGGGATCAAACTGGGTTAGTTGTTGTTGTTGTGTCCAAAAAAATTAAAAGGGTGTAGATTTTACTGTCCTAATTACAATAGGAGAATAATTGAAACTGGAAATGATAGGTTCATTGAGAATGGTGAAATTAGTGGGAGTAAAGAATCACATAATGTGGAAATTAAAAGAAGTCAGAGTGCAAGTTCCTCTACCCTGCACTTTTCAAAACCTGTTGTTCCTGAAGTTATTGTACAACCTAACGATCAGCATGAACAACAAATAAATGATCCTACTACTAACAATGAAGTTGCAATTAATGAACCTACAGTAGATGAACCACAAGAAGTAGCATTAAGAAGGTCTCAAAGACAAAAGAAATCAGCTATTTCAGATGATTATTTAGTTTATCTACATGAGTCAGAAATTACTTTGGAATTGATAATGATCCAGTTTCATTTTCACAAGCTGATAAATGGTTAGATGCTATGAAAGATGAGTTGAAGTTTATGGAACAGATTTGGAACCTTGTTGAATTATCGAAAGGTTGCAAAATAGTTGGTTGTAAATGGGTCTTTAAGACCAAACGCGACCCAAATGGCAACATTGAACGTCACAAGTCCATACTTGTCGCCAAAGGCTTCACTTAGAAAGATGTCATTGACTATATTTCACCAGTCTCTAGAAAGGATTCACTAAGAATTATAATGGTTTTAGTAGCTCATTATGACTTAGAGCTACATCAAATGGATATGAAAACTGCCATTTTGACTGAAAATTTAGAGGGAGAAGTTTATATAGATCAACCAAAGGGGCTTTCCATAGAAGGAAAGGAACACATGGTTTGTAAACTCAAGATATCAATATTGGACCTAAACAATCTTCTCGACAATGGTATCTTAAGTTTAATGAAACTATTGTCACCTTTGGATTTAAGAAAAATATTGTTGATCACTGTATATATATATATATATATATATATATATATATATATATATATATATATATATATATATATATATATGAAGGTTAGTGGGAGTAAGTTTATTGTGTTACTCTTGTATGTTGATGAAATCTTACTTGCTACTAATGATCTTGGTATAATATATGATACCAAGAAATTTCTCTCTAACCACTTTAAAATGAAAGATATGGGAAAGGCATCCTATGTGACCGGGATAGATCACAAGAATTATTGGGATTGTCTTAGAAAACCTACAATAATAAAATATTAGAGAGATTTAGAATGGATATACTCATCAAGTCCCATTCCAATTCAGAGAGGAGATAAATTTAGTCTCAATCAATGTCCACAGAATGAATTGAAACATGAACAAATGAAAGATATTCCTTATGCATCTGTAGTTGGGAGCTTAATGTATGCTCAGACATGTATAAAGCCAGACATCCGTTTTGTTGTTGGAATGCCGGGAAAATATCAAAGTAATCTTGGAATGGACCACTGGAGGGATGCAAATAAAGTGTTGCGATACTTGCAAGGAACGAAAGATTATAAGCTCACTTATAGAAGATCTGATCATCTTGACGTGATTGGATATTCAGATTCAGATTATACTGGTAATTTGGATATATGAAAATTCACTTTTGGTTATTCGTTCCTGTTAGCCGGAGGAGCAATATGATGGAAAAGTGTGAAACAATCTGTAATAGTTGCATCCACCATGAAAGCTGAATTTGTAGCATGCTTTGAGGCTGGAGTTCAGGCTAATTGGATGCGAAAATTTATGTTAGGACTTGGACTAGTCGACAGTATTGCCAGGCCACTAAAAATTTATTATGATAATTCCGCAGCAGTGTTCTTCTCTAAGAACGACAAGTATTCGAACGGTGCTAAGCATATTGAAGTGAAATACTTTGTTGTCAAAGAAGAAGTCCAGAAACATAAAGTGTCAATTGAATATATTAGCACCAAACTTATGATTACTGATCCTTTGAGAAAGGATTACCCCCGAAAACATTTATAGAACATGTTGAAAGAATGGGCATCATTGAAAGCAATGAATGATTTTATGTAAAGAATTTATTATGTTTATACAATTGATACTTTGAGCTTGTTTATATAAATGTTTCTGTCGTTACCTGTTTTCTCTAGTATACATGACATTGAGAATGATGATAACATTTTTTGGATATAAAATACTCTAAGCATTATTGGACTATTGTATATTTTAAAGGTTATATTGTGTGATAGATTAATATTGTAGAACATGGAAGAAACTATGTCAAATAAAAGGATGTACAATCGCCATGACTCGTATTAGTTGATTTATTCAATAACAACGAATGACTTTCCAATGAACAAAGGATTTAGCATTAATTTTGCGCATAATAATTTAAAATTTATTAAATCATTAAGTGAATAATTCACGTGTGCCAAGTGGAAGAATGTAAAATATGGCCCACATTGGTTACAAGTTATTTTGGGTATAATAAATGTTAAATTAAATTTTTTAAATTCCTATAGGCTACTTTGGGAAGTTGATTTTGATTAAAACTCCCCACTCAAAGTGGGACTATACGTTAAAATTACTTGTCCTCTTTCTGTGTCTTTAAAAGGAAAAGAATAACATATTCCATCGTTGTTGTTTTGAAAGAAAGCATAAGGAAAGGAGAGAGAAAGAACTTTTTTAATCACACGTAAAGGTCACACAATTCCGCTGTGAATCATCAAGAAAACATTATGGAATCAGGTACGTTTCTTGATTTATGTATTTACTTTGTTTAGTATGTGAAAATTATTAAGTTCCAATGATTCTGAAATTAATGATAGGATTGTTATGTTAAATTGTTTATGTACTACAATCTTGAATTGATAAAATCCTTACACTTCATTTTTATTTATTTTTGTTATTTGAGTCATTTAATGACTTTTTTGAGTGATAAAATCCTTACACGTGGCTTCATGTAGTTCCCCTACAACCAACACGTACATAAGTCCCACCTTATACCACCGCATGCACATAAACCCCAAGCCTTATATCGCCGTATGCGCGTCAATATCACATTATAATAAGAACTCGCACCACATGTGCCCATATATCACAATTTGCCAACAATCCACAAGATCAATGTTTTCACAACAATAGCCCATGTCTCCACCACAACGGGTACAAGAATATCAACAACAACAATAAAAGTAAAATGCTCACAAGGAAGGTGTTTCAACAATAACAATTTTACCTCGACATGATAACGACTTTCACCACTTCAACACCAATAACTCAACAATGAGAGACAATGCATAACCACGATGTTAAATAAGAATAACTCACAATGGAAGAGATAACGTGTACCAATGACTTCAAATAATGGGAGTCGACAATGAAAGAGATAACATGAACAATAACTTCAAGTAATGGTAATTGACAATTAAAGAGGTAACATGTATAATGACTCCAAATAATGATAATTAACAATAAAGAGATAGCATGTGACAATAAAAGAGGCAACAAGTTCAACTAAAGCATGAGATCAAATTATCAATTAGGAGGTAGAACAAGTGTTAACGAAATCATTTAAGGCATGTAAGGATAGACTAACACAACTAAGAATACATTGACTAAGAGAATCGGAACATGATATGGCATTCAATTAAGCATGGAAATAGTCTAAGTAGCCTAAACCAGTCAAATACCACGTACAACCCGTGTACCCACTTATCACCTTGCGTACACGAATTTTACTTAGCACAGTTGAATCAAACAATACCAATCCTAAGGGGTAATTCACCCATACGAAGTTAGGCAAGACACTTACCTCATCTAGGCTAATTCAACACTCAAAAATAGCTTTTCCCTTAAAATTCGCCTCCACACAGCTCAAATCTAACCAAAATCGACTTAATATTATTAAACAATGATAGGGAATTCAATTGCAATAGATAAAGCTAAGATCTTTACACTTTTCCCAAAAAGTCAACCTGGGGCTCGCCCGGTCAAAACTCGGGTCTAATGGTAGATTTCGTCTACCCACGACCCCACGAGTTCATATATGTGATTAGTTTCAAAATCTGAGTCAAATCGACTCTCAAAAATTAATTTCTTATTTTCCAAAAACTTGACAAAGTTTCATAAATTTTCACTGTAGTTCACATAATTTTGATGTTAAAATCTAAGATATGTTGATGGAATATGATTAGAAATGGATTAGAATAACTTACCCAAGGTTTGTAGGTGAAAATCCCCTCTCAAATTGCTGCCCAACAAGTCTAGGGTTCAAAAATAAGAGAATTTGAGATAAAATCCCGTCTTTCAGCCCTTATGTTCAGCGACACTTATCGCAATTGCGATATGGGTTCGCAATTGTGACTAATACCTCGCAATTGCGAACCCTGTTGCCCTCGAAATTGCGACAACCCAAAAAAAATTCGCAAATGCGACCAAGGCATCGCATTTGCGATACCTGTAGGATCCCTGCTATAGTCGCAAATGCGACCCTGGTGTTCGCAATTGCGACACCAGAGGGCACCGGACACCAGTCTTTGCAAATTCAGCCCAACACACTCCGGAACTTGTTTGAAACTCATCCGAGCCCTCGGGGCTCCAAACCAAACATCCACCCATGTTTACAACATCATACGAACTCACTCCCACAATTAAAACACAAAAATAACATCTAAAACTACGAAATGTACTCTAAAACGCATGAATTTTAAAGAAATTTTCAAAAACTTCTAGAATTACAACTAAACACCGGAATCTTCTCAAATCAACTCCAAACGCCACCAAATTTTGCAGACAAGTTCTAAATATCATGACGGACCTATTCCAACTCCCAAGATCATATTCTGAGCTCGATAGCTAAAAGTCAACCTACGGTCAAACTCTTCAACTTCAAATTGCCAAATTTCGGCAAATCAACCTACGGACTTCCAAAATCAATTACGGGCATACGCCCAAGTGCGAAATCCCGATACGAAGCTATTGGAGCCACTAAAACACAGTTCCAAGGTCATTTTCACAAAAGTCAAAGTTGGTCAATATTTTCTAATTTAAACTTCCGATTCAAGAATCAAGGGTCCAAATCAACCTGAAAGCTTCGCGGAACAAAACTAACCAACCCTACAAGTCATAAAATCATAAATACATATGTGTGAAGCATAAAAAGGCATAACGGGGCATAATTACATAAAATGACCGATTAGGTCGTTACATTTACCCGTAAAACGGTACAGTTAAATTTGTAACATGGTTTATAGACATGCAAATCGATTTGATCCAAAAACAATAAAGAAATGGGACTGAAATTATGACTAAAATTAATGAGATAACAAGCCTGATTCGAAACTCAACCTTTTCGAGAGCAAAAGTGAAAGTAAAAATGAAACAACGATGAAACTATTAAAGTGAGAGCTTGAATAGTAAAATATGAGAGCCAAATAGTAAAGTACAGCTTTTGAGTGTGGAATCTTTCGTGACATTACAATGGTGTTAACCCCACTATTTATAATTCTACCAAGGGAAACAAGATCCTAGGATCAAGATCCTCTATAAATGAGAATAAAAGTGTCTTTGATGAATATGTAACGGCAAGCCTTGAATGCAAATATTCTCTATAATGGCTGCTCATTTAACGCTAGCAAATATTCCCTCATTGAATGATGTCCGATGGAAAATATGAACTTCTACCACCGACTATGTTCCCTTCGGAATCCATCCGGTACCGGTCACACAGAGCATTTGGTACTAGTTATTTTTTCCGACTTGTCCTTTGTTTATCTTCAGCTGCACGTGTCATCTTACCATTCGACCACTTGTTATCAACCAATTATACCCCATACCGATAGTCCCCTTACTTTCCGGTGACGCAGCTGAGTGTTACTGGGAAGTAGGTGAAGATCCATTGCTTGGCGAGAAAGGTCCTGAACAGTCTCTGATACTTGAAAGGACGCATGTATTCTCGCATTTAACAACCCGAACATGTGTTGCACCACGATACAACAAATATTCTTTCCAGTTTTCGAGGTATTCATGACTATGATTTTTGCCGTCTATAACTTCACCGCTACTCATCATTTTTACTTCTTTCTTCCACAATGTCCATAAGTCTTTCTTCTTCTCTGCATCTGCTTAGAAACCTTTAACAACCTACAACTTTTTTCAGCAAGAACTTTTTTTTACAAACCTTTTACCACCATGTCTTCATACAGTGCTTCCTTTGGTAATACCAATTTTTTCTTCGGTGCAGGCCCAAAAAAACAAAGACTAGGAGTTTGACGTTGAGTCTGAAATTCTAATTGCTAGCACCATCATACATCTTCAACTTAGCAATGTAAACGACCTTCAAGTAAAGCTCCTTCCGCAACTTCTCAACGCCACCGATTTTGGCCAGTTCACAGATTTCCCTTCTCCATTCGCCCTTCCAGTATCCCAACAGTGAAGGAGGACTACAACTACCCCAATATTGAAATCTTTGCCCCAAATATGGTAAAGCGAGTTACCTACTCCAAGGAGGGGTTTATGTATGTCTATATGTATCCCTTTACCTTGGGTCCATTCTCTTTGGGGTCTAGTGAAGGGCTCGACCCAATAATTTTGGAGTTTTGCCACCGATATCAAGTCTACTTAGCACAAGTAGGTCCACCTAAATGGCGGACGGTGACCTGCCTTCGAAAATTATGCACTGAGACCGGAGAAACCCTAACTCTTGCACATATAATGAACCTTTAATCTCCCAAGATTTTTTGGGGGAGTAATAAATTTTAGCAAGCGTGGTCACCACGCTCTCCTCACTAGTGCAGACGATGAAAACAGTCGTGGATGGATGAAGCGATTTGTCATTATTGCTACCAGGAACATCATCCCGCCCACAACTCTAGCCTTTCCCGAGTCATGGAACCTTTTTCGTAAGTTTCTGATTTTCTGCTTCCTTTTTCTGTGAAAAGGCCATTTCTCGCTTTTGCTGATTTTTTGTTTCCTTTGTTTCAGCTACCAGATAGGAACCGCTACGAGTTCAAGTCTTGGACCAATGGGTTCAGAAAATTCTAGACATTACAACTCCAAAACCCCGAGGTGGAAGGAGATGGCCCCCAAATGGGTGGAAGGCCAAGCACCATGGTAAACCAAGCCCTTCTTTTCTTTTATCCTTGTTCTAACACAAGAAATCTTATGGATAAGTTGTTAACTCCATTTTTTTCTTGATACAGGGCTTCCGAGAGGCTTTGTCATCTGCCCCGAAGTTGACGTTTTAGATAACCCCAACGAGTCCAAGAGGGTTCTGTAAAATGCCCTTGATCGAAACAGAGCTTGTGGCTCTGCCTGAGTCTCCGGGGAGGGTGCCGCCTCTCGGAGTCCCCAGTCCGGGAGCAAGAAACTAGAAAGAAGACGCTCCTCCTCGGCTGGGGCTTAGGAGAAGAGAGCGAAGGAAACCCCATCCGAGTCGGACACAGTAGTCCTTGTTAATGAAAGAAAAGCTAGTGATGAAGAGGCTTCCCTTAAAAGGAGATCTTCATCAGCTCAACTGGATGCTCAGCCAGGGGAGCTTCAAAACCCAACACTAGAGGAAACTCAAGCGCTTTGGGGTGAGATGGACCTGGTCAAGAATGGCGATTCTCTCTTCCGTCCCCAATTATTGTCTCCGGTCCAAAGGAGTTCAGACCCTGGACCTCTTCTACCCCCAACCACTAAGCAAATAACAACCAACACTCATTCTTCCACCATTACTTCTGCTCCTTCTACACCAACAACTTCTCGCCCACCGACACCAGCAGTTCCTTCGCCACCAGCACCAACTGTATCTCTTCCACTAGCATCAACTAATCGAGAAAGGGATGCTTCTCCTCCTCGATCTCCCAACCACAAAAACTTGGGGCATGATTATTTAACCCCTTCATAAGATCCTTGAGGGAGGAGAAGTGCCACTCTTTCGATTTTGAAAGAGTGTCATATTTTATCCAAGTCGGTGGAGCTTGCGAATTATCTTAAGTCGTTGGCTTCGAAGAAGGATTGGAAGAAAATGGGCTCCCTTTCTGGGGAGTGCCTGATAAACAACAACATGCACAGTGCGGCATATGTATCCTACCAGTTTCCTTCTGTATCTTTCTTTTTTGATACGTATATGCTGCAATTGTAACCGTAATTCCAATATCTTCTTTCTAGGCCAACCTCCTTGTTTCTGAGGCCCTGCAAAGGTTGATCCTTGATAAACAAGGTCTTGCTTCCGAGCGAGATCAACTTTTGGTTGAGAAGAACCAGCTTGTTGCGCACCTTCCGGTGCTGGAGGCAAAAACTGCTCATATAGATGATCTTGAGGCTCAATTGCAACAAACCGAGCAAGACAAGATGGCCCACAGCCAAGAAGCTGCTCAACTACACAAAGACCTTAGAGAGGCTAAGGCTAAGTGGTCGAACTTTAAGATGCTGTAATCGCTGCTGCTGAACGTGAGTCCACCTTTGAGGAGCAAATTAATAATCTAAAAGGCTAGCTAATGCTCCAAAATCGAGAAGGCCAATGCTGCTGAGGAGAAGAGGGCCCGAATGGAAGAGAGGCTTAAGAGGTCCATGGACCAAAACCGGCTTCACTCAACTACAAATGTTGATCTCGACACCCGCCTCAGCGCCATGAAGTCCGAAAGATAAGAGCTCCAGGCCGAAATCGATAAACTCCAGACAAAACTCCAGGATTAAGAGAATTCCCTAGTCTTCGAGAAGACCTATGCCATATACCATATGAAGAGGAAAACCTTGGAGGAGGAACCCGGTGGTAGAGGACCAACTATATCCATCCCCCATTTCATGAATGGCAACAGGGACAACACCGAAGCAAAAGTTCTGCTGGTTGGTGCACCAACTGCGCATGACATTGACATTTGTCACTTTTTGAACGAATGCTTTTGCTTCTTGTTCCATCTAGGGCCAGTAGTAACCTGCCTTAATCAACTTTATAACTAATGATTCTGCACCAGAATGATTCCTGCACACTTCTTCTTGGACTTCCCTCATCACATAGTCCGCCTCCGAGACTCCCAGACATCGGGCCAATGGACCTTCGAATGACCTTCGGTATAACTGCCCATCTACGAGCCAGTAGCGAGCTGCTTTAGTCCGCATTGCCTGGGACACCTTTGGGTCCTCGAGAATTTTACCACGCCGGAGATACTCGATGACTCGTTCCTCCAGTCCCAGACCAAGTTGGTCGAATTTACCTTGCGGTAGTTATCCACGTCCAACACTGAATAAAGAATTTGGACGACCGTACCAGAATCAGATCCTTTCATTTTTGTAGATGACCCTAAATTAGCTAGTGCACCTGCTTCCACATTCTTATCCCTTGGAATATGGATGATTGACCATTCACTGAATCGTGCAAGCATCGCCTGAATCTTGTTCAAATACTATTGCATGCATTCTTCCTTTGTGTCGAAAAACCGATATACTTGGTTTACTACCAGCTGGGAGTCGCATTTCACTTTAATGACCTCGGAGCTCCCAGGCTAGTTCCAGTCCTGCAACCAAAGCCTCATACTCGGTTTCATTGTTAGTTAACGGTACAGTTTTAGTGGCCTGCCACACGTTTTCCCCTGAGGGTGTGACTAGAACTATCTAGAGACCGGACCCTTTTACATGAATACTCCATCTGTAAACAAGGTCCAAACTCTCGATGCCATTTCAGAAACCAGCACTACTTCCTTAGCAGCCAAGGGGATTAACCCGGGACTGAGACCGGCCACAAAGTCAGCCAAAACTTGTGTCTTGATCGCAGTCCTAGGTTTGTACTTAATGTCGAATTCACTAATGTCGACTGCCCATTTAGCCAAACGGCCTGACAACTCAAGCTAGTGAAGGATATTCCTTAAGGGAAAGTTTGTCACAACGGCTATTGGGTGACACTGAAATTAATTCCTAAGCTTTCGAGAGGCAACTACGAGAGCCAAGGCCAACTTTTCGAGGTGCAGATAATGAGTTTCGGCTCCCGACAATATTTTACTAACATAGTAAATAGGAAATCACGTATCTTCTTCCTCTTGTACTAAAATGACACTTACGCTACTTCTGAGACCGCTAGATATATTAACAACTACTCGCCTTCCCTCGATTTTGACAGTAACGGGGGGCTGAATAGGTACCTTATTACATTTTTCAATGCTTGTTGGCATTCTGGAGTCCATTCAAACTCACTTTTTTTTCCAGAAGTGATGGCACTTCTCTGAGGATCTTGAGATGAATCTTCTTAGAGCCGCCAACCTTCCGATCAGCCTCTGTACGTCCTTCACACTTATCAATTGGTCTGGAATGTCCTCGATAGCTTTGATTTTGTTGGGAATTACCTTGATCCCTCTTTGCGAGACCAGGAACCCCAAGAACTTACTGGAACCAAACTCGAACGCGCATTTCTCCGAGTTGAGTTTCATGTTATGCTTCCTCAGAATGTTGAAAGTCTATTTGGAGGTGTTTCAAATGATCTCCTACATTTAAACACTTAACTAACATGTCATCGATATATACTTCCATTGTTTTGCCTATCTGACCCTCAAACATTTTATTGACGAGACTTTGATAAGTGGCTTCAGCGTTCTTAAGCCTAAAAGGCATCACATTATCGCAACATGTACTACTGATTGTACTCAGAGTAAAATCGAGAAAACTCATGAGCTCATGTCCGAAAGTTGCATCAATCATTTGATCCATGTTTGGTAGTGAGAACGAGTCTTTAGGGCACGCCTTATTTAAATCTTTATAGTCTACGCACATCCTAAATTTGTTATTCTTTTTGGGTAATACAACTACGTTGGCTAACCATTCCGGATGTTTTACCTCTCGGATTGAACCAATATTGAGTGGTTAGGTTACCTCTTCTTTAACAAACCTGTTCCTGGCCTCCGCTATTGGGCGTTTCTTTTACCTGACCGATAGAAAGTTTGGATCCAGCTTGTGGACCGCTACCTCTAATAGGATACTTGTCATATCCAAGTGCGACCACGCAAAGTAGTCAATGTTAGCTTTAATAAAATTTATAAATTCTAACCTGAGCTTGGGATTTAACCCTGTTCCAGATGAAACTTCCTTTCCAAAAACTCTTCGAACAAGGCCACTTGCTCGAGTTCTTCTGCGGTCGACTTGGTCGCATCTATCTCCTCTGTTGTCTGAAAGTATCTCGGAACCTGGTAGGATTTCGATGACTCCTCGCGCTTATCATCTTCATTCAGAAAGGGGAAGGCACCAGTCTCTGTAATTCTTATTTTTGGAGTCTTTCCCTTTGCTTCTGGAAACCATAACCGCGTTCATTTCCCTCACCGCCGGCCTCCTCTTATTTGCTTGATTCCCTATGGTGTCGGAAATTTCAACAATTAGTGATATGTTGAGGGTACAACTTTCATCTCGTGTATCCATGGCCTTCCGAGGATTACATTTGTAACCCATATCACAACCCACCACTTTGAATATAGTCTTCGTTACTCCTTAGGCATGTGTAGGCAGCAAAATCTCTCCTCGGGTTGTCACGCTTGTCAAGTTGAAGCGAGCTAAGAGTTTTGTCGCCAAAACGATGTTCCCGGTTAACTTTGCTTACTCCATAACTCTCCATTGTATTATGTTGGTTGAACTTCCTAGGTCAACAAAAACACGTTTAATTTTGAAATCTAACACATGGAGAGAGATTACCAAAGCATCATTGTATGGTAGAAGAAGTCTGTCAGTGTCCTCCTACGTGAAGGTGATATCATCTTCTGTGACTTCACGGAGTCTCTTGCTGTGAGTCAACGATATCTTTGTTTTCTTCACTGCTGAAAAGGTTAAACCATTGACTTCATTTCCTCTGAAGATCATATTGATAGTCAACCGAGGTGACCCTTCTTCTACCTTCGAAGGCTCTGTATTGTCCCGGCTTCGGCCGTAGTTGTTCTTGGCTTGGTCGCTTAACAACTCCTTGAGATGGCCATTCTTGAACAATGTTGCCATCTCTTCATGAAGATGTCGGAAATCCCCAGTTCTGTGGCCGTGAGTTTCATGGTATTCATACCATAAACTAGGATCCCTCTAGCTAGGATCTAATCGGATTGGCTTCGGGAACAACGCTTGATATTTCTCAATAAGATACCAACTCTACCAGGCTAATGTTGAAGTTGTCGTTCGATAACCTGGGATAAGCAGAGCCTTGGCACCTCTTTCTCTTATGACATGCTGTTTCGGCCACGACCGGCTCTTCTGTCGGGAGCGACCCTATCCGATGTCTGAAATCCTTTGCTACTACGCCTATCAGTCTTTTAGTACGGTAGAAAATGACATCTAAAGGATCGCCTATCCACATCAAAGTCACTCTTAAATTTGTCCTTTTTTTCTCGACCCCGTCCCTTGGTCGACACCTAAGACCAAGTTGGTCGTCTTCTATCCTTATTTTGACTCATAACGGTTATGGACATCTGCCCATATGATTGCTTGAAACTCGAGCAGGCTCTCTTTCAATTTTGGGGAGGCATCGGAACTGAGTGAATTTAGGCCATTTATGAATGCCTCCACTGCCACTCATCTGGAACCGCCGGTAGCAACATCCTTTATTTCTGGAACCGCATCACAAATTCTCGCAGCAGCTCAGATTCGCCCTACGCAATTATGAATATGTCTACTTTTCTAACTTGAACCTTCTTTGCTCCGGCATAGGCCTTGATGAACGATTCTGTAAGCATTTCAAAAGAATCAATTGAATGCACGGATAAAAGAGAGCACCATGTCAGAGCCCCCTTCATGAGGGTCTCATCGAACTTCTTCAACACAACCGACTCGATCTCATGTTGAGCCAAATCATTTTCCTTCACCGCAGTGGTGTAGGTTGTGATATGCTCCTGCGGATCTGAAGTCCCATCGTACTTCGGTATGTCCGGCATCTTGAATCTCTTCGAAATTAGTTCTGGTGCTGCACTCGGCTTAAATGGCAACTGTGTGTATTTTTTCGAATCTGAACCCTTCAGTACTGGTGGTGCGCCCGGAATCTGATCCATCCGAGTGTGAAACTCCCTCGCATTCTGATCCATCAGTTCATTCATCTCTCTCATGAATCTCATGAGCTCGGTTTTGAAAGGATCTCTCTCGTTATTATTCCCAGATCCGCTACTGGTTTCTTCGGCTTCATCGAGACCGACTTCGCCCCTTGGGGTATTGTTATCAGTTCTCTGAGCTGTTTGATTTGCAGGAACACTAGGAGGAATTGGGCCCTTTCTGCTCGCGTTGTTGGAAGCACCTATCTATGCTTGTTTCAATTCCGTCATCACCGATCCTGTCTTGAGAGGTGATCCATGATTGTTCTCTGTTGTTCCCTCAGGAGTTTGACCGTTCTATGACATGTTCCTCCTCCGCATCATTAGGAGTTGGTTCCCGCACATGCTGAGGATACTGTCCTTCAGGAATCGGGGTCGTCTCCTCTCCTTCGTTGCGGGTCTCACTGATTGAATCATCGCGCTGGGACAATTCTTCCCGTTCAACGCGTGCTTCAACGTTTTGTATGTTGTTGACATCATTGCCATGTGTGATTTTTACTAAGGAAAGAACTGAAACTTCTTAGAAATAAACGTATTGATCAAAGCAATTACGCAACTGTCTATGCCTCACGGTGAGCGCCAAACTGTTTACCCATAAAGCGGTACAGTTAAATTTTTAACGTAGTTTATAGACAAGCGATTCGATTAGATCCAAAAATAATAAAGAAATAGGACTGAAATTACGATTGAAATTAAAGAAGATAACAAGCTTGATTCCGAATTTAGCCTTTCCGAAAGCAAAAGTGAAATTAAAGATAAAGCAACGATGAAAATGTTAAAGTGAGAGCTATGATTGTAAAATATAAGAGCAAAATGTAACGTATAGCTTTTGCATGTGGAATCGTTCATGCCCTTGCAATAGTGTTAACCCCAATATTTATAATTCTACCTAGGGAAACAAGATCCTAGGATCAAACTCCTCTATAAATGAGAATAAAAGTCTTATTGATGAATATGTAACGACAAGCCTTGAATACAAATATTCTCCGTAACAGCTGCTCATTTAAAGCTAGCAAATATTCCTCATTGAATGTTGTCCGATGGCAAATCTTTGAACTTCTACTGCCGACTACATTCCCTTCGAAATTCATCCGGTACCGGTCACACACACACCGCATTCGGTACTAGTTGTTTCCCGATTCGTCCTGTCTATCTTCGACTCCACGTATCATCTTACCATTCGACCACTTGTTATCAACCAATTTTACCCCATGCGAACATATCGTTTCATTTATGCTTCTTTCTTTTTCTAAGTTTTTGATTTCTTTGTTTTGAAATCCAATTCTTTTCCCAAGCTTTATTCAAATTGAATTACTTTCTTCATGTATTTATTTTCAAATTAAAAAATTGAAAAAGAAAGAAAACACTATGACTGTTATGCTCATGAATATTTTTAAAAACGTTCCAGTACCATAGTAAAATTAAAGACCAATAGAATTTAGTACAATTCAGTATTTGAGTAATACCAATGTTATACTCATTCTATTTGAAAAAGAATCAGAGAGTTATAGACAACACTTAGGAATTTTAATATTCGAATACTCTAATGAAACATCAATTATGAAAACAAAAATAATCATTTTAATCCAAGCAAACTTTGGGCGGGTTGTCTTAACCCAATAATAAATCTGACTCTTTTTCATAGGCTGGAATTGGATTAAACCCGCCCATTAAAATGTATGAATCATAAATCAAAAAGTTAAAACAATATATCTGCAGCATAATAGTTTCTCATACATAATACCTAGTCACCTAGATTCTTCACTTGAGCGTTCATAATACTTTGAGTGAACGCATGGAATTCTAGGGGGGCATATGGATGAAGCAAATTAATAGGTGGATGTCTATCATCTATGGGGTTAATTGGAGTTGGCCAAGAAAGTCCCAGCATGGATGACTCATGCATGGAAGATATTGTTGCTGGCTTTGAGAAGAAATTGTCAGGGGCATGATGAAGGTAGCCACGAATCTCATTTCGATTATTCCCTAGAGTTATTTTGTCTCGAACACATTACTTGGTTTATCAAGTTCTACGTCCTATTTTAAACGACAAAGTTAAAGAACCAAAAACAGAAAAATCTTTAAAAACTTATCCATAGCTACCTTCACTTGGTATAATGATTGAATTGCTTTTGGATGATAGGTAACTTATATTTAATTTTTTCTCAAAAAAAAAAAAAATTGTTTCCTAATAATCACATTATGACATGTCATTTGGATTATAAAATAATGTGGTAATTGCCTTTTCTAAATGCTCCTCTTTTTGGCTGACCTTCAAACTAAACGTGTATATATATATACCCATGAACAACTAATTTCAACTTCTCAATGGCAAAGTTTCTCAAGGTTTAAATTCTTATTAATTTTACTTTTCAACATTTTTCTTTAACAATTATCCCCTTTTTACGCTCTCTAACTATAAGAAACTTTTAATTAGCTTTAATAACTTCTAAAATATTTAAATGTGAATCAAGTGCAAATTTTTAAAAAAATCAAGTGCAAATTTAATTCAAATTACTGAATAGTAGGAGTATTCTTTCTCGAAAGTGCAGACAATACATAAAAAAGGTCCAAGTTAAAATTTGCCGTTCGAAATTGCGCCACATCGTGTCGTTTCTTTACCAAATCCAAACAGTTTCCCCTTCTCAGCTCTCTCTTTTACTCTCGGCTCCTTCTAAATTCTAATGGAGTCTCTTTCCGTAGGCATTTTAGTAAAAATTGCGTGGGGTAGCCATTTTTTAAAGTGGTATTTACTTTTTATCCAGCATTTTTAATGCTGAGCAAAAATAGCCACTAGTCTACTAAAATTAATAAGAAAAGATGGTGTTACCTTTCTTCTAGCCATTATTCTTTAGGCTTATGACTTCTCAGTACACTCTATTTTGCTGTATGGTTCTCATTTATCTTAGGTTTCTACGAGTTTTGAAGTTCTGATGTTTGTTAGTTCATCCTTAATCACAAAAAATCCATCTTATGCTGGAAGTTTGAATAGGCGATCCTTTAAAATGTTTTCTTGTCATTTTTGCTGCTGCTTGGCCTTTGGTCACAAGAAATTTATTTGTTCCTTTATTCCGGTGGATGGTGTTCTTATCATGGGAGTTTCACTTTGTTGTTTCATTTTGGAGTTCTTAACATATGACATAAATTTATCGTTTCTTTATTTTGGTTTTTTGCTACGTTATGGATCCTGAACTTTCAGTTACAAGTTCAAAAGTTAAGGACACTTGGTCCTGAATTTCGAGTTTCAAGTTCAAAAGTTAAGGACACTTGGTCCTTAACTTAGAATTACTAGTTCAAAAGTTAAGGACACTTAGTCCTGAACTTAGACTAACAAGCTCAAAAGTTAAGGACAATAGGTCCTGAACTTATAGTTACAAGTTTTAAAGTAAAGGACAATAGGTCCTGAAGTCCTGAACTTAGACTAACAAGCTCAAAAGTTAAGGACAATAGGTCCTGAACTTAGGCTAAGAAGCCCAGAAGTTAAGGACAATAGGCCCTGAACTTAGACTAACAAGCTCAAAAGTTAAGGACAATAGGTCCTGAACTTATAGTTACAAGTTCAAAAGTTAAGGACACTTGGTCCTGAACTTAGAATTACTAGTTCAAAAGTTAAGGACACTTAGTCCTGAACTTAGACTAACAAGTTCAAAAGTTAAGGACAATAGGTCCTGAACTTATAGTTACAAGTTCAAAAGTTAAGGACAATAGGTCCTGAAGTCCTGAACTTAGACTAACAAGCTCAAAAGTTAAGGACAATAGGTCCTGAACTTAGGCTAAGAAGCCCAAAAGTTAAAGACAATAGGCCCTGAACTTAGACTAACAAGCTCAAAAGTTAAGGACACTTGGTCCTGAACTTACAGTTATAAGTTCAAAAGTTAAGGACACTTGGTCCTGAATTAGACTAACAAGCTCAAAAGTTAAGGACAGGTGGTCCTGAACTTCGAGTTCCAAGTTCAAAAGTTAAGGACATGTAGTCCTGAAGTCCTAAACTTAGAGTTGCAAGTTCAAAAGTTAAGGACATGTAGTCCTGAATTCCTGAACTTAGAGTTGCAAGTTCAAAAGTTAAGAACACTTGGTCCTGAACTTTTATGAGCATAAGGGTGTTTTCGTCCAGGCAGGTAAAGTCTATTAAAGCAGTGGCTAAAAACTAAAGACATTTTAAACAATGGCTTAAAAGTAAATACATGTGTTATTAGTGGCTAACCGTGCACTTCCCCGGCATTTTAACTTATTTACGTCTCCAAAACCACCACAAAACCCACAAATCTTCTCCTAAATCCCCACCCCAACTCTAAGCCCACTTTCCAAAACTTCAATTCTCTCTAACTCAATTCATTGTAATAGATTGAATCAATAGTCTAATTCGAAATCAAAATTCCCACTTAGATATTTACAGTTTAAAAATATGCAAGACTTTCACCAAATAAAAAAAATCTTAATATATACTTACTGAATCCCTTTACAGAAGAGCTCATACGGGTAGGTTATGTCACTTTTATATATGAGGTGAGGAATGGGAGGGAAGATTAAGTATAATATACACAAGCACGTTTACAAGAGAAATTAAAGTTCAAACAAATAGAATATCCAATTCAGGCTACAATACAAATGCAAGTCCGGTAGAAGTATTGGAATCCAGCTAGAAGCTAGTGCTCTGTTGATTTTCAAACATCAAGTCCCTAATCCCTGAGAACCCACCTTACTTTGAGAGTAGCCCAAAAAAGGGATTTGTAATGGCAGAATGCAAAACCATGCCAGCTGATCTCAGTAGCGCCATATCGACCTTGTTTCTGGGCAACACCAAAAAATCACTTCCTTCACCTCTTTCAAACCCACATAGCTCTAGAAACTGCACACCTTCTTTGAAAATTCCAACTCTAGCCTGCCATCCATGAGGAGTGAAGTAACATTAACTTGAATCCGAAAATCACTTGATCCAAACAAATGGAAATTTCATCATTTGAAATTGGCTAAATTACAAAAATAAGCTATCCCTACTTTTTCTGATTTACAATTTCGGCCTTTTCAAACAAAGACAGTGACACTAGAACATATAAGGCAATTTAGAAACAGTACAAGGGTATTTCTGCAAACAGTAGATTACATTCTTCATTGTGAAAGGTATAGTGACTGGAAGAGAAGCAGGCACAAGAAGTTAATATGACACATTATTTTAGACTTCTTCTTAAGTAACACATCAACCTATACCTTAGTAAGAGAAGGGATGATTCCGAGAAACAATTTCACTAGGCGGACATGGATACGATGACATGGATGAAATGAGAAAGATTATACAAAATAAAGCTCAAGACCCTAATCTACATCTACACCATTACATGGCCAACAGTTACAAGATGTCCCCATCATCAACTGGTCCGGAGAAAGGAGGGGGCCGGGTGAGAGATCCTGCTCCCAGCCTCTCTCCTCATCGTGATAATTTTGTCTCGATCCTTATAATACCCAAAAAATGAAGTAAATTTCATTCTTTCGGCGTGTGCTTAAAAAAGTATTCACCTGGAAAGCTGGATTACTGAGCCGGATCTTCCTGAACATTCCTTCATCAGGATTGCTAACAACGTTTCTCACATAAACTAACAGAGCTTTGAAGGCCCGTTGCACTTTCTCGTCCTCCTCCTAACACATGAACATTTAACAATATTGTTATACTGGATAAAATATGGCTCTCGTAGTTGATATCTGATAACACGGTGTAACTTGATATTCAAATATGCATGTACTGTTCCAATTACTTTCCTGGACAAAGTTTTTACTTTGCCGCAGCAAGCAGAAGGGCAAGAAGCTAAAAGCTAATTTGCATGAACTCGTAAGAGACTGGAAATTTTTAATCAGAATTAAATAGTGAAACAGAAGTTTACACAGGAATTCAGATACCTCGTGCTGACGCCTGAGAGATCTTAAGCATTCCATCAAAACCTCTTTCTTTGTAGCGGTGTAACCAGATGATGCGGAAAAGTCAACTTTCAATGGATCCTGAGATTGATTTTAGGGAGAAGAATTACTTGCAGCAAACTGATGAATCCAATCAATCTCATAAACTGTCAACACTATTGCAAAACACAATACCTTAAATTCCTGCTTTGAGGTCTCGATGGATTTTGAAGACGTAGAGCTATTCATAGATGAACCAAGCCTAGCCCTCCTTTCTACCTGCCATGACATGAACTTGCAACTTATCCTAATCCCAACAAGCTATGAAGTTGGGAATATATGATGCATAACTAAAAAACAGAACTAACGTCCATCTATCGTACCAATATGCTATACTCTCAGTTTACACCAGAGTATAGAGTTGGATTACAGTTTATTCAAATTGGAAAAAAAGAAAGAAAGAAACACGCTCAGGGATTTGATCTAGTGGTAAGAGCGTAGCTAGTGTGCAGCATAGGCATGCAACTCACGAGTTCGAGCCCTGCTGCAGACAAAAGCTTGATATTCATGTGGAGGAGGGTAGAGGGGCAGGCCCATTATCCACTGAATTTCAAACCTTGCGCCAACTGGCCCCCCGAGGATTTCTCAGTTTATGAAAAGAAAGAATAAACGAAACTGGTATAAGAGCATGGCAGAACTTCTCAAGGTATAAATGGCTGCATTTGCAGTTGTATAACACCTAAACAACTTACTAAAAGATGCAACACACATCTACACTTGATCATCCGACTGGTACTATTTGGTAAGTACCAACTAAACTTGACTAAAAAGTACTAGTAATACCATGTCCTGCTGCAGTTTTTGACGAATTCTCTCCCTTGCCCTTCTCTCTTCTTCTTTTTCAGCCTTCCTCTGTGCTTCAAAGCTGAAACGTGAGCAAAGTGCATAAACCTAAAATGAGGATTTTCAGCCAAATAAGCACAAGCTACTTTATAAAGTAACACAGTTTCAATGAAGAAACACACCGTTTCCTCTCATTTTCCTCCGCCATTCGCTTTGTCGAAAGCAGTTCTTTGCCTGCACGTATCCTTTCCTACAAATAAACCAAAGTATTTGAATTTGATAATAAAAAATACACCTACATATATAACATCTGATCATTATTAGTTATGTGAAATCATATGCACTAGTTTCAAATATAAACATTTTACAGAACAAACAGAAGCTGGAAATCCAAAAAGAAAAGTCGATGAATAACTTTTTTTAATAACCGTGGTGTCCGCGCTAGCTTGCATGCACCTCGACTAATTTCACGGGATACCTGCTACCTCCCACCAGCAACAAGTACATGTAACTCTGTCCACCAAAGGCTTTTCCGCTGAAATTTGAACCTGAGACCTCATGGTTCTCAACCCACTTCATTGGCCACTAGGCCACACCCTTGGGTGCTAAAAGTAGAACAATAACTAACTCTGCATTTCTCAGCAACGTACTCCAGGTTAACGATTTGAGATTATATGGAGGGATCTACTAATATTAGTTTCGATCCTTCGTTCTAAAGTATAGGGATCTTGGATCAATGTATTACAAATGATCTTTATCTAGGTATTGGTGAATTGGTGGAAATCTTTTTAAAAATTGCTTCAAGGCTAAGAAATTATGGATTTAACATCTTTGCATTATCTGTTAGTCAATCATGTCTACTTTTTTTTTTTTTATACACTAGTCTATCATTGGAATTTGAGGTTAAAGTTGGAAGATGATGCCATCTCTCAAACAGTGACATCGACTAGAATCCTTGCATAGGCTTGCACATGTACTGTTCACATACAGAAATATATTCAGAGTTTCAGACCATGCACCGAAAGTTCATCATTCTATCCACACCATTAGATCTCCCAAATTTAACATATTGACAATTAACAGTCCACATTCCAAAAAGAATCAGAACTTACACTGGAGAAACTAAGAGAATAGGAAAATACTCCATACCTTCTCCCTTTCCCTTTCCAGCTTTTTCTCTTCCTCTTCTCTCCTCTTGCGTGCTCGCTCCCTAAATAAGCAGAATTTTCATTCACCAATATCAGAAAGGAAAAAAGTAATAAAAGGAGACTGAAAATAAACCATAAGTCACTAACAGCAAAGCAGTTTCAAAAGGTAAAATAAGATGCAAGGAAATTGAACGCCTAATGACAATTTCCAGTTTTTGGATTAAACACGGAACTTCCTCATGAAACTTTAATGGAAAATCGAACCTTAGCTCTTGTGCTTTCAACTTTACTTGTTCCGAATCAAAACCAGCACTAGGAGTTTCAGTAATGTCCACATGAACCTGCATGCCATTCTCTCATCAGTATTTTAGAACTGAGCTGTGCAATACGACAGTTATAAAAGATAAAACCGAAAAATTAAACATCAAAGATCACTTGGCCTGAAAGAGCAACTCCTGTCTCGAAGAGACATTAATAGAATCTGTAAATAATGGAAAGCCTACAAACAAAGAATTTAAAAATGCAAAATCAGATAACTCACATTAATTCAGCGACCATTGCATAAACACACATATGCATCCATAGGTCTACTTAGGACATGACCAATCTATATCAAGCGACCTACTCTTGTTTTGTTCTCTACCTGTGATACTTGGACCTTCTATCAAATGTAGTCATTTATGATCTTATCTAATCTTGTATAATCGCACATCCTTCTTAACATCTGCATTCCTACGACACTAATTTTGTGGATATGTTGGACCTAGCGACCAACATTCTCTCCCATATAACATGGTTGGTCACACAGCCTTTATAGAACTTGCCTTACACTTTGGTACATATGCTCCTACCTCATAATACTTCAGTAGCACTTCCTTTTCAACCACTCCCACTTTAACTGTGTTACACATTCATCTATCACACCGTTCTCATGAAATATCGAGCATAGATATCTGACATGTCTATAATCGGTCTTACTTCTACTTAGGGCTGGGCATATATCGGGTAAAACCGATAACCCAAACCGTTAATTGTTTATTGGGTTATCGGTATCGGGTTATTGGGTTAACGATTCGGTCACTCTAGGTAGCTGTGTTCCCTTCAATGTCCCTGCTCCTTCCTCCTTCCATATGTTTTCCTGAATTGGTAATTGGTTTATGCCCTTTAGTGCCTACCACTGAATTGTCAATTGCTTGCAACTCGTCTGATCTTCTAACTCTTCCGCTTCACATCCAGAAACACTCATTTATGTTAGTTAGGCGGTGCTTTCGCTAGTATAACCTTGCAATCCTTACATGCAACTTTATCTTGTCTTTTGGAAAGGATAATAACTATTTGACTAAAGTTACCTCCACTTACAAAGGTGTGATTTCCTCTTCTTAAAATATGTGTCAGATGAAATAAATAATAAGACAAACTCTAGAATAGCCTTTTCTTCTTCATTCCCAGTACCATAACCATACTCCCATGTACTTGGTTGAAACAATTGGAACAAGAAAGAGAAATTATCAAAGAAGAGAACATCAATGAGCACAGCTTGCTAGAAACTTGTCAATTATTGGGTTCTTAATTTTTAAACAGTGACTACATTTTAGGTACCCACTAAGTCAAAGGCTTGCATGACATGCAAAACAGATACTGTTAAGAAAAGTTGAAAGAAACTTTTAGACATAGAAAACTTTAACTTGACACACTGTATATTTTACAGTTTACACAACTCATAAATTTGGCCAATCATGTTTTTTAGCAGGAAATTAACATTTTGCAAAGTTGAAGCATATTTAGAAATAAATCACATAAAATTCACGAACTTTTTATTTTCATAATCATTTCGTATAACATTGTCTTGAGATGAATCTAAATCGAGAAACATGGTTTGTGAAGATTCATATAGACGAACCTAACTTGTTTGGGATTGTGACGTAGTAGTCGTTGCATTAAACACAATTTGTTTTTGTTTTTCCAGAATTTTAGGAACTAATTCAACTTAGAAATCAAATTTTGTTTGAAAAACTATAATCTAGCATCTATTCTTGTTCTCATACCTATTAGCCATATTAGTTTTGAGAAATGATAATACACTAATGCGTATAATGGCCTTCTTAGCTTTTTTACTATACAACCTAGAAAGCTCCAGCTAATTCATTTTCCCGTAAGCACTAACCATTAGAAGTAAATTCACCATCTATCTTTGGTAGCAAGAGAAGTAGAAAAATGATCTAGAGTCTGCTAGCAAAAAAAATAAAAAATTTGCTCTAGAGTACTTTACTACACCTCTCTAAAATAGCTCATCCATACTTACAGTAATGACTTGCTCTTCTTTGAAGATGCACATATTTGCATACTGTTGCAAATGCGTCCTGATTGGATGTCCGAAGCTTACACCCCTTTAAAGTTGACACTATTAGCTTAAAAATGTACTAACACTCAAATTTCCGGAGAATTAAACGACTCTCTCTCTCTCTCTCTCTCTCTCTCTCTCTCTCTCTCTCTCCTCTATATATTATATATATATATATAATATATATATATATTATATATATATATATATAAACCATGAACACTGATGTACAAGGTAAAGAAAGGCTATCATCAGTGTTAAGCTAGATACCATGGGCATCTCATCAATGTCTGCATCATTCTCATGATCAATAATCCAATTTACTGCAGCCTCAAGGCTTGAATTACCTGAAAGAAGTATTGATTTTCAATCATAAAAGTGGACAGCTCAGTTAACCGCATACGGTAGCATCTAAAAGACAAAACAGTAGGTTAATGCTAGTAAATAGATAAACTCTCTTTTTCTTTTTGGGGTGGGGGGTGTTAACGGCAAGAGCACCTCCTCAGGATTTGATGCCAACCTAGAGAAAGCATTACAGGAAGACTGCAGAAATGAGTAGAACAACCGGCAGTTCTACAATATCCAAATATTTGGCAGGATAAACGGACTTGCATAAAACAGAGAGTTGAAAGTCAACATCACTTTGTAGATGCAATACCTCTGCAGGATAAATCTCAACGTCAACTGAATCTATATGGCCTAGAAACCAATTCTACTCAGGTCTTCAAGGAAAATCCTAACAGGTTGTTAGATGCAGGCTTGGCGACATATGAGCACATGATTAAACTAATTAGTTAATGCACATGCATGAAGTGATTTTCTGGGCTACATCCGCAATAAAAAATTTTGAGAGCTTTCCCATACAAAATGGCATGTTTTAGCTAGATAATACAGATTGAATTAACAACCGATATAGCCTAACAGTTATATACTACTTCAGAAGCAAAAGTTATGTTAAAATTGTCTCCTATGCTATTCAAGTGAATACACGAGCAAATCTTTTCCTTGAATATATCTAATACCAGAAGGATGACCATACCGGAAGAATGAAGAGCCTTGGTGGCTCGAGCCTCTGAAAATCCCATTGCTACAAGTTCACTTACCAAGCTTCTGTTAATGTCAGAAGCAGCCATTTCTGATCGTTGATATAAATTCTCTCGAAATCAGAAATATTGAAGCGCTTCTGCGAAGTAACAAATGTTTCGTCAATAAAGATGTTTAAGATATGGAGAAAAACTCAACTTAAGACTACACTCCTTGCGCGTATATGCTTTTCTCTATTTTCGCGCTCAGAAAATCATGAAAATCAAGTTTTATACTTCAGAATTTATTCAAAGATGCCTAATAGCTTAAAATTACAACTCTTCAGTCACTATCACTACTGCATCAATCTTATAGTTGGAGTATAGTGTGACAACTATCACAAAAATTGTCTGCATAATTCCTAAAGTAATAACAACAACAACAACAACAAGAAACAATAGCATGGATTCATTTAATATGGGACAGGGAAAAAAAGAAAAAAAGAAATTATCCAAATTATATTGGCATCAAACAAGTGTGGCAATATAAATGGAAGAGGGCCAAAAACAATTAATCAAGATAACCATTAGTAGTTACTGATAACATCCATATAATGAGTGTAGATAATCAAGATTATAAAATGATGACAATCAATCAATCAATTTACTACTAGTCAAACCTAAACAAGTTGATGCCGGCTATATGAATCATTTATATCCATTCTACTATAGGTGGGCTTATTTCTTTCCAATGCGAAACAATTTGTATAAAATGATGTCAAGCCGCTGAAATGGGGTAAAATGAAAGAATTCAAATTCAATGTACAGTAATCAGTAAACTATGAGAAGGAAGCAAAAGGACATGAAGCTATAACTGGTTGACAGGATCAAACTGCCTGAAGAAACTAAAAAAAAAATAGTTTTAAAATAAAAAGAATAACAATAAACGAACTCCAATTTTGTGAAAGAGGGAAACAATAAAAGGCCGTAGAAACTTGAAACCCTGTTATAGTAAGTAATATAATTAACACAAATGGAATGGCTTATGAAGGCAAAAAAAATCACAAAAAGGAAGCATACCCTTTTTGTGGCAAAGAGAAATTCAACTGTTTGTGTGGATTTGATGTGCAGATTAAATGCGGAGTAAATTCATTCGGGAACAAAGTGGAGAAGAAGAACGCCATTTGCAAGTTAACGGGGGATGCCGATTCGATTCTTTGCCTCAAGCCTTAAGGTAAAGGTAACAAGTTTCCCGGGAAGATGGATTCTCAGCTGGGCAATGTCAACGGGGAATGGCGATTATGCTTTTCGAACAAGTACAACCACATACACACAATTGCAACAAAGGTGATTTTCCATTGCTGCTTCTGTGAAGAAGAGACATTAAAGGGATGATATGTTTTGTTAGCATTTATATACACTGGTAAATCTGTCATTAAAAAACTCTCATTAAATTTACAAATAAATTTTTTTAATTATTCAATATTAAGAATTAATAAGAAGTAAGCTCTTGTAAAATCCTTAATATAATAATAGTTAATCACACTAAGCGCCTATTTGGCCAAGTTCTCAGAGATCAAAAGTGCCTTTTTTGCCCCCGAAAAGTACTTATTTGGAAACTTAAAGGGTTTGGCCAAAATAAAAAAGTACTTTTGAACAAAGCAGAAGAAGTTTTTGGGAAAAATCTATAAATTCTAGCTTCTTCCAAGAAGCAGAAGCAGAAAATTAATTTTTTCAAGATAAAAATATCCTTAATATAGCTTTATATTTTTCAAAAATATCCCTCATTAATTTAGTCTTTACTCTTTTTAGGGGTGGGCTTTCGGGCAGCTCGGATTGGATATGAGAATTTTAGTTTGGATTTTCGATTTTCGGATCGAAGAAATGACAATCCAAATAAGATCGGATTGGATCGAATTTTTATAAAAATGAATATCCAAATGAAGTACTCATGTTAAATTGCCTAAAAAGTTCCTCATTCTTCTCGCACTCATCCAAATAAAGTATTCAAGTAATAAAATTATTATTAAAAAAATACAATAGTGACATTAATACGGTCGATAAGAAGTAGCAATAGTAAAATCATGTCCAAATAATAAGTATTCTAACAGTAACTTAGTAATTAATATTAAATATATGAGATAATATCTAATAGGTTGTGTATTGAACTTATTACAGTTGGCATATAGATAATGGAATAAATGTAAAGTGTAACACTTTTAGATTTTTCGATATCCAAATATCCGAAGTACCAAATCCAATATCCAATCTGAAATCCAAAAATTTTAAAAAATAAATCCAAAATCCAAACTAAAAACCCAAAAAAAATCGGATTTCGATTTGGATTTCTGATTTGCTCAAACTATGCCCACCCCTACTTTTTTTCTTTGCCATCCTTTTCTTCGTCTTTTTATTTTTAGCGTATTTTTCATACTTTTTATCGTATTTCTCTTTGGAATAATCTCTCTACTATAAATAAATCTCTTCTTTTTTAACATTTCTTCTTTTTCTCGTCTCCTACTACTCTTTGAAATAACAAGGCTAACCACCAAATTCAAGCACTTTCTTCAAAAGATATTTTTTTTATTTTGTAGTATGCCGATAATGTATGATCTCCGATTTGTAGTATAATTTGTAAAAAAGATTTTGCATGCATGTATATAATATAGTTAATATAATGAAATACTACCTAGTTTGTTGTTTTCTCAAGAATAGATAGTGATTTTTTTACATGTAACTTGTAAGCACATATCTTCCTATCAATATTATTGCTTTTAAATATTTATATTTATACTAATAAAAATAAATATGGTTCTTTATAATAAATATTTAAAGTTTTCTTTTTTAGATTACGCTAATTGTAAACTAAATCTTTGTTGTCCTTTTTTATAATTTGACACTCAGAAGTATTTTTTAGAAAAATTGACCAAACACAATTTATTTATCAAATATCTCAAAAAGTGCCGCTCAAACGAATTGGCCAAACACAAATTGCTAATATCCAAAAGTATTTTTTCGAAAAGGACTTTTTAAAATAAGTAGTTTGAAAAGTAGTTTTCGACATCTTGGTCAAACGGGCTCTAAACACCTTTATAATATGACTCGATTTTGGATGCATCTCATGTATTTTAAAATCAAACACTTACACCTTTTATTCTATGAAAATTCTACACTTACACCATATATATATATATATATATATATATATATATATATATATATATGACTTAGTATATTATACTATAATTATTAAAAGATTAATTAATATTAGAAATAATTTTTTACATGTTTATTTTTATGAAATTTAAAAAGAATAGAGCTGAATCTGGGACCAAATCAACATTTGAGCCAGCAAACAAGGAGAAATTGGAGACTGAAAACATAAATGATACAGGGAACAAAGTTGAATCTAGGACTCAAGCAGCTGATAAGGGAAAACTACCAGTGGACCCATGGGTGAACTTGTTCTTGAAGAACAGAGCTGCTGAAAACGGCATGACCCTCTCCTATATTCCTCCACAGATTATTGACAGGCAAATTGTGATTCAATTGGAGAAAGAAGAGGTCGAACATGAAACTGAGAAATGGAAAAGAGCCTTAATTGCATATGTTATTGGGGATTGTCCGGGCTATAACGCTATGAGACGATACATAGCACAAAATTGGAACAATATAGCAGAACCTGATATATACATGCATGAAGAAGGATACTACATTATTAAATTAAAATATGTAGCTGATATATATGAGATCCTCTACTCTAGATCATATACCATAAATAACAAGCCTATTATCCTTAAGCCTTGGACAACTGATTTTGATTTCAATGAAGAATTTCCAACTGAAATCCCTTTGTGGGTTAAGTTTCTGAAGCTTCCAATGAATTTCTGGGGAAATAACTCCTTGAGCAGAATTGCTAGTTCAGTTGGTACTCCAATCTTTGCTGATGAGTGTACAGCAAAACAAACAAGAGTATCCTTTGCGAGAATGCTAATTGAAGCCAATATCACAAAAAAGCTGCCTGATGAAATCACGGTAATGGATCCAAATGGAAGGACCTTCCTTCAAGCTGTGACCTATGATAGGAAGCCAAGGTTTTGCGAGAAATGTCAAACCATTGGGCATATATGCCATTCGGAAGAGAAAACAACAACCCAGCAAGGTGAGAAATTAAAGAAGAAAGATGGGCCAAAGAAAATAACTCAACAGTGGGTATACAATGGGCCAATAACCGCAGCTGAACAGATAAGAATAAATGAACAGGGAAAGGCAAACCAAAGTACGAGTGTCACGACCCCGATTCGCCCTCCGTGAGCCATCGTGACGGCACCTAGTCCTTAAGACTAGGTAAGCCTAATAATGCGGAAAAATAAACCAAATTGAGGAAGGAAATAGATAAAACCCGAAATAGTAAATAAAACAATGTTTAATAGTGCTGCTCGGGATACATAATCTCAATTCTCGAAAACAAATACTTTTCCCAAAACCCGGAATCTCATGATCACAAGCTAAGGATACTACATAGTGCTCTAACTCCAGAATGTCTAAATAAAGTAAATACAGAAGGGCTGTAACTACAAGAGAGTAGGGAGAGGGACTATTCGGTCTGCGGACGCGGTAGATATACCTCGAAGTCTTCGAAAGATTGCCTCGCCTCAAGGATAGTAAGTCTGAGTAGAGGTACCTGGATCTGCACATGAAAAACATGCGCAGGAAGGGCATGAGTACACCACAGCGGTACTCAGTAAGTGCCAAGCCTAACCTCGTTCGGGTAGTGACGAGGAAGGTCAGGGCCCTACTGAGATTAAATAAACTATAAAGTTCGACAGTGTAGAACAGAGCAGTATAAATGAGTACGACAGTAAGAGTAACATAGGATATAAAGGATAACGACAACTGGAACAAAAAAACAAGTAATCACGGTAAACAAATACAGCTCAACGCAGAGGTAACAGCCGAGGGATCTCCCAGGATACCGTCCTGTAGTCCCCAAATATAATATCCAGTGGATCTTCCGGGTGCAGTCCAGTAGTCCAACTCATAAGTGCGCGGGGATCTATCGGAATACCACATCTGTAGTCCCAAATATAAATACTCAATACTAGGGGAAATCTACCGGGTGCAATCCCATAGTTCCAATGTAAAAGTGCAGGGGGATCTCCCGGAATACAAATCCGTAGTCCCAAAGTAATCATACAGGGGGATCTCCCGGGATACCGTCCCGTAGTCCCAAAGTAAATACACAGCAGCAACAAGAAGAATATTCAATTCAATCAAATTTCACACCAAGATAAAGTAGGTATTTCTAACCTAGCATGCTGCACATAATTCAAATAGGGCAGTAGAACAAATAAACAGTTAAATAAAATAGGCATGCTTCCCTAAGCTAACAACAGGCTTAACTTGCAAGTAGTGTAAACAGGAAAGGAAAACACAATTCTAAGTACTCAATGGAAACCAGATTTTTCAATAATTAGCACAAGTACGCACTCGTCACCTTACGTACAAGGCATTTCAATTAACCAAATATACCAAATCCTAAGGGGAAGGTCCCCCACACAAGGTTAGGCAAGCCACTTACCTCGAACCAGCTCAAAAGTAACCCGAAACCAAGTTCTTGCCACGAGTATTCGACTCCAAATGGCCCAAATCTATTCAATTCAATTGCATAATGTAAATAATACTTCAAGTAACTGATTCTACAAATAAATTCTAAGCTAATACACAAAATTAGGTGAAATGACCAAAACGCCCCTCGGGCCCACGTCTCGGAATCGGGTAAAATTTATATTTTTAGAATCCTCATACTCTCACGAGTTCATGCATACCAAAATTATCTAAATCCAATGTCAAATTCCCAATCGAAAGTCGAATTCTAGGTCTAAGAACTTCCTTCCAACCTTTCCCCAATTTTCATCTCCAATCCGAAATTAAATGATGAAACTAACTATAGATTGATGGAATATAACTAGAAGGGGTTAAAGAATCGTTACCCAATGATTTCCTCTTCAATTTCCTCCCAAAATCGCCCTCTCCCGAGCTCCAATTTGATTTAACCAAGTTTTGAACCAAACCCTCGAAATCTCATATTTCTGCCAAGCGATTACCGCATCTGCGGTCCCGCTTTTGCGAACCAATGGTCACATCTGCAACAATCACTAACTCAGCCTGATTCCGCACCTGCGACTCCCCATTCGCAAATGCGGTACCGCTCCTGCGAAAATTCTACCGCTTCTGCGGCTCCTGTTGTTCCTCTCCATTTCCGCTTCTGCGATGGAGATGCCTCTTCTGCGGCTCCGCACCTGCGGGACCCAACCGTAGGTGCGGTTATGACAGAAAGCCAGCAGCTGAAGCTGCAACTCTAAACTCCAAAATCCTTCCGTCAACCATCCGAAATCATCCCGAGGCCCCCGGGACCTCAACCAACGGCACCAACAAGTCTAATACCACTGCCCAAACTTATACCAATCCTTAAAACACCTAAAATAGCATCGAAACGATGAATCAACCACAGATTCAAGCCTAAAAACTCCAAAACTCTAAAAATACGCTTTTGATCAAAAAGTCTATCAAACCTCGTCCGAATGACCTAAAATTTTGCACAGATATCACGTTCAACACTACGGAGCTACTCCAATTTCCGGAATCTCATTCCGATCCTCGGATCAAAATCTCACTATCGAACCGGAAACTTCAAAAATTCGATTTTCGGCATTTCAAGCCTAACTTAGCTACGGACCTCCAAAACAAAATCCGAACACGCCCCTAAGCCCGAAATCACCCAACGGAGCTAACGGAACCGTCAGAATTCCATTCCGATCCCGTCTTCACACTATATTGACTACGGTCAAATTTCCAACACTTAAGCTCTCATTTAGGGACTAAGTGTCCCAAAACTCTCCGAAACTCAAAACTGAACATCCCGGCAATTCAAAATAGCAGAAATGAACACGGGGAAAGCAGTTAATAGGGGATCGGGGCGTAAATTCTAAAAACGACCGGCCGGGTCGTTACATCCTCCCACACTTAAACATTCATTCGTCCTCGAACGAGCATAGAGATATACCTGAAGTAGTGAAAAGATGAGGGTAACGGCTGCGCATATCCTGCTCGATCTCTAAGGTCGCCTCCTCGACCGGCTGACCCCGCCACTGAACCTTCACGGGTGCAATGTTCTTTGACCTCAGCTTTCAAATCTGCCTGTCCAATATCGCCACTGGCTCCTCAACATAAGATAGATCCTTGTCCAACTGGACTGAACTGAAATCCAACACGTGTGACGGATCACCATGATACCTTCGAAGCATCGAGACATGAAATACCGGATGAACTCCTGCCAAGCTGGGAGGTAAGGCAAGTTCGTAAGCAACCTCCCCAACACGCCTCAAAATCTTAAAAGGGCTAATAAAACTCGAACTCAGCTTTCCTTTCTTCCCAAATCTTATAACGCCCTTCATAGGCGAAACCCGAAGTAGAACCCGCTCTCCAACCATGTAGGAAACATCACGAACCTTCCGGTCCGCATAACTCTTCTGTCTGGATTGGGCTGTACGGAGTCTATCCTGAATCACCTTAACCTTCTCCAAGGCATCCTGTACCAAGTCTGTGCCCAATAATCTAGCATCACCCGGCTCAAACCAACCCACCAGAGATCTACACCGCCTACCATATAAAGCCTTATACGGTGCCATCTGAATGCTGGACGGATAGCTGTTGTTGTAGGCAAACTCCGCCAATGGCAAGAATTGATCCCAAGACCCTCCAAACTTAATCACACACGCACGGAGCATATCCTCAAGAATTTGAATAGTGCGCTCGGACTATCCGTCCGTCTGAGGGTGAAATACTGTGCTCAACTCCACCTGAGTACCTAACTCATGATGTACGGCTCTCCAGAATCGCGATGTGAACTGAGTACCTCTGTCTGAAATGATGGAAACTGGAATACCATGCAGACGGACAATCTCCCGGATATAAATCTCCGCCAACCGCTCCGAAGAATAGGTAGTACACACAGGAATGAAATGCGCGGACTTGGTCAGCCGATCCATAATAACCCAAGTGGCATCGAACTTCCTCAAAGTCCGTGGGAGCGCAGATACGAAGTCCATGGTGATCCGCTCCCACTTCCACTCCGGAAGCTCTATCTGCTGAAGCAATCCACCCGGTCTCTGGTGCTCATACTTCACCTGCTAACAATTAAGGCACAGAGCTACAAACCCAACTATATCTTTCTTCATCCGCCTCCACCAGTAGTGCTGCCTCAAATCCTGATACATCTCGCGGCACCCGGATGAATGGAATACCGCGAACTATAGGCCTCCTCTAGAATCAACTCCCGAAGCCCATCGACATTGGGTACACAAACTCGACCCTATATCCTCAATACCCCGTCATCACCAATAGTCACATCTCGAGCATCGCCATGCAACACTTTGTCCTTGAGGACGATACGATCAAACAAGGAAGACCGAGAGACCACGCAAGCTAGAACCCGACTAGGCTCCGAAAGGTCCAATCTCACAAACTGGCTGACTAAGGCCTGAACATCCATCGCCATGGCTTCTCTGCTGCTGGTAAATAAGCCAAACTCCCCAAACTCTCTGCCCGGCGGCTCAAAGCATCGGCCACCACATTGGCCTTGCCCGGGTGATACAAAATAGTGATATCATAGTCCTTCAGCAACTCTAACAACCTCCTCTGGCGCAAGTTAAGGTCCTTCTGCTTGAACAGATGCTGCAAACTTCGGTGATTAGTATAAATCTCATAAGGCACACCGTACAAATAATGACGCCAGATCTTCAAGGCGTGGACAATAGCAACTAACTCAAGATCATGGACAGGATAATTTTTCTCATGTATCTTCAACTGTCTAGATGCGTAGGCAATCACCCTACCGTCCTGCATCAATATTGCTCCAAGGCCAACTCTCGAGGAATCACAATAGATAGTATAAGACCCCGGTAGGCAATATCAAAACTGGGGCTGTAGTCAAAGCTGTCTTGAGCTTCTGAAAGCTATCCTCACACTCTTCCGTCCACTGGAACGGAGCACCCTTCTGGGTCAGTCTGGTCATAGGTGCTTCAATAGATGAAAACCCCTGAACAAATCGACGGTAATAACCCGCCTAGCCAAGAAAACTGCGGATCTCTATAGCTGAGGATGGTCTGGGCCAACTCTGCACTGCCTCCACTTTCTTCGGATCCACCTGAATACCCTCACTCGAGACCATGTGACCCAAGAACGCCACGGAATCCAACCAAAACTCACATTTCGAGAACTTAGCATATAGTTTCTTTTCTCTCAAGGTCTGGAGCACTGTCCTCAGGTGCTGCTCATGATCTTCCCGACTCCGGGAATATACCAGAATGTCATCAATAAAGACAATCACGAATGAGTCAAGATATGGCCGGAAAACACTGTGCATCAGATGCATGAAGGCTGCTGGGGCATTAGTCAGCCCAAATGACATAACAAGGAACTCGTAATGACCATACCGAGTCCTGAAGGCAGTCTTCGGGATATCTGGCTCCCGAATCTTCAACTGATGATTGCCTGATCGCAAGTCAATCTTAGAAAACACACGAGCACCCTGTAACTGGTCAAACATGTCATCAATACGAGGCAAAGGATAATGATTCTTCACTGTCACCTTGTTCAACTGGCGATAATCAATACACATACGCATGGAACCATCCTTCTTCTTTACAAATAAGACAGGGGCACCCCAAGGTGATACACTGGGCCGAATAAAACCCTTATCAAGTAATTCCTACAAATACTCCTTCAACTCAGGAGGAGCCATATGGTACGGAGGAATAGAAATGGGCTGAGTTACCGGCAACAGATCAATGCCAAAATCAATATCTCTATCGGGCGGCATGCCCGGAAGGTCAGCTGGAAACACATCAGAGAAATCCCGTACCACTGGGACTGAATCAACAGAAGGGGTATCCATACTGACATCTCTCACATAAGTTAGGTATGCGTCACACTCCTTCTCAACCATACGCTGAGCCTTAAGGAAAGAAATAACTCTACTGGGAGTGTGATCTAAAGCACCCCTCCACTCAATACGCGGTACACCTGGCATAGCTAGCATCACAGTTTTGGCGTGACAATCAAGAATAGCATAATGGGGTGACAACTAGTCCATGCCCAAGATAATATCAAAGTCAACCATGCTGAGTAACAATAAAACGACTCTGTTCTCAAAACCACTAAGAGCAACCAAACACGACCGATAAACATAGTCCACAACAAGAGAATCTCCCACAGGAGTAGAGACATAAA
This sequence comes from Nicotiana attenuata, assembly GCF_001879085.1. NCBI lineage: Eukaryota > Viridiplantae > Streptophyta > Magnoliopsida > Solanales > Solanaceae > Nicotiana > Nicotiana attenuata. The sequence continues at coordinate 67,504,262 of NC_031989.1, read as the reverse complement.
CAGGGGAACTCAAAGAATCCCGAGATACACCCAAATGCGAAGCAAAATAAGAAGACACATAAGAATAAGTGGAGACTGGATCGAATAGAACCGGTGCAACTCTGTGACAGACCAAGATAGCACCTGTGATGATAGAATCGGAGGCGACAACCTCAGTACGGGAAGGCAGAGCATAGTATCTGGCCTGGCCTCCCCGTCGAGGGCGACCTCTACCTCCCCGACCTCTACCTCTAGCTGGCTGGGCCGGTGGGGTAGCAACTGGTGCTGGGATCATAGCCTGAGAACTCTGCGGGGCATGCTGTGGCTGAGAAGTCTGTGAAGGTGCACCCCTCCTAAGTCTGGGGCAATCCCTCACCATATGGCGTGTGTCACCACACTCAAAACAAGCTTTGGGAGTACGTGGTGGTTGTGACTGGCTCGGGCCAGGTCTGCTAGACTGACCACTGGAAGCACCCCGTGCATGAGGCGCACTAGATATTGGAGGTGCATAATAAGGCTCCTGAGGCATAGGTGGAGCTGGAATACTACTGGCTACTGGAAGAGCTGAATGAACGGGGCAACTCATATAACCCCTACCATGACGACCTGCAGCTGGGGCATGGGCACCAGAATAATGGCCCGACTCTCGAGACCTCTTGGCCTCCCTCTCCTCTCTATCTCTAGCATGCATACCCTCAATCCTCCTTGCAATGCTCACCACCTGCTGATAAGAAATATCCATCTCTGACTCACGAGCCATGTTAGACCTGATGTTGGGAATAAGGCCCTCAATAAACCGCGAACCTTCTCGCGAACCGTAGAGACCAAAGCTGGTGCATGTCTAGCCAAGTCGGTGTAACGAACAGCATACTCCGAGACAGTCATAGTACCCTGGCGCAAATGCTCAAACTCCGTGCGCCAGGCGTCCCTAAGACTCTGGGGGACATACTCCCTCGTGAACATATCTGAAAACTGAGCCCAAGTCAGGGAAGCTGCCTCATCCGTACTGTCTAACTCATAAGCACGCCACCACTGATAGGCGGCTCCTAGAAGCTGGAAGGTAGTGAAGGAAACCCCGCTCGATCCTGATATGCCCATAGTACGGAGGATACGGTAGCACTCCTCAAGAAATCCAAGGGCATCATCTGAGGCTAGCCCGCTAAATGTCGGAGGCTGATACTTTTTGAACCTATCAAGCCTCTTCTGCTCCTCCTCTGAAACTACTGCCCTCTCCTCGGGCTGAGTTGGGGCTACCGGCTGTACAGGAATAGCCTCTGGGACCTGATCAACATGCGCTCGCTGCTCAGGAGTGCGGGCGGCGGGAGTCTGTGCTCCTCCCCCGGCCTGGGATGTAGCTGCAGCAAGGGGAAGTAACCCTGCCTGAGCTAGAGTGGTGTACATAGTCATAAACTGCGCCAGAGTCTCCTGGAGTGCTGGAGTAGTAGTAGCAGACGCGTCAGGTGTCTGGACTCCGACTGGCACTGCTGGTGGCACCCCAGTGGCAGCTCGCGCGGGTGCTCTGGCTGCACCACGAGCGCATCATCGGCCTCTACCCCGACTCCGGCCTCTGACAGCTCCAGTAAGGGGCACGGGTGCCTGATCATCTCGTTAGTACGTGTCCTCACCATCTGTAAGAGAATAGAAGACAGAAGTTTAGAACTGTGATATCAAAAATCTCGCACGACAAGGAAATCAAACAAAGTGGAATTTTCCTAACAGTTACATAGCCTCTCGTAGATAAGTACAGACGTCTCCGTACCGATCAGCGAGACTCTAATAAACCGACTTGTGATTCATGACTCCTATGAACCTAGAGCTCTGATACCAACTTGTCACGACCCCGGTTCGCCCTCCGTGAACCATCGTGACGGCACCTAGTCCTTACGACTAGGTAAGCCTAATAATGCGGAAAAATAAACCAAATTGCGGAAGAAAAATAGATAAAACCCGAAATAGTAAATAAAACAGTGTTTAATAGTGCTGCTCGGCATACACAATCTCAACTCTCGAAAACAAATACTTTTCCCAAAACCCGGAATCTCATGATCACAAGCTAAGGATACTACATAGTACTCTAACTCCAGAATGTCTAAACAAAGTAAATACAGAAGGGCTGTAACTACAAGAGAGAAGGGAGAGAGACTCTTCGGTCTGCGGACGCGGCAGATATACCTCGAAGTCTCCGAAAGATTGCCTCGCCTCAAGGATGGTAAGTCTGAGTAGAGGTACCTGGATCTACACATGAAAAACATGCGCAGGAAGGGCATGAGTACACCACAGCGGTACTCAGTAAATGCCAAGCCTAACCTCGGTCGGGTAGTGACGAGGAAGGTCAGGGCCCTACTGAGATTAAATAAACTATAAAGTTCGACAGTGTAGAACAGAGCAGTATAAATGAGTACGACGGTAAGAGTAACACAGGATATAAAGGATAACGACAACTGGAACAAAAAAACAAGTAATCACTGTCACACCTCCTTTTTCACCACACCCGCAAGGGTGTAAAGGAGTTTTTTCAATTAAAGGACAATCGGAACGGGATTTATTATTAAGATTTCAGAGTCGCCACTTGGGAGATTAATGGTGTCCCAAGTCACCGGTTGAATCCCGAACAGAGGAAATTATTGACTCTGTTAACAGTCCGCGAACCAGAAATCCGGATAAGGAATTCTGTTAACCCGGGAGAAGGTGTTAGGCATTCCCGGGTTCCGTGGTTCTAGCACGGTCGCTCAACTGTTGTATTTGATTTTATCTGATTTCAAAACATGTTCTAGATTATGTGCTTTTTATTCGTAAACCTTTTTTATTATTATTTTAATGAGAATTGCAACGTCGTAAAAACGCGTCTCGAACCACGTCACATCAATGCACCCGTGGTTGTTGACACATTTCGACTCCGTTGGAATTTGGATTTAGTCACATAAATGTGCACCCAAATTTTAGGAAGGTAATTTTATTAAAGTGCGCGCCTAAAGAGACTAACGCGTTTTTATCTTTGGGGAAGGCCGTGAAATTCGCTAAACGGCCCATCCCGAAGTCTAAAAATTAATACAAGCATTTAATGAGGGCCCTGCAATTCGCGTTTTATTTGGCGAGGCTCATCTCATTTATTGTTTAAAAGGGCAAACCTAAAAGCAACTATGGATTCTATTTATTTGTCTCTAAAAACAACATAAAAGGTCCTAATTAATTTGTTACTGGATTGAAGTAGACTAAATGGTAACTCTGTATCAAACCAAACATTGGGCTCCAAAACAAACCCATCAGCGGAAAATTGCATTCAAACCTACGCCAAACTGGCCAGCCGCAAATCTCGGCCCAGGTCCAAACGTGAAAGGAATTAAAATTGGACCTAGGCCTACGTATCCGGTAGCCTGCAGCCCAAATGTCCTGGGACTTGGCCGTTATATACCTGACTCTTTAAACTCAATAGAACCACAATTTACTTACACAAAGGTTTGCTGGATTTATTCAAACTACTATAAATGTTGTTCCAACAATTGGTGATTAAGGAGTAGCAATATTCACATTTGAATTAAGGAAACAATGCTCCCTCAAATTCCGTCTGGACTGAATGAAATCAGTCCAATTGATGACGCCTAATTCAATTCAAGTAAACTAATGATTTGAACCATTAGCCTAGAGTTATTAACACTTACATATAAACGCAGATATGAATTGCTGCAACACAACACAGGTTCAGTTTGAAATTAAACTAGATTTCAAAATCAAGTGCAAATCCAAATGTCTCTGACTCTTCTAGACTAAACAGGTACTAATGGCTACAAATTTCCTCACATTTCCAGGAACAAGTCTAATTATCTTAACGGTCCAAATCATTCAGTTACAGTCCAGTGAATATAATAACAAATCAAGGTTTGAATATCATCAACGAACTGATGCTCGAATACACAATTCAGAAATTGAAACTAAATCAAATTTCATGCTTCAATTGTCACATAAATTCATTCTTCAGTTCGTAATCCTCAAGGACAAAGCTGTGTACCTGGTATTCGAAATTAAGAAGAAGCAGAGTCAGTCAGCAACAACAACCACGAGCAGATATCAATCAGCCAGGAACTTAATTCAATGACCATGAAGAGTTTAAAAACCAAGTAAACCCCCAGGCAATCAACCAGAAGCCACTCAAATGCAATTAAAACTTGATCAGAAGCCACAGAACTTCTTCAGCAATCAACAAACAACCAGCAATCAAAAA